>NC_050523.1:12382435-12408073 GCF_002922805.2 Oryzias melastigma | reverse complement strand
AATATCTTATTAATACTTAACAAGCACACCTTAATATAAAGCGTTACCAACACATTTGTTCATTTCTTCTCTTTTGTCACCTCTTATCTTGATTTCTGAGTACAGCAGCAGACAGGTGTTCCACCACCGAGAATGGTAAGACAACACCTTTAGCCGAACTTTCATCCCTGTACCCTAAACAACTGTGGTAGAGCAACACAACCGGTGTGTGTGTGTGTGTCGGTTTGTCTTACTGTGTAAGTGTGTTTTGTTCCTGCATTTGGGGGGCTGGGGGTTAGATTTCATCCCGATAGCAGGGGCAGCCGCGGAGGAGGGACAAACATATGTTCCAAGGGCCAGGAACAAAAGCACTGACACGTTAGCCTTTTCACGGAGATGACCTTTCCACCGCTCCGTATCCCAGCTCCTCTGCCTGCCGCTGTCCTTTTGTCTGCCAGCCTGCCCCAGGCCCAGCTCAAGATGAGCGCTACAATTTCTCTTCAACTCCCCAAATCTTCCTTGACTAAATGTCAGGATTACATATTCCTCTGCTCACACCGAAGGCTTTAATTAACGCTACTGCGTGCACACTGTTTGTGCACAAATGTGTTTGAAAGGGTGGAAAAAAAAGGCCACTATGCTGCAAATAGGTGTGTGTCACATTCTCTCTTGCAACCATAAGCGCTTGCCACTTGATAGCATGAACCTGTGTCCCGGGCAGATTCTCCACGCAGCGTCCTGCAAACTCTTTGACTTGAGGCCAAAGCAAACTGACAAGACGGGAGAGGTAAAACAGGAAGGAAAGAAGGGTGAGAAAAAGATGGAGAATCACACTCAACAGTGGCAGCAGATCTGCTAATGTGCAAAAACTCTAATGAACAAACACGCATGCATACGTGGATGTGAACGCGGCAACACAGGGTCACACAAAAACCTGAGGCAAGTAGAGCGACACAAATGTCACAGTTAATTCTGTTTAGCCAGATCTGTTAGTTTAAGTGTCAATTCAGGCGTAGTGACTAACAGTTATAAGGTTAGCCAATGCACAAGCCAATCTAAATGGAAGGAGAAAGACAACCTTTGGCAAAAAATATGGAATCATCACTGTGTTCATCCAGCTGTTTTACACAAATAACAGATATGACACAAAACATTTTTACTTAACAGCTGGGCTTCCTGGAGATGAAAACAACAAAACACAATAATTTCAGTGGTTTATACATATCTTGAACTCTTTAATTAATGCCACAATTTTAATTAGATTGAAAATTCCTCAAGTATAATTAAATAAAGTACAAAATGCGCATCACAGCTTTTGACTTTTCATTTTTCATTGTTATATTCACATTTGAATTTAGGATTTAAAACATCTCACTTTTGATTGGCTGATATGCATTTGCAGATCTTCCATAACTAACAACAACTTATGTGGATTTTTTCCTGTTTTGCAATCATCTTTATGGAATTCCGTGGATGTAACGACTCTTTTTAATAATGATATGATTCATTTAAGAATTTATCGGTACAACTCGTAGTCAATATTGATTCATTTTGAACAAACCAGTTCACCTGAATAACCTAAAATCTCTCCAATTCATAAAACAATAGATTAATCGTTAAAACTCTGATGTGAACAGCATAAATATAAGTTTGCAAAGATATCACTGCACAGTTAAATAGACATAACTGAACAATGTGTATTCTTAATGTGAATTCTATTGAGATGTTACAAGTTGCTAAAATTCTCCCCCATTTTTTCTCCATTCAGTCACAACTTAATCTCAAAGTTTTGGCAGTGCCTCATACATACTTATACGTATTTTTTACTCTACAGTGTTCTTTCTACAACGCGGGTTCAACACAAGTTAGTTTGACCTGACATAACTCTGAACATCAATTTGTCTTGCAATTTTTTTTACATGTACAAACTTTCAGGAAAAAGAGTAGGAGGCTGCAACTCATGTAAAGTAAATTAAGAACGCACCCCTGCTGCCTCCTCCCTAAAAGTCACTGAATCACTTTGGAGTCTGTTGTAAGATTCAGCAAAAATTTGGCAGAAGCTAACTTACACATGGGGGAAATAATACTGTTTACCTCGTGTGGTGCTTGTGTCCCGCCATCCGTGTATGTAGGGGACCAACGTCAGGGTTACAAAAACCTGAAGAAATAAAATAACTCAAACAAAAACTGAAGCATGGCATGATGGGAGAAAACAAAAGTTACAAAATGGTTTGACAAACAGCACAACTTGGGCCAAACAGACTAACAGAAAGCAGCTGTGGTGATCACGTACTCAAGTGTGACCATGACAGAGGGCAAGACATGTAAAAAAAACCAAGGCAACTGGATAACAACAGACTACAACATGAGTACCACAAATCAAAGACTAAAACCAAGAAAATTTATACACAAATCTTCACCATTAAACAGTGGTGCATACTCCATTTTCCTGTTGTTTAATCATAACTTTTTAAAAAGTATGCTAGTTCCAAAAGTTTGGATTTCTCTAAAAATCATAAACTAAAAACAAATCTTTTGTTTGAAAAGAAAAAAAGATCCATATAAAATAGCAACAAGAATTAAAGAAAAAACTCAATATGGCCTCAGTTTGTGGCGATACTTTGACATAATTAAGCCGGATTTTAGTCTTAATAATGCCCAAAACTCGCTTTAGTATAATAGAAACTTTTGGATTTTTTCTGTTTACTTAATGCCACAAATTCACTCAAACGTTTGGCATCAACAGCCATCAGGGGCACCAACGTGCCATTTACTTAGACAAAACAGTTGGATTGTTCTGATCTTGAGAGCTTTTTTATGTCTAAGTCCTGAGGTTAATTAGAAAACAATGATTTAATAATTTACGCTCCTCTACCCTGCTCATTGAAACTGTTTTCTGCTGCTTCATCTTCATATTTCTGCCTCATGGCGCTGTAAAACGCCAACATAAATACAGTAAATTAAAAAAAAATAAAATCACACTGCATAAGTAGTTTATAACACAAATTTCTATAGTTTTTGGGCATCTACACGTATCTAGAGGTTATAATTAATGTGTGTGAGAGAGAGAAATTGTGCGAAGGCACATCACATCACACTGTGAAGACAGGCTTTCCCTTTCCCCTCCTCACTTTGAGGAGCTGGCAGTTACCCAGTCCTCCATGAGCACACGCCTTAGACTGGTTCTGAACTGGTTCCCTCACTTGGGGCTAGCCTGGGACCCAACCCCGTGTCACCTCTAATTAGGGGAGGCGCCCTGGAACAGGCATAATGAGCTGATGAATAATTAGAATTGGAGGAAATTGTGCAGCCAGGGTGGCAAATCTGGAGGGACAAGTGCTGAAAACAAGGCAAGCAGCATTAAGTCCACAGTCAGTCAAATCTGTGAACTTGGCCAGGGGCGTTAACACTAGGCCTGTGTGAAGAGGAATAACGCTCCAGCACTGGTGGCCGGCCAACGCCAAAGTCGGACCCCTGAGCTGGATTGAAGGAAACAAATAAGATGCGGGTGATAAATGAATCCATAGAGTACCAGTCACGAATATTAGCTCCACAATCTTCAAACAACAGGGAAATATCAGTTCATGCTATGTGACTTAAAGCAATCAGAATAAGTGATTGATCCAACATCTGTACTAATCAAAAGAGTCTATTTCTTGTTGTGGATGCAGAAATGAGGTGTGATTTGGTCTCGTACAAAAGAAAACATCTAATCAACGAGTTTTCGTCTGGATTTGGAAAAGCAGAACGCTGAATCACTGATGGAGTGGTGGCAAAATAAGGCGACAGTAATGATGATGGGGTGTTGGCAGACTAGCATTTAACTGACACAGTTTGGGTCACTCCCACAAACATCCCCTCATTATTATGCATGGGGTCAAGGCTGGCGTGAGAGGGGGTGAACAGTCCCTCCCGAGGGCTTTGATTATGGTAGTAGAAGGGGGAGTGATGAGGACACCCACTGGGGTGGGATGGGGGGGGGCGCTAAAGATTGTGCCCCTCCAACAATCCCTGACAGGCAACATTGCTGCCCAGCGTTAATTAGTGCCGGCCTTCCCCAGCCACCAAGGTTGTTCACATCCTGAGGTCATTTAACACGCTGCCTGCTTTCTGCTTGCTCTTTTCTCTGCCAGCTGTGCCACTTTGCCTGGCAGAGCGGAATCACGCCTGCTTTAGACGGAGTAGGTGACTTTCAGATTTTCACCTAATGCGTTTGTTTGGGAATGTCACATTCAGGCAATCATCTTATAAATTTACAAAAATTTAAAAAAAAATTACTATGAAATTACTTGTTGGCACAGTAATGACCAATCATGTCTTTCATTGGTGTATACAATAATGAGGTTTGTGCTCAGAACTAGCTAAAAAAGTTAATAGGTCATCTCTTGATTTATATTATTATTATTATTATTATTATTTTTTTATGTTTGTCATTTTTAACTAAAATCCTAAAAAAAAACAAAAAACAAAAAAAAAACACTTTGTTTTCCAGGACATGGTTTCCGAAAGCCCACCTCATATCCCATCATCCCTCTGTTTACAGCCCATCCAAATGTATTATTTACTGGACAAAACAAGGTGTTGAAGTCTCCCATAGAAAATGCTTGAATAATCTACAATAAATAAATAATGTCATGAAAGAAAATACAGTTACACAGTAGATGTTAAAAAAATAGTTTTATTTTTCAATAGAAATCTATGGGATCTTGACCTTCTTAAAACCAACAGTTACTCCCTATTTGGATTACGAGAGGGAAATGTCCAATGATTTCTACTGTCAATATAGCCCTTCACACCCCCAGCCTAACATTACTGGGGCAACAAAAATGGCGAGCAATTTTGGGGCTTTTCAGCCGTACAGTTTGGAGCCAGATGCCAGCTCGGACGAGGAAAACAAAGACGTAAATGGATCTAGTCGTCTACAAGCGGATGCATCAGAGTGCAGTGGAACAGGGAGATCGTGGGTTGCTGATGATTTTCTTTATATATGTCCTTCATCATGAGAAAAATGCTACAAACACATGATGGATAACACTAAAAAACTTGATTTTCATTGGAGTGAGTCCTTAAACAAAATATAAAGAGTTTTCTCACATATTTTTTTAAATTATATGCATGATCTAAATTGTACTTATTAGTGGAAGTTAAGTCAGTATGTATAAAGCTACTCACAATGGGCAAAATTCATAAAATTCAAGATATATTGAATGCATGTTGTTGAAAAAAAGGCAGTTTGTCTCTGAAAAGTCTCCATCTTCACTTTTCTGGCTAATCAGTAGATCCTCTATCATCTGTCCATCTTTTCCAACTAAAAAGCTTTTTCCCCTCAATTTCCACAATTGTTCGCAGAAGGCTTGCATGCTGTTTTAATATTATAGTCTCATTACACAATTGTGGATTTCTAAAAACATGTAGTTAAAATAACAAGCAGTCTTTGTACAATGTGAAGCAGAAAACAGGACCAAATCATGCAACGTTAAACTCGACTTTCCCCCCTTTTTCAATCTTCCAACCCATTTAAACTTAATGCTGCATTCATCGTACTGATAAGCCAATATGTTAGTTGAGGAAAGCAGAAAGGAGAGCGAGGCCAAAGCTCGTTAGGGCCACCTATTATAACATTTAGGAGTGTGCTTAATAAAAACATGCCTCAGAGCTGATGGCTTTTAAAAGAAGAGGAGTTTTTGGCTTTCGTGCAGCACGTCATATCATTAACTGCGAAAGGAGGAGTGCAGAGTGTCTCACATCCCTGCTTTCCGTCCCTTTTCCACATACATTAGTGTCCTCATGTCACATTTCATGTGTAGCGGAAGGGAAAAAGCGTTGGTTCCTCAGCCGAATGTGGGCTAAGGGGAAAAAAGCTAAGCCTTGGGCAATCAAAGCAGGAGAGAGTTGTGGCATTAATGGTGATGAGTAGTGATCACGGACTCTGGTCATTAGACTAATAAGACTGTATTTAAATTAGCCAGGGATGTTTTTTTCCCCTTTGCTTTTTTTCCTCCACCCCTCCTCCAAGCCTTCCTGTTACTCTCACGGTCAAGCATTGGGAAAACGGATTTTGATCACATTTAATCTCCGTTCATTTTCCCAACAAAAGAGCTAATTAAATGAGAACTTTTCCTCTTAATTAACAATTATATTTCCCACATGAAGCGGAATGATTTGTTTATAATAATTTGATATTTGACTGTTTTTTTGAAAGTGGTCTTTTTTCCTGTTAAACATAACATATGTTACTTTGATGAAGCACAAAATAAAAATAAAAATGAGAAAGTCTCCGGCTTTGTCTGAATTCCCTCCCTGGGACCAACTAAAAAAACTATACAGCGTGGGACAATCTAGTGCCCTGGATTTTAAAGTTAATTCTGACTCCATGCTTACTATGTCTTTTTGAAATATCAAATAAGGGGTCACCAATTTCCCAAAGTAAAACCCAGCAAAAAAATATGAAGATTTTACAAAGACCGCTCATGAAACCAATGTCCTAAAGAGGAAATCTTGGATGGTTTACACAAAAAGAATAAAATACATGTTTTACATGAAAAAAAAAAAAAAACACAATGCATTGTGGTCTATATTAGCCAATCTAGCCCAAGGCTATGTCCAAATTCCTTCTCTACTCACTACATAGTGAGCTATACAGCGCATTTGCTAGTTTGTAATACTGTCCAAATCTACAATTCCAAAATCGAGCATGCTAGAAATTTCCCAGAATTCTCAGCCATAAACCAGTTCACATTAATGAGATTTGGGAATATGGACCACAATGTACTGTGTTTGAACATTTTTTACTTAAAAAAAAAAAACATGAATTGCCATAAATTAACAGAGAGAGGATCATAAAAAAAAACATCAGAAAATGTTCGTAATGTTTAGGTTTTTACTTTGTGAAATCGGTGACGTCAAATTTGACATTTAAAAAAGTAGTGAGCACAGTGTTGGAATTGCTTTTAAAATCCAGGGCAAAATAATCATAGATTTTAATATGTGAATAATAGGGATAATATTAATTCATATTAATAGGGATGTCTCTACCCAATCCGTAACGGCTACCCGATCGGTACTCACATGCACAAATCTTGTTTCACTTCCTCTTCATGGCCAGAACTGTGACAGTCAAGCAAGTTTGATTAAATCAGCTACCGTAATTCACTTTTTTTGTGCTTTTACTGTTCCAAGATTATAAAACTTGTAGTTCTTGCATTTAATAACTAAAATAAAAAAAATATGTTTTTAAATATCAGCTCCAGGTCACCTTTCTCAACAGTCTTACCTCCTTTTGAGACTCTTTAAGCCATATAAACAAAAAATAACAGTTTTTACTCAAATGGAACTACGGAGATCTTTCTAGCACCAAAAAATAAAAGAATGTCACCTAAACGCTACACTGGATTATTGCATGTTGTTGTCATTACACTTATTGAACTAAGAATGAAAACTTTGCAGCTTGGAAAAATTCCCTCTGTAAGATTATTTTAATTTTTTTATTTTGACGATGGAAAAGGAGAACTTTTACTGAGGAGATTCCCACTGAGCTACTGCAGCTGCTTTTGCAGCTGGATTAGGCAGACTCAACACAAAAGTGTTGTGCTGTCTTGATAATCAACATTTCTCTTTTCTTTCCTTTATTGTCAACATTAAAATAAACTTTTTATTAACATATTACTATGGTTAATAATATCCAAAGCCATAGTTGACGGTAAGATGGATTAGAGGAAGTAGATGCATGTTTGCACATCCGGGGACCGGTTAGGTAGCTGTTACAAATCAGATACCAACATTCCACACTTGTTTTCACAAAGACCTCTGGGAAACTTCAAGGGTACAAATCGGCGAACGCCCTCTATAGTGCAGTAAGTAGTGAAGAATTTTGGACTTGTGATGAATTGCATAAACCAAAAGAAAATATTCAAATAAATTCAATATTATTAAATGATACAAATTCATAGTCAAACACAGAAAATATGAAGTGCAATAACATAAAATGACTCATTTATCATTTTCAAATTCAGCTATTTCCCTCCTCCCAATTTAATGGCCTTTCCAGAGATAAGATAATGGACTTGAGTGTGAAAGTGTTTTAATTATTTATCCTAATCTTCGATTTGGACTTTGTACAGCAATTTCTTAGAAGGAGCAACAGAGCAACACTAACTGTATAAACTGTCAGTGAATAATAAGTATAAAACTCACGTATAAAATTGAATCTAGTGTTTTAGCATGTAGCCCAAAGTGGAATACTTAGAAGGTGATCTTTATCCTCTCTGTTAGCCCTTCGGTTTCTATTACTGTTCTTTAATGCCACACATGAGTCGTGTTTCTGCAGGTAAAGAGGACATAAAGGTCTCCGTGGCCTGTCTGTGTTTAGGCCGTGCCCCGGCGGTGTGTACAGTGATTGTGGCCGACAGAAGCACCTTCTACAGTAAGATCAGCGTGGTGCCTCCAGTTACAGCATGCTAGGTAAATTGCATATTTTTGCTCAGTTTTTCATCCCTCTCTCTTCCACTAAAGCATCTCTCTTCACTTTGCCTTTGAAGGCTGCACAAGTTGCACCCTGAACTCGATTGCTTGTTGCCCTCCAGCCTGGAACTCGGGGCGCTGGTGTGATTTTGCAGGCTGACAGTGACCCTGAAAGGGATTGGCTGGGACTTGTCGTTCTCTTCTCTTTATCACACCAGAGGGTGTGTGCATGTGTGTGGCTCTGAGGCGGGTGTTTAGGGGAAGGTGCTCGCTATGAGTCAGTTTATATTGTGCCTTCCTCTGCCCCGTTCAGCCCTGTGGTGACCTTGCAGGGCGGCTATGCCCGGTGGGGAGAAAAATGGAAAGGGAAGTAAGGGGTCACGATCCCTGGGGTGCACGTGTTGTACACAGATGCTAACACAGCCTGACTGGGGTCTATTGGAAACATATTCTTTTGGCCCTCGCCACTTTAGCCTGGTCTGTGGTTCACTTTCTGTGTTTTTGTCTGACCTGATGGAGCTCAACAGCGATAGCTGACCTTTTCACTGACACGGAATTGTTCTGCCCAGCACCATAGGATCACTGTTTATGCACCCCTGGCTTAGCCCTCAGGGAAGAAAGAGCGCTAGCTACGCCGCATAAGCACATGCAGACACGCACAGACTTCTCAATACAAGCCTTCTTTGCATCTCTGTGAGCCCTTTGTTTCTGAAAAGTGTTATTAGGAAAGTTCACCTAGCAGAGAGCGGTTGAGAAATCTCTGAATGCATAATCAACAATGTCTTATTATGCTGGAAAATCTTTATAAAGTCACAGTCGGCAATGCACTTCAGCTGTTGGATGCTCATAAAGTACAGTGTCTACAATCTAACCCAAGCAAAACAGATGTGTTTCATTGTTGGTCTGTACTTCCCCAAAAGCCCATGTTTAAATCTCTCTTGTGCCTTTGTTTGTTTGGTGGGAAGATCATTATGTTCACTACCAAAACACGGGAGATCTCCATCAAAGGGGAGCAAAGCAGTGGATGGAGCTGGGCGTGTGATGCTCCAATGCCTTAATGCAGTCCAGTCATCTGGAATGTGTAAATCAAGATTCTGTATATGCTCAACTGTGCAGCCCTGACAGATTTATACGGCAAAAGCTTGAGTTGCAAAGGCTCCAGAAAATGTAAACTTTTTAAAACAGTTTATCATGTGCACCGGTGCCGTTTCAAAGACTGGAGATCATAACTGCTGGAAGTGAGAAACTGGTTGTTTTTGCAATTTCTGATTTATCTTTACAAGTCAGTTTAAGTTTGGCAAGAACTAACAGAAAGATTTCTCAAACATTCATTAAAAAGAAGGTTAATATGAGAGTCATAAATCAGCATCAAACGCACGGTTGTTAGTTGTCTCCAATGAAGCTGCCTTTTAGCTCCTATCACAAATGGTGAAACATCCAAACCACGGGGACTTTTTCTCACATTCTTTGGCTCTTCTCTGATTCGTTTTTCAAACGGTTCAAATAGATTTTTGACTGATCTCCAACTGTTTCCATTTACCTTCTTAAGTTT
Source organism: Oryzias melastigma (assembly GCF_002922805.2). Lineage (NCBI taxonomy): Eukaryota > Metazoa > Chordata > Actinopteri > Beloniformes > Adrianichthyidae > Oryzias > Oryzias melastigma. The sequence continues at coordinate 12,398,082 of NC_050523.1, read as the reverse complement.
GAGGTCACAACTTTGAACAGCGCATGCATCGCGTTTGGCGGCGAGGTTGGAGCGATTGAATGGCAGTGGCAGGGGAACTGACATCTAACATGAAGGTTAAGTGACAGGTGGGGCACAATAAGGTCAGCATCGTTGTGTCACCCTTCCAGACCTCTCAGAAAACAGCGCGGCAGGAAAAGGCCCCGTCAACTGCTTGCAGATGTGTCTGGACGCATGTTTCACAGACCAACACGTGGCAGGCGCCGTGCTCTGATGCTACCACTGGTCACATTTAATCTACATCTTGCTGGCAGAAAGAGTTGCAACACTGGAGTCAGAACAAGTGTGTTTAATCTCAGACATCCACTTCAAGTGCGTCTGGCTCTTTACCGATTGTTGTGACCAATCTCCTGAAGAGTTGGGCTCTTGTGGGAGGAAGTAGATCAGATTTAATTATCAATTCATAATATATATATAACAATGACAACATAAGTATTTTTTTTCTTGAGCACCAAATCCTAATCAAGGTTGTCTGAAGGAACTAGACAAGAAAGGAAAGACATTAAAAGAAGAGATTTTATTATATAAAACTATAAAATTCCTTTGTGCACTCTATAACGGCAATTATAAAGTAATCAATTTGCATCATGATTTTCGGTTTAATGTTTTATAGCCTGTATTGTGTTTTTTTTTGGTGATTGGTTAGTCTTTGAAGATATAAAACTTAATATGAAACACGTAAAAAACGCAACAAGGTGACCAGTGTATTCTAGAACAATCTTTAATAGTTCAGGACACAAGAGGCCCATCTTATGGTCTGAACTAAAACAAGAAGTTGGCTCCAAAATAGGGAAGCCTAATAAAAATGGACACACAAGAAGACACTAATCATGAAAAACAGCCTTCAATGAAAATATAAACTTGTTCATGTTTTATTATTTCCTTTAAGTCAACTCAACCTGCTAAGATCATCCCATAGGATGGAAGCTAAATCCCTCCATGATCTTGATCAAAGTACTATTGTTTAGCTCACCAGCGTTTTAATGGGCGTAAAATTGACTAACCCCCCTTTTTTTTTTTCTTTGCTCTGATCATTACTTAGTAATACAGACATGAAAAAAAAAAAGTTTTACGTTTCATTCTGGTTGGTTTCAGGCTTTTACTTTCAGTTTTATGTTAGCCTTTTCTAACCAAATTGAGGTAACACACCAGAGCACACCTGACTTTGTGTTAAGATGAATTAAAACTATATTAAAATCATCCATGAGCAGCAGCCAATATAAATATTTGAAATATTTTAATGACTAAAAAGTGACTTTTCTTCTTAAGAACAGATTAAAATGCCAATTCATAAATGAAAGAAACTTTTAGGACTGAATGGAAGAGGATTGACATTCATACACTGTAAAAAGTGAAACAATGGATCAAACAACAAAATCTCTGTGATTTGTTATATTTAAAAATATTGATTTATAAAAAGTTAAGAAAACCATCAACTCAAAATTTTAATTTGATGAAAACGAATACTTTCAAAAGCAGGAAATTATAGACGTTTTGTTAACTGATCCAACGTTTCACTTTTTTCCAGTGTAGTTTTGTACACAGCTTTTCGGTCTTAGCTTGGCATTTGTTGACCAATACATAAACAATTTTTTAAGGTTCGGAGTAGTACAACCCAAACAGGAATATACTGTGTATATTTGGAGATCTCCCAGGGTAAAATGCACCAGTTCCACAGGGAAGTCTTACAACAGAAGATGATATAACCATTTCCAAACCAAAGATATTCCAGTTTCTTTTCACACTTAGTAATGAAGATCCTAGTGGAGAAGGAGCACGCTAGAGATGTCATGGAATGAAGAGGAATCCAGTCAGAGGAAGAAACAAGTCCAAAGGCAAAAACTCAAACAGAAAAAGCAGATACTAAAAAAAGGGGTAAAAAGAGTCCAGGAAGAGCAAAAACCACAAGAACTATGAACCACTGGACCATGAGCTACGGCACAACAAACTGGTAGAGTGAGGAACTCTAAATACTGTGGCCCACAGGTGTGTTGAATAACAATGATTAGGTAAACCAGGTGGAGAGTGGGACAATGACGAGCATGCAAAGCAAAGCTCACCACACATCATGGCAGTTTTTAAAGTACTTTACTGATGATTATCTCCTTTTTGTAACCAGAAAGAGCATTTTTTCAAGCAATTCTCTACATAACATTTTCATGCTAGTGTTTACACATTAAGGTTGTTAAACTTGTAGCAGAATTAGAAGGGAGATCTGATTTCACTAAGTGTTGTGCAACAGTCTAGCTTCTTATGAGCCCTCTGTGGTCACCCGTTTGGACTTGGAGTTCAGTATCATATGGATTCCTCCTATACTAAATGACACTTGATACTCAGCAAACTACAGAAGGAAGAACAATATAACTGTGACAGTAAATTAGTCTCACAAGAAAGATGCATAAGTGATTTTTTACAGCAAAAAAAATAATATTTTTTTAAAGATGTTGCGTGCTTTATAATAGTAACACATGGGACATGAACCAGAAGGTAAAGGTGGACACTAAACCGTTCATGGGGAAGGCACTGGGGGCATCTTGTGGACAGGTAGAACAACACACTGATTAAAAGAAAGACAGATAAAACACAGTGAAGGACAACAGCATTACAATAGAGACAAGACTGTGGCACTTGAGTGCTTGAAGCGTTGCTGTTTTTTCCTGAGCATCTTCGTCACAGACGGCAGCATCTTCAGACCTTCCGACAGATGTCTGCAAGGTAAAAATAAAAAGTAATATACAGGCCACTAGGACTCAAAGCTAAAACATACATGATGTTTTGCCCTGATGGCCCTTCATCTAAGCCCTCCTTTTTTATAATGGTGTCTGCTGTAATTGTTGGAAGCAACCTTGGCTTGAATAGAAAAGTGCACGTGTTTTTAAAAGCGATTGAATAGACTCAAAGGTGTACATCATGATTGTAGAAAAACAATAATAAAAAATAGGATTTCTGTCAATATTCTGTCTTCTGTTGTCGTCTCTTTTTTTTTTTTTTTCACCAATCCAAGTCTTGTTTCGCCTGATTGTGCTTGCTATTGATTGACAACTGGCTCCAGAGCCACTCAGGCCTCTTAAAATACCAGGCCAAGGCTTCAGGTTTCAGGCCCCGGCCTCGGGCCCCGCTATTGTCTGCGTCTGGAAGGCTGGCTCCATCACAGCCAAGCCTAGTTAGTTCCATTCAGACCGCCTGCTTTGTACCTCCACCTTCAGCTGCCTGCCTGCTAACCCACGGGGTCCTGGCGAGGTGGGGCTGACGGGGTGTCAGCACTGACAAGAACATGGCAGTTAGGAAGAGAGTCAGGTAGACACCACACGGACTCAGGCGCCTATCATGGCGGGAGCTCTCAAGAGGCTTCTCACTCATCCTCTGTCTCCTATGGTGTTGGCATTCTGTTCCGCTTGTTAAAACTTCACAGGTCGACCAGGTGACCCGTTAGCAGGGAGCTCAGTGCCATCAATCTGTGCCAAATAACTTCCTACAAGATGAACAAATACAAAAGTTTTATTGTTTAGCACATTTATGTAAATATTTCACCCATTAACAGGAAGATCACACATGTTGCTCTGTCGATAGACCTGAACATGTCATATTAGCTGTCTGCCCTACCTGACATTTTAATCAGGCTGAGCTGTTGCAGTGCCACATCCTCTTACCCAGCGGTCTCATCCGGAGAATGTATGTAATGAAATTTGCTCTAAATCATGGACATCAGGCCGGAGGTCCAAAAGGTTAAGAGGAGCGCCGGGTCAGGCCCCATATAACGCTCTCTGGGCAGAATTAAAAGGGAAAGGCTTCCTTTGTCCAAACCATCTCACAGGTCAAGAAGGTCAGGAGGTCAGTGTCAGGGGGAAGGCCTGGCTCCTCCACCCTCTCAGAGGCAACGGCGGCACGACAATGTTAGAAAAAAAAGAAAAACACACACACAGCGCAAGAGAAACCCTCACTAAAATTTGTGTTGATTTTATGGCCAGGGTTCAGCTGGGGCACGCTGACAAGATTCGTCATGCCTTAATTGGGAGAAGAGGAAGTCCATCTTTGCAAATACACATACTTTTGAGGTCAGAGGACGGCTCAAGCACCTGTGACATTATTGTCTGCATGTGTTTGGATCTGAATCCAGATGACATAGGAACAAGAGGTTTCCACGAGTAAATTGGATTCCCGTCAGACCCTCTGCTTATTAATAAAGATGACAGATGCCTGTGTAGGCACGGTGAACCAGATTCTGACGTTAACACAGTTAACTGCTATTTGCTCGCAGTGCTATTATTCTAAATGGCATTATGGTGGGACGTTTGGCTGGAAGACGCTGGTGTGCTTCTGGCGAGGGGGGGGTTACAAGTTCTAATGCCTAAACTAGAAGCTGCTGGCTTCGATATTGAATGGGTGTACAGGCCAAATGGAGGCTATGGCAGCTGATTGAGACAAATGGTTTAGAGGCCTGACAACTCAGCTGGGAGGGAGAGGGTGCAAAAGATGGACACACTCTGTGTAACGACATCAAGCTGCCTGTAAGAAGCAACCAAAACGCACCTTGAAAGGCTGGTGTGTTATTACAGAAAATAAAGCTTCTGGATTGATCAAAAAGTTTGAGGATTCTTTCTATCAGAACAAGACTAACGGCGGGATAATCAGATAAAATAGCTTGCGTCTGTTCTTGCGTCTTCAGGGTAGATCGAGAGATGTCTGCCATGTTTAAGTGGACTGACCCTCATTCTTCTTGTCCATACAAAGGCCTCACTGTCTCTGTCTTTGTGTCTGTCTTCCCCTTATCTGACTGTCTGAGCTTGTTCAACCTACCTGAGTTGGTTAGTCATCCTTTCCAGGCGTCACTAAGGCAATTTCAGTGACGGCCATAAATCGGCTGGCAGGATCCGCTATCAGCGAGTGACACATTCAACATCTAAGCAAAGTTTAATGGTGAGCAATAAACCTTTATTAGTATACCTTTTGTGTGTGTGCCTCTCGGCTGGAGTATCTCTCTCGATCTCTATCAGCATCTTCTTATCATGCACACGGTGTCACAGGTACAGTGAATAGAGCCTAAAGAGCCTGTTTTGTTGAATGCTTTAAATGCTTGGGCTGACAAAACCCGTCGCTTGAGACAAGAGTCTTTCCAGTGCGTATTGATTTTGTCTAGCTAGGTGATTTGAATTGTCGTGGGTCGAAGGCGCTGATAAGATCACAGAAAGGTGTGAAAATGCTTCTTTACGAAGCACGAGGCGTTGTTTCTTAGAGAAGTATAAAATAGTCAAAGCGGTTTGTTTTTACTACGGATGCCCTGATCAACTTTAGCCATTACTTGTGTCATTTTGTCCATTTACCTCCACCCCGTGTGTCGTCCATGTGCACAGCTGAGATGCTTTGTTCAAACAGGTTATGTCGATGGTAAGGAGAAACGTTTCCTTTTATGTATTGGGCGTCTTACTACAGCTGATAAAATTTATGGAAATTTAAATAATATTTTACAAATGTGTGCAAACCAAATGTTAAGCATTTAACAGCTGGATCTTCTCTGTGTGGAGTTTGCATGTTCTTCTCATGCATGTGTGGGTCTTCTTCAAGCACTCCGGCCTTCTCCTACAGTCCAGAAACATGCTTCATAGGCCGACTGGTGAATCTGATTTGCCCCTGGGTGTGCACGTGAGTGTGTGTGAATGAGTGAGCGGCCCTGAAACAGACTGATGAGATGTTCAGGGCGTACACCACCTTCACCCAACAGTATCAGGGTTAGCTCCTGTGACCCTGAAAGGGATTCAGCAGGTTCTGAACGTGGATGAGAGGTATTTCTAATGAAATATTAATATTTGTAATTTCCCCCCAAAAAACCCACAGTACTATAATTTGTGCTGCAATCATAATACAGAAGATATGTAAGTGTGATAAAGTTTCAAAAAGGCCAAAACTAAAAGCATTAGTTGCTATTAAAAGATGCTAAACCCCAAAATTGTGCTCACATTCAGTTTTAGTTTATCCAATCACTTAACCAGGATGAACATAAGGAAAAATAGTTTTCACTCGGTTGCATTAAATAATGAAGTTGGTTTGGTTTATTTTGATTTACTAATGGGCTGTTAACAGGTTTGGGCCCTACTTTAATTTAAAAAAAATGGAATTAATGGAAACCAATTTTTGCAGCAAGCAAGTCTGTAAACAGGAACAAAGCAAAATAAAAATAAAAAAAGAGTTTTGTTAAAAAGGAGCAGCAGCTTTTTTTAGCCTCAAGAAGTAAGCAGCAAATATGTTGGTAGGAAATAACACACAGAGGCCTTGAAAAGACACAAACAAGCAAACAATAACATACAATGTTAACACCATTAAAAACACATTTACAGTATGGAAGAAATTCAGTTAACTGCTGCTTCCTGACTTATTTTTTACCTGAAATAAATTATAAAAAAACAAACTGTAGATGATAAATAATAACATTTGACATTTTGCTTAACCACTAATATTACTTTAAAACAAACTGCACATTTATTCAGGCTTTTGGTGCCGAGATGAGAACCTTTTTACGCAGCTGAAGATCAAAGGTAGTGAGTGGGCAGGTAAAAACAGTATGGACTTAATTAGAGCGTCAACAGCGCTGTGCTGCACAGTCCAGCTGATAAGAAAAGTAGACAGATGACAGGAGGTGCATGAGGCCAGCTGGAGTCAGGCTTATCTGTGAGCGGAGAAAGACAGCAGCCGCCCCGGCTTCCTCGTGAAGTAGAGGGAGGGGTAGACGGAGCTGCAAAAAGGCTCTTCACGTGTGAGTCATCACTTGGAATCTCTTCTTCACGGCTTTTTCTGATAGTCGGAGCAAACTTCAACATGTTGCTTTGGTGTCAAAGGTTTACTCAGCTTCCCAAAAGACCTCAGTGCCACTTTGTGCTGCAGCTTTCCAATCGGTTTTAACTAGCCGAGAAATCAATTAACCTTGAATTTTTGATAAAATTCAACCTTCGGTTCATTGAGGACTGAGCTGTGCTTTGCAAGGCTATCTATTGAAACACCTCTGAAGTGGCGAGCTCGCTGCCCTCGCACAGAGAACTTATTTAATTCAAAATGTATTTAAAGGCCTTGCTTCATTCAGGCAGTATCATAGCAATTATTCGCTTTCAGCCTAATGACAGCAAGAACAAAAGGCTAAGATTCCAAATTGAGTAAAAAACACAAAAGTGAAACAAATGTTCTTTATCTATTCAGGAAGAAATGATCAGATGAAGTGTGAGTAAATTGATGACCATCTCTTGCTGTTTGTGTACACTAACATTTATGAGGATACTTAGTCTGTGAGATAGATACCCATAAAAGAGAAAAAAATCTTTATTGCACCACTGTATGGTGCATGTGTGTGTGTTTGTGTGTGTGCATGTGTGACGCTCTGGCTCCTCGCTGTCTGCGCCTTGCTCCCCGCCGCTCATTGCACACCACATTATTTTTAACCCACTGCCTCCGAGAGGAAGCAGGAGACGCTTTGGCCTCTGAAGTCCAGCACAATGAGGAGTAAGCTAACACATGCACGGTCACAGAGTCGCCCGCGTGTGTGTCCCAAACACACGCACAAGCACTTTTGTCACCTGCCGACAGACAACGCTAGACACACTCTCCTCAGCGCCAGACATCCATCCTCCACCCCTTCACTGACGCACAGGACAATGCGCTCCCACGCGCGCAGCCAGCTTTTACCTTGAGCCCCACCTGTCTCCACTGTGGCGCTGGTTGTCCCCATTGACCCAAATCCCCTAGGTCACCCTGGGTCAGTAGGCTGTAAATGAACTGATACTAATTACAGTAAACAGCAGCACGTCCCGGAGTGTGTGTCTTAATGTGTGTTTGCACGCATGCATGCATGAAAGCAGAGACGCTGGACGAGTTTAATTCACGGAAAAGGGAGGTCCCCCCCCCCCACATCAGCCCCGAGCAGCAATCATGGCTGTTAAATTGTTCATGTTGATCGTCTTGCATGACAGAGGGTGTTGAGGATATTTCTTGTTTGGTTTCACACCATTTTCAGGATATTTTGGCATCAGTTTAAAGCTCAAACTTTTGCACTCAAAGGGCCAAAATCTAAATGGGATCCCACTCCGTAGGCATATATTTTTTTTGCATGTCATAAAATAAAAGGAGAAGATAAAGAATATGGTTTCATTTTGATTTTGTAGACATTAAGTTAACAAACATTATAAAAAGTAAGTAATATTTGTCTTTGCAACCTATACCAGCAATGGCTCACTGGCCATTTTTAATTGAAAAACAAGACCAAACTAAAACAAACTTTCTTCCAATGAAAACAGCAAACTGGAATCCTAAAGAGACGTGGAGCTGGTGTTTTTACTTTATCCGTTTGCCGTTGTCGCTCCATCTTGGCTAGCTGAAAGGCGGCTAAAAGCAACGGAAGTGACCATGAAGGCTCTTGGGAATTTCTAACACAAAAAAAAGTCCAGGGCTCATTCACTTGTGGGGTTGTTTCATCCATAGCCACAGGCAAAGAAAGTACTAACAGCGCCACCTGAAGGCCAAAAATATATTAAAGTCGTAGAGTTTGGGGACACCATAATAATCAGTAATCATGACTTGGCGGGCAAAAATAATAACCTTTGGCGAGACAAATTTGGCCAACTTTGGGCACCCATGGTTTAAAGACTCACTCCAGTGAAAATTATGTTTTTAATATGTTCTTACAGCATTTTTCTTATGATGGAGGACAAATTATGTGACTTGATTGCTACAATATCTCTTGCTTTTCTTTTTTTTTTTTGCCACGCTAATATTAGCTTGGGCTTGTGAGGTGCTACAAGCTAGCAGGAGAGAGTGTAAACAAAGGGTTGTTGGGAAATTAGCCGAGGCTAACTTCTGCTTCTGCTAAAAGCCACAATTAAAATTCCACTGGGAACGATTTTACTCTAAAATGTATGTTTTCTATGACAGATGTCACTCAAAAATTTGTGATGAGAGGAAGTAGCCACCTGTAGATTTGACCTGCGACTGCATGATTCCTCTTACGGTATCACATGACTCCATGCTGTCTAATTGACTCCACTCTCGGCGGCTCACCCAATCAAATGCTCCCATGATGCCTCACCAGGAACGAGACGGGCTGACTGAGTGGTGCCTTGTAAGTGTTTAACATAGTGGAGTGGGCGCGCACACATAAACCCACACACATATCAGTGAGTCAAAGAAAAAAAAAAAAAGAAAAAGTCTGATTGATTTAACCTCCAAAGGCAGTGCCAAAGAAATCAGATTACTGATGAGGGAACCCACAATTTCCAGAACACAGCACCCACCGCAAAAGCTTCAGCCTTGAAAACGTACACCTCTTCATTTCTGTTTCTTTCCTCTCTGACAGACACACAATAATTCACACACACACACATGCACTTTCACTTGAAGGGAATAGTGATCAACAGGGAAAGTGATGGCTGGGGGAAAATTGAAGGTAATTAAGTCCAGCCCTCCTTGTCTGAATCAATGAGATGAGGGGTCGCAGGCCCTTCTCATATTGCACCTCCCTGTTATATCTCCTCTGAGCTCTCTATCTATCCCAGTCGCTATTTTATAAACCCACACTTGAATGCAATGTGTTTGTTAAATTCTCTAGAAATGTTAAATGTTGGCATAGAACAGAATTGAATAATGATTTCTTTTTTTTTTTTTTGCTTCATGTGGTTCTTGTGACAGCTTTCAGTTCTCTCTGCGGGGGCCGATGTCGACATCCTGCTTCACAGCCTGTCCAGCCGCCATAGTGTGTAGCCAAACGCCCTGAAAGTGTCTGCCGCATTGTTCTCCCACTTGAAAGTCAGCGAAGCTTTGTCAGCGTCCTCTCCTGTAGCCTTTATCGTATTCACACGCTGTGCTGTATTTTTAGCACGTCCACGTTTGCTCCCTTTGTTCCGGCAATTCTTGAGCAATCTTTCAGACTTCTCCACCTCCTCCATTGTATTTTTAGACAAAGGTGAAAAATGGCAGACCTGATGTGGACGGGCCTTCCTCTGGACGAGGGTTGGGTCTGTCTAAGAGACGGAGCGGGACCTTGACACAAGCTTTGTCAGGGAGAAGGGATCTGCTCTAACCTAGCAGTCTGGACACAAAAAATCCAAATATTTAAAAGATTTACTCTGTGGTCACTGCTCTTCTGTGAGGTTTATTTAACAGATAGATGTTTAAACAGTAAGAATCATGAAGAAATAAAGTTGTTAAATTAGGCTTCAAGATGAAAAATTACTTTTTTCATTCTGATTTGCTGAAGTTCACACAAATTGCAGATGCAAAAAAAAAATAAATAAAAATTGGATTACAAATTGCACTTTTGAGAGAAATGTATTTTACAAAATATGGGACCAAGAACAACATTTCATCTTGAAAGGCAAAACGGAATAGATAACAATAATAGAGTGAATACTTGCACACTTCACGACCTTATTAAGCTTCATATAATGATGGAGTAATTGAATGAGTATTAGTGTGACATATGACAATTATTAATATAACCATAGCATAAAGACCATGCTCAACTGAGCTCTTTAAATCACTAAATTCCACCAGTTCATCTTCCATGTTGCTGATACACACATCTGCAGTTGTTGGTAAGAAAATAACACATGAGCCCATTTATAGAAAAAAAAATCACATTAAGGTCGTACTTGAGAATAATTCATACTCCAGGCAAAACGATGCAATAAAACTGCAACTTGTACTCCAGAAAAATACAAATCTTTTTGTGTTATTGCAGAAAGATGTTTGTCCCTTATTCTTTAAGCAGGTGACCTTCAAATGCTTTTCCGATGTTTTTGTGGTCACTTAATAGCAGCCTGAACACAAACATAGGCACACAGAATGTTGGGAAATGTATTTTTAGCAAGTTACTATGAACCAAAATCACAAATTTGTAGCTAAACATGTGTTTTGCTTCATTGTTTGCTTAAATTACTTGGTGGATGGTCAACTTCATCCTATGGCTGTCAATGATGCGCAAATATTTGCAGGCATTAAAGGTGTTGATGTTCTCTAATTCTACTGCATTTATGTAAATGTCATTAAAAAAGAAAATAAAATGCAATCTTTTCACTGTTCTTTGTGCTCTTTCTGTGGTTAGCGAGTGAGGTTTGTGTGTGTTTGTCTGTTTGTGGGGTGGGGTCGGGGCGAGCCACCACTTAAACAACCCATGCTAAGGCAACCGTGTTTCATTTCCTGGTGCCTGCCTTAGTTCCCCTCAAATGGCATTACACATTGAAGCCAGTTAAATCACTGACAGCATGATTAGAAACCCTCTGAGGACCCAATGTCTGGGCAACAAAGCACGGACTCCCCTTTAATTCAATTTATCTGCATAAACACACACATCTGTCACTCATTTACCACAAATTTTCAAGATGTCTTTTATCGCTTTGACAGAGAAGTTTGGGCTCAATTTACTTTGAAAGGAGGAAAACACTCTGTACCTCCAGAATCACATATAAGGGGATATTGATCATTTTGATCATAATCATGTTGTAGGTACTGAGTGCAGCATAAAACAGTACATAAAAAGTAGCACTAATGGTTTAGCGAGGATCAAAAGAGGACCAATATTGGACAAAATGATATAAATTGCATTGGTGTGTTTGCATCTAATGAGGATATATGGTTTTTGCATCAGCGCACAAATGGTAAAAACGTATTCTGACGAATGAGCACATTTGTTCTTCTTCCCGGTTTATTCATATTTGGAAGAATTGGTAAACTTTTATGTCACTATGGACAAATATTTCTCATTCTCTTCAATTTTATTTTGAAAAAATATATTTTAAAATTAATAACCAAGAGTATAATATAAAAATAATACAAAAAATTGCTTTTTGGTGATTGATTGAGGAAACAAACAAACAAAAACACTTAAAATTTTCAAAATTAAGACTTTAAAAATTAAGTCACTGCATCCTATACCAAAATTTTTGCATTAGATCAGGGGGGTGAAATGTAAGTTATATATTTCCTATACATCTAGCTGCAGCAGAAGACAAAATAATTAGACTTTTTGTTAGACTATTTAATTAAAAAATATTATTTGCTTATTTTCTGAAGTTTTCTGTGAAGATCTCAGAAAGGGTTATTAATGATTTGTCACATGTGACCTTCTGGAAAACCAAAATCTTACGTTTAGACACACCCTGGCATTTTTATACCTCTTTTGTTAGCCAACAAATTGACCCCGAGCCCAAATCAGAGAAGAAAACGGTTATGTGGCCCTCACAAGAAAACGTTTTGGGACCCCTGCATTAGATAAATGTTGATTTTAAAAGTTTAGACAATGAGAAGAAATCCTATTTTACTTAGAACAGGACTGTCCCCTTTTTCCATTGTGCTAGACACTCATTTATGAAGCTTTTTTATCCAAAACATATTTTTTTACTGGATACATATTTGATTAAAGTAGCTCTTAAAGCAAATGTTTGCATGAAAGAAACACGGAACTGATATCTCCATCCTGAGTTGGTTTTCTTTCATAATTGCTCTGTGTGCAGAGAAAGCTGCAAAAATGTTGTTTGCATTGTACAGAAGGGAACATCAAACCCCGAGTAAAATCCTGATATTAAACTCACTTGAAGGATTAGACATAAAGACCATTTGAGGAAGGAAACAAGAAGTAGCTTGAGGCGTTGCAGTAGGTGCTTAGGAAAAAGATTAAGGAGGGAAAAACAACTCCAGGAGGACGTTGGAGGATCAGTTACAGCAAACTAATATAAGGATCGTCTGGAAAAGCTTGAAAAGTAACCATGGCCACTGGGAACCCTGCTCCCAAACTGTGGGTCACCACAAGTGGGTGAATGATGAGAACCAGTTCTTCAAAAGCCTCCCTCGGCACCTCTTTCCACACTATTAAATCAACTTCATTGCAGAGCTTTGTATATTGTGTACTCTTCTTGAACTTGTTCTAGAAAGTTAGCCTCATGCTACACACACCAGGATAAAGATGTGCGATCAAGAGCAAACTGAATGGGGGTGTTATTACCTGATCAGTGCATGTACTCACAATTGGAAGATTCTTGGCTCAAAAATGTTGTTCCTTCAGGTTTTCAGCCATATCTAAAATATATAATATACTTAGTGCATTGGGGTACGAGGAAGTTTATACCTTGTGAGGCTCTAACGTCATCAGTCAGATTTACAGACAAATGATTCCCTACAGAGCAGCTTATTCACCATTTGATTGACTACAGTTAAAGTGTGTTGTTTAAAATTTTGTTAAAAACATTTTCTTCCATATACAACCTGTAGAAAAAAATCTATAGAAAAATGCAAAGAAAAAAATAGCTAAAATTGTTATTATTGACTTACTTTTACCTATAAATGAAGACCATGTGCCAAATCCCTGAGTTTAGACTCATAATCCTCAGTTTAGGTAGTATTAAAGAAGAACTGTTCTGGCTACCACTAATTCTATAATTCTTTAGCTGCTGTGTTACATTCTCTGGGATTTACAGCGCCCTCTGTGTTGAGGCAGGTGTATTGCAGGCATCACCCAGAGTATTTCGAACAGGGAATTTACTCTTTTTTTTTAACCAAAGAAACATTGAAAACCCCACAGAAAAAAGTCTTTATAGAGTAGACATATAAAAAATATGTAAAAAGTATATTCATTTTAATTTATATATGTAGTTTTTTAAGCTGTGCCTCACCTGCCTCCCCTGACTACACATCGCTGACTTGGTGTCATATAATTCTAGTTAGGCTCAAACTACAACTAATATTTTCTCCTTTATGGTCACTTTTTAAACAGTTGGCACTCTTGTGTTTTGAAGAGAAGGAAATCCAGGTCCCTAATTGGTCAAATTTCAACAAGTTAACTTTTAATGTGTGTTGAATTGATACCCATTTTGTACGTAGAGGCCAAAAATTGACTTAAAAACTTCATGACGCAAAAATCCAGACTTTGGAACACAGAACCCCAAAACGAGCATACAGTATATGCACGTTTACATGTACTTTTCACTCACATCTTAGCTGATTTCTCATAGAGACACTTATTTTTGTGTGAGAATGCATCAAGCCAATATAAAGAGGATTTTGATAGTCCGTCAGCAACTACATCCTCAGTAAGAGCCCCATAAACTCCACCTGTAGTCTCCAGGTCCAAACACCTACAAAATGTTATCGTTCACAGCACACTTTCACCAGCAAACCGTCTGAGATGAGGATGATGGTGAGTACAGAGAACACATCACTGACTAGGTGGACTGATTCCAGCGAAACCACCTTCAGATATGAGGAACACTAAAGGGATTGTAATTGCTTTCCAAAGGTCAAAGCACTTTCCCTTGAAAACAGTGAACGTGTGGAGGAAGGATCATTTTGCATGAGGGACCAACCTGGGATTTACATCAGCAGTGATTTTTTTTCTAAAATCCAAGTTGTCTTCTCCATACAATGACCAAAAGTGATTTATTGTCTCCAAGAATTTTCTTTAAATTTATTGCAATTTACACCATAGAACTGATGTTACACTTTTAATGCAATTAGCCTCAGAAAACAGTGCTGGTCATTAGCCTGCTATCCGTGGCTCAATCAAAGAATGGACAGTGGGAAAAGTGTAACAAATCCTGGGTGCTTTGGGTATGATAAGCATCATTTATCAACCAGAGTGCTGCCGGCCCATTAACAACCATGGCTCCATTAGCACTATCTGTAAGCCTTTTATGATGCCTTGTCTGCCCACATCTGTATGTTTGGAAGAGGAAATCATTAAACATTGTTTGTGTGAGACACGTGCTGCATTTATAGCTATGTAACAACTAGGTTGTGTTCTCTAGGGTCCCTCTGGAGGATATGGAGAGTAATTGGATTTCTATCCTGAGCCAAAAAAAAACAAGTATAAAATCCTTCTTGTTTTGTTATTTATTTATTTTTTGTGGTTTAGTATAAATGAAGGAGCATATATTAATATTTAGGTTGACTTTATATCAAACTGCTGATAGTTCTAGATCAGGAGTGTCAGACTCAATCGCACAAGGGGGCAAAATCTAAAACACACCTTAGGTCGCTGGCCCAACAGATCAACATTTATTGAACACTCAAATTTTAAAGCTTTAAAACCATAACTTTGTAACATAATTATGAACCAGATATATAGTATTACCTGTGATAATGCTAGTGTGGATGCTGTAAGCTGAATTTGGCCGCTGAAAATGCTAGTGCTGATAGCTGAAGATGCTGAAATTAACAGCTGAAAACTCTGAAGCTGATAGCTGAAGATGCTGAAATTGATAGCTGAAAATGCTGAAGCTGATAGCTAGCTAAACTATTAGCTAAATGCCAAATTAGCCTAAAAAACAACAACAACAAAAAAATGTAGGTTAGCCAAAACAGCTAGCATGAAGCTGAAGAAAAACCTAAACTTCATAATATCCTAAAAAACAAACAAAAAAAACACTTAAATTGGCCAAAACAGCTAGCGTGGAAATATTAGCCTAACTCCAAAACAGCCTAAAAATAAAAATAAAAGGCTAAATTAGCAAAAACAGCTAGCATGTAGCAGAAATATTAGCTTAACTCCAAAATACCCTAAAAAATCTTAATAAATGCCAAAATAGTGCAATAAGGTAGCACATTACAAATTTCTTAAAACTGTAAAACATCAACTTTTTAAC
>NC_050523.1:12379969-12382141 GCF_002922805.2 Oryzias melastigma | reverse complement strand
ACAGCAACTTTTTAACTTAATTATGAATAATAAAAATTAGGAATATTATTCCAGAATAAATCAACTTAAACCTTGGATAACTTTCAATAATAAACTCTACATAAAAACATGTTTGGTCAAAATTATACACATTGGAAATGAGCGCAAGATAACATCAGACAATTAATAACAATAAAATAAAATGATCTGCAGGGTCGGATATAATTACGGACCCGGCCCCCGGGCGTTGACTTTGACACACGTGCTCTAAATAATACAAGGATAGTCTCGGTGATTGTTTTGTATTTGCAACTTTGGGAAAACTAAGACTAAAAAAAATATATAGAGTTTTTGCTTGTTGTGTCACACAAATCCTTCTTATAAGAATTTATTTTCTACTATCTCAAATAACTAGCTAGAATATGTAAATTTGGGAATTTGTTGCCTTCTTTTCTGCAGATTCCTTCAACCTTGACAACTTACAAATGGGACGGATGATCCTTGTGTCTATCCATAGATCGCCATCTGATCTAGAGTCCGGACTCTCACTGCTTTCTTCAAAAACAATTATAGTGATGTTCAGACTGTGTACTTACTGTCCGCTTCTAGTTCAAAACAAAAATTTGATGTGGAATGAGGTGCTGAGCATTATTTAGCCTCTTTTCATTTAGATCACAAAATCCCTACAGTAGACTTACACACCAAACTGAGAAAGGAATCTCACTGTCTGGAAGATATTTAAGCACTTTAAGTACCAGACATCAAGTTGGCTTTCATATTTCTTCTATGGAGGCGGGGTGAAGGCTGACCACACTGCTTTTAAACCCAGATTTATAGAGTGCCACATTCATTGCCGTTCATCTGGAAGTTTTCTCCCGATCCAAACACAAACTCTGTCGATCAGCCACTGACAAAATATATCAAGAGTCAATTCAGTGTGTGGCACCTGTATTCAGAAGCAGCCAACGCAAGGAACTAGATCAAAAGACGGTCTGTTCTTTATCAAATCCAAAGTTGCAGGGACGTTAGAATGTAAATTCTGATAAGGATGTAATCTATTTGTGAAAGAATATATATATATATATATTTTTAGAAGTGATCCATAAACTTCCAGTTCATTCTTGAAATATTTAAAATTTGGCTTTTCCTTATTTTGTCTTGGAGCATAGCATCTATACTATCAGCTTATTGGGACGATTTTGCCATTTTAATAAGTCAACAATTGTCACGTCCAAATAAAATTGCTAAAACCTGAATTCAAAATAATCCTATGGTTTTTCTTGTAAGAAATCATAGCAAAGAGTTGCTTAGACAGAAGACGCACACACTGGAGTTCATTGTCTCCAATGCTTCCTGCCCCCCCTCCTCCTCGCCAACATGAAATGACCTCCTACTCCATCTGATGAGGTATCTTCACCCATGACTACAGGCAAACACACACAGTCCACATTCTGAGCACGCGAGCACAGACGCTCACACACATCCTCTCCTCCTGATCAGATGACATCATTAACAATCATTACTGGGACACCAGGAAGTGCAGAGATCTCCGGCTCAGTGTCTAGCTGCATATGGGATCAGGTTAGCCAGCCTGAGATGAAAGATTTGAAGAGGAAAGCACCCACCAAAGATATTTTACCTCTGGATTTTATCAATGTCTCCCTCCAATGTGACGGAAAAGAGAACATTTCGCAGCCTTTACTACGACTTGACCATAAGTAATCTGAGATATTTTATTTTATTTATTTATCTGAATAGTCAATCCGTTTTTTGTGATGCTGAAAATACTAGGTAATGAAATAAATATAATAAGAATATGAGGATGCAGCAAAAAAATGTTATATTATAATAAAAACCAGTGTTGTTTTAGCGGTAGGTTAGTGCTTGCATGTGGTGTGTGTGTGGGGGGGTCCTTTGAGTAAAACCCCTCCCCTTCAGGCCAGGAGAAAGCTGACACACAAGCCCTGGTTAGTCTGTGACAGGCCCCTGGCAGGAAGCTTCACAGAGTCCATAGGCACCTCAATAGCTGTTCTTGTATGACACTAACCACAGCTACCACAAGACAAGCAGCCTGCTGTTGCTGTTGGAGACTATTACTTGATACAAGACACACAGGCCTTCCTGTGGGAAGAACGTCTAGTGTTGGTTTGAATTTGTTTGATATTTGCAGGGCTGTAAACAAAAGTTCATGGT
>NC_050523.1:12365007-12379870 GCF_002922805.2 Oryzias melastigma | reverse complement strand
TAAAGATTCTACACATCAGCTCCTTAACCTGGAGATACACAGTATGGGGATGATATTTACCTAAAATGCATTAATGACTTTAAATTATCTTCTTGTAAATGAGAAAAGTGAGTAAAAGCTTAAAGCTGTAGGCCAACAAACCAACAGACGAAGATCACTAAATGTCAGAGTCAAATATTTATATGTTCCATCTCCATCCACTTGAACTTTCTGCTTTTTTAATGAATAGCATCTATGATTGGACCAGGGAGTGGTGGAAATCCTTTGAAAAGGGAAAACAAAAGGTCTCCTCTGTTGTGATAAAGCATACCTCTCAAGAGACCGGGCCTGGGCCTGACTCAACCTTTCACACAATCGACAGCCAACAATACAACAAACCCTGCCCCTTGCAGACCTACTATTGTACTGGAGCGCGCCGCAGCTGTGGAGAATCACATTTAAGTGTCAGAGGCAACAAATGTTTCTTTAATTGGAATAGTGCTATAAGCTCATGTTTCCTCCTTATGCTTTATGAATCCCCTGTGCCTATTGTTTGGAAGTTTGCGTTGACGTCGCCTTGGCGGCCCCAGCTAATTGAGAGAGTGTGTGTTTGGACCCAGTTCAAGAGGAAGTGGCGCTTTTCTTTTTCTTCTTTGTGTGTGTGTGTGTACATGTGTGTTTCCATTCTTTCTCAAATCTACAGTAAAAGCTTATGTGTTGTGTTTATTTCAAATCAGCCTTAACGTGCTGTGATTGAGACGCTAAGATTAGATGACCACTGCTGGCTTATCTGCTTTGGAGGCAGATTAAATCAACACAAACAATTCTGTTTATATTTGCACACATTTTTGCAAATTCTGTTATAAGCATCAAAAGAATTTCCAGTTTAATTCGCATAATATATGATACAGGTATTAAAGCTCCTTTTTTTTAAAATAGTTTTATCAAAACATGTTTACATTTTACATCTGTTTGATGCATAATCTGTTTAAAATTATTCTCAGTGCGAAATAAGAACAAAATATTCACAACATCCCTATATTTTGTGCTTTTCTATCTTTATGGAATTGTTTGTTTGTTTTTTTATTACAGAAGTTTATGGCAAAGTGCTTATAAGTCTCATTATTTTTTCTAATCTGAAGGGATAAGATTACTGATAATCCAGGGTATCAAAGACGCACCGATCCCCCTCTAAATGTGGGGATCTTAACACCAGATAAAGACAATTTGCCACAATCCAGGTCACAGTGAGGGTCTAAAGATTAGTGCAAAAACATATTCAAGATGGTCCAACTTTCTCTAAATAAGGGGGTATTGTTGTAGGGAACGTTTCACTAATGCTAATTCATGTGCAACAGTTTTAGAATTAATGATATCTAACATTTTGAAAAAAAAAAAGTTTTTAAAATCTTAGAATTTATCAGTGTTGCATAAAAATATCAAATTTTTTATATTTTAACCCCTTGATACCTGATTTTGTGAAAAAAAAACGTTTTTTGCTTTCAAGTAGATGCTAAATTAAGGTAATTTTGGAGCTGAAGAGGTTCAATACATATTGGCATCAACAGGCATCAAGGGGTTAAATATTTTTATTCACTCTTTAAGATCCTCTACTACTTCGCATTCTCATGTCAAAATGTATCCATGTATTTTAACACTTTTGTGCTTTGCTGCAGTGAATACAAATGACGCAAAACAACACAGACGAGTGGCTGAACAGTAGGTGTAGTGCTTTATCCCAAATTACTCAGTGTGAAGTAGACTGGTGATCCACATTTGACCCTAAAGAGTACATGTGAGCATGTATGAGTGTTTGTCTCTGTGATCTGCTGCCAGCTTGAAGTGTTTAACCTGCTGCTGGGTTCTGCTCTTCAGGCCAACGGGACTTTAAAAGGTTGATCTGGAGGATGTTTCGCTGCTTATCAGTAGCCTAACAGTCGCATCTTCAGCTACTGAAGATGCTACTATAATTTACTGATCAAATGGCTCCGCCTTTTAAAGCTCAATCCCCTTGAAGAACAGAATCCTGCGATAATGTAGCTGAGAATCTTCACAGACACGTGTAACCTGTCTCCAGTAAACCTCATTAACTCTGATGAGGCTGATACATGATACATGTATTATACATGACACAAGAACAATAGTTCATCCACAATAGTTTTTGTTGGGATTAGGAAACAAAATGGAGGAAAAGTCAACATAAGAAAGTGAAGTGTGTTTTCTCCAATCTTAAGATGGAACAGGTGCCGCTCGCTCCTCGGATCCGTGTCAACCAGGGATTACTGCATGTGTTTCTAAAGGATTGTGGCTGCAACTCGTAAATTACTGTCATAGGAACTAAGATTACAAATATGGATTAGGAGCACAAGACGCTGATAGTGCTAAAGTCTCAGGATAATCTGTCAGCATCCCTTGAAAATAATATTCCTGATGTGAAAACAGTATTAACTGCAGCATGAGTGTGTGAATGTGTTTGAAGTAGAAAGGATGATGTACGTGTAGCAATGTAGTAATTTGAAAGGTAAACATAAACATTTTTTATTTATCTTCTGCTTACATGCAAGATTTTTTCAGATGAGTCATTTGTGTTCACCTGACAAAAAAAAGTCGTTTTTATTACCTTGAAATCATTTAGTGGCTGAGAAATCAAATTAAAAGCATTTATATTAAGTTTTTGAAAGTCACATTGCAGGAAACTTGAACCATTTGGGCTTCCGTTCATACGCCTCATCTCCGAGGTAGCCTAATTTATATGTCTATTATTTGTCTGCTGCAACATATCAGGGTAAATTAAATATATATTTAAATAAATGTTTGGTTTAATAAATAAATACAGCTTGTGACACCAAATTTTGCTTTTCAGGTGAAAGTGAATTAGTCTTAACACATAGATGTCCTGTTCCCATCAGTTTGCTGTCTGACAGAACACAGAGGCTTAATAACATTTTGACAATAGGACACAGAATGGGGTGACCCTCTATTTGCAACAAAGTTTAGAGATTTAGATCATTGTTTAATGTGACATCAATTACATATTTATGTGTCTGGGTGTGGTCAATACTGAAGATAAGTGTCACCTTTAATGTTACTTAAAAAAGATAAAATGTATTTTTGCTTTTTGGGTGAACATGGCAGAAGTATCCATTATTGCATTGAATTATGATAAATATCTGTTGCTGTTTACGGAAATGGGAGCAATTAGAGCAAAAAAAATAAAACAAAATATTTGGGGGTAGAGATTTATGTAAAAAATAATCTTAGTTTTACTAATTAGAAAAACATGAGCTAAAATGTGAAAACTCAAGAGAATGAAGCAAGAAAGTGGCAAAAAAAAAAGGAAAGGATTTGACCCAATCTAATAAAGAAAACATGTTCTTAAAAACACTAATGGACAGAAAAGCGCAAAATTGAAGGAACACCTATGAAATTCAATTGGAATTTGAATTGGTTTAGTTCAAACATTCAAAACAAAAACACAAAAAAGAAATAAAAAAATAAAGTTATGCATTGATATATCAAACTTTGGATAATCAAATGGGATTTATCAGAAAAATAAAAATAATAAATAAAATAGACTACATATACACACCATAATCTATTATCTTAATCATAAATAGATATTTTTGTACTTTTAGATGCATTTCATGAAACATTGAATCCACTAAATGTGTCAAAAATAGTTTAATAATTTACTTGAAAAGCAGTAATTCAAATAAATGATTCATACCGTGTGGTAAATCTACCCCCACAACACATTCCACGTTTTATTATCACAAAATATGACATGAGTAATTGAGTCTAGAGATCTGTACTGTATCTGAGGTTTGCTTTTCTAGTGTGATAAGATCACAGAGTGTTTGAGTGTCCATGCAGGCGTGGAGGTGTGCAATTGAGTGGTTTGAAGAGAATTCATTAGTGAGTGGGCAAGTGTCTAGAGTTACACTCCAGCAGTGAAATTTAGCAGCCGAAGCTGCCCTGCACTCGCCTCTGTGAGGTTCTTGTTCCCTTCCCATGCGTGCAGTAAGGCAACACCAGCCTGGATGAGATTTTCAAATACTGCATGCTTCTGATTAGAAAAATGGTCTGCACTGAAACAACAGCCTCCGATCCTTATCAAAGTTTAACGCCCACCCTCCTCCACCCCCACCTATCCTCTCTCTTCCTCTTCCCACCCTCCTCCTCTCTCGCTCTCTCTCTTTCTCCCCTCAACCTTGCTATCTATCCGTCTCGAAGGCCTGTCTCTCCCGGGAGCCAAGTATAAGTACTCCATCAGGCAAACCGCATTAGTGTAATTTCGTCCCAGGAAATTAGCAGAGCAGAGCGGCGCCAATTAGAAGTCAATAGCTGGCTTTATTAATCGAGCTAGCCATCGCAGTTGATTAGATTAAGCTGAGCCTGAGCTCTGCATGTGCATGTGTATGTGTGTGCAACTGTCTGTGTGTGTGTTTATTTGTCTGTGTTTGTGTCAGTGTATTAGTTGTGCGCCCTTGGCCTTGTGCAGAGAGCTGCAGGTGCTGCTGACTTGCTGATCTTGTCCCATTGTGCCTGTCTGCAGCCCTGTTAGAGCCTAGTAATATGTTGATATTGACTCTCTTCAACTGCAGCCTCTTATAAGGCACTCTGCAGTCAGTTGTGGAAAAATGGCATCAGTTTATGCAGCTACAAGCCAGCCAATTGGAGAAATGAAATTGACATTGTTACAGTAGCCATTGCCATTATATACCATACTATAGTATTGCATTATGAGTCATAGGATGTCAGCACATAAAAGTGTCTGTTATATCATCTAAACCCATCTTCTCAGAATCTATATAGACCTTTGAATTTTGATAAAACTATGTTTTTGTCCACATTAAACATTTCTGAAAGTTTTCTTTTTTCAAAATACTAAGTGTATAAAATACATGAAGCATAAACTTTGCTTTAAATTGTTCTTTTATTGGCTTCAATTCACTCCAATGGACACATTTGGTTCGCTTAAAGTGAATCAAAGATCGCTTCCCCTTAAAATTTAGAACAAGTTTTTAGTCTGAATACACCAGGTGGACCCTGGTTTCAATCTGCATAACATCTATGCTATGTAACTGTCTCTCAAACTGCAATGATGGGCTTAGATTTGACATCTTAGGTGGCATTATCCAAGCATCCCTGACACAAATGGAAAATCTTACGATAATCCTCTTCATTCGGATTAAAGTGTGAATTTCCTCTATCATGTCTGCTCCCGCCCATATGTGTAATCTCAAACGTCTTTACTGACCATCTTTCTTAAACTTTTGGTAATCCGTGTGGCATATCCCCTGGAAGACACCTGTTCTCGAAGGAGGTCATGGTTGAGAGGAAGGAAATGGGCCATGTGGAAAAGCTCTAAATGTTTCACAATTTAATCTTGTATTGAGTCAGTTTCTTCCTCTTTCACAGATTATCTCTTCATAAACCACAAGATTATGAACTTTAGACAAATGTTCTTAAGTGTCTTGCATGCAAAGTATTTCTTGGAGATAGATCAGATCTACTTGAAAAATCACAAAGCGTACCATTTTTTCTACACCAAGGTAAAAGATCTAATCACAGTTCACTGCTGCTGCTGCTGCACATAAGGGTTTGAGTGTCAAATTTCCATCTGAAAGCACTTGAAAATCCTAAATCACTGTGTATGTTTGAAACACTGAGTTAAAGAACCACAAAATGATCAACACCATCAAACCGCAGGAACCCTATCCCCTCTAAATGGCATCCACCTCTGCTCTGCCAGCAGTGTCTGCATTTAAAACAACTTCAACTTGAGCAGTGCAAAATGAGGAAAATTAGTATTTTTACACCAATACTAGTCATTATTGTGTGCAACTACAGACATCTAGGCATGGCTGACGCCCTGAAATGAAATCTGGCTTCAGTGGCCCAGAAAGGACAGCTTCCCCTGGGCCATATCTGAGATACTGGTGGTTAAACTGCAGTGACAGCTACATGGTTTAGCGGATGCAATTCCCGTCCAGTGGAACAGTCTCTATGGAGGCAGATAAGTCAAAAAGGGCTGGAATGGCGGTAGCTGCATGGGTTAGATGGAGGCAAAAGGTGACTGCAAAGCTTGTTGCTTCTGGAAAGAGCTTGTCTGCTGTGATTGAGCTCATTATGACTATGATGGATATAATACAACCAAACAGGGATGCTGTTAGCAAGCTCACAGAGTTTGTAGATTTGTGAGATTAAGGGCAGAGATGTGCCCTCTAGGAAACATCGCTATGAAAATTCCAACACCAAGGGTAATGGTGTTAGAATCTCTAGAGACCATGAACTCCATCCACCACAACAGTAATAAGCTGAGTTTGATACATGTTAGGCCACTCACTTAAGAGTGGCAATCTAACTCCATACCTATAGATCAGCTTACCAGGCACTTCAGTCTAAAATCTAATCACAGAGGCTGCAAAAGCTGTGAGGCAAGCAAAGCATTTCATACTCATCCCCCTTGTGGACTTAGTGCCAACGGAACTCTGAGGCTTGGCAAGGAAGAAGGTAATGTTGCTGGCTGAGAAACAGTCTTCAGTTACAAGATAAGACCGGAAAATTGATCAAGGCTTTCTCAGTGGAATTGTAGCTGTTATATCTGGAGATGCAAGAGAGGTGAACAAAAGTGGGAGGGCTTTTAGGAGGTGGCTATCTCATAATGCTCGACATTTCTAAATGTCGAGCAAACCAGGAAAGTACCAAATGTTGCAGTTCCTTCAGCAACCACTTGAGGCAGGTTGTAACTTTGAACAAATATTTATTGATTAATTGATTGATTGATTTCCAGAAATCACAGACATTTCAAACACATTTTTGAAATAAAGTAATTATGTGGTGATTGATTAAAGTGTTTGATTAAAAAAACAAAGAATAATTAACAAAAATGTAAGAACATGCCATACTCTTGACAGTGCAAATGATATATAATCATAAATAGAGATTAAAACATTATTTGTTGTAACTGGCAGCTCTACTTTGATGTTTTAACTACCAACAAAAAAAAAAAACATAACTTTTGTTTTTTGTAAGTTACAAATTAGTTTGCTGGAATTAATCTTTTTTTTTCCGTTTTATTTTGTTCTACATTTACTACCTTGTTTAGTTCTTGATGAATGTCTGTAAATAAAAAAAAATGTTTCTATTGTCAGCAATTAATATGAGTTTTAAAAGTTTAAAACGTTGAAAATAACCTTTATCTAAATAGTGAATAGCAGTGGGCCCAGAATTGATCCTTGTGGGACACCACAACTAATCTCCTCAGCCTATGATTTAAATTTCCCAATCTTGACACGTACTTTACTTCAGATTTAATAGCTTTTTACCCTCTTATCACATTCATTTACAGTTTGCCAAGTAGGATGTTTTGACTGAGAGTGCCAAATGCTTC
The DNA here is from genome assembly GCF_002922805.2 of Oryzias melastigma. Classification (NCBI taxonomy): domain Eukaryota; kingdom Metazoa; phylum Chordata; class Actinopteri; order Beloniformes; family Adrianichthyidae; genus Oryzias; species Oryzias melastigma. Next base: position 12,372,495 of record NC_050523.1, on the reverse strand, counting down.
CTCTTGACTCCCATGTCAAAAAGTCCAACTTTACTTCCTAAAGTAAACATATGTAACTTCTGGTTTCTGATGCTTTATTGGTGCAACTTCCTTTATTGCTCATGGGAAGAAGGGTTTAAAAACCTAGACTTTATTAGACTTCATATTTGGAGGCGTATTTTTTTTTAGCAGGTGGAATGACCAATAGGTGACATCAACAATTGTTTGCCCAGTATATATGTCTATGATTAAAACACAATTATAAGAATAATTTTCCTTTGGTTACATGTCAATAAGAGTGGTTTGTGGTGTATAATCCCTTTTCAAAACATTTTGTTTCACACCACACACCATCAGTCTGTTATGACCTCACAATCTTTAAGTGATTGGGGAGTTTTGCAGCAAAAATCTATGAACTAGGACTTTATTAGCCAACGTGTTGTTATTCAATAAACAGATTGGCAGTGATCATAAAGCAACATGTACAATTATGGTGGAACATTTTTACTTTTTTGCCCTCCTCTCAGAAATCCCCCAAGTTCGACAAAGAGTCCATTCCTTCCCCGCACCCAACAAACAGGTCTATTCACACTAGCTATATCATGTGAAGCACTGCAGAGACATGACCACTTGCTAACCTCATCACTGTGGAGTCAAATGTGCCTCGGGAGAAACAATGTGAATGAATAGGCAAAATCAAAATGACTGGCTTTTTTAGCACGCTCTTTATGGAGTTGTTGATCATCTCAATCGCCTCCTTTGCTTTATGAGGGTGGGTGAGGACATGTTAACATGGCATTTTAAGCAAGACGACCACAGAGAAATCAGACAAAGATTGAAGTGTTCCGAAGTGTCGACGAATGGCGACTGGAATGGAGCTTCTTCTCTAAAACACTTATACTTACTCAAATGTATTTCTACTAAAAAGCCGAATCACATGGTTCTTTTTTAACGTGTTGTTTTGGGTGGGAAAGAAAAAAAAAAACACCACTAATTGTGGGTCTCATCGTGACCGAAGCTGTGACAAGTCGAGGCTGGCCTCGCTGCTTATCTCTCACCACGGCCCTGCTGCGGTTGAGGGTGGGCTAGAAAGATGCACCTAAACACACACATTTGCTGTTGAGGATGAACCCAGCAACACAGAGGTCAGTCATCAAGATGACCCTAGTTGTCAAAACACAACAAAATGCTAAGATGCTCTGGAGGCTTTGTAAGCTTGGGGCTGAATGCTCAGACATCAATTTTCTACATTTATCATGTTGCTGACGACCCAGAGAATAATTTAGCAGATCATCAAAGGACAAAATAAGCATGGGGAATTTTGATCATTTTAACAAGGGCAGTAAGTAATGTATTTGTGCAGAGTTTTACCAGGAAATGATAGAAAAAAAAAAAAAATCAGCAACCGTTCAAGGTTCAGGGCATGAATCATGTTTGTGATGAGGCCTTTAGAAGCTGGAATGTGAAAAGCATGACAGTGATGGAGGTGAGCCGCCAGACAGGGCGTCAGGTAGCTGCCACACAGGGTTGATCACCCTGTGACACACCGACAGGGCAGCCTGAGACGTGCAGTGTGGTCCAACAGGTTATGAAAGCAGGCAGGACGGTGTTGGGGTGACAAGAAACAGGGGCTGTCAAAAAGGAAAACGCTGTGTTCCTCATGCCAAACGACTGACGCCACATTTTTAGATTTCGCTGCTTCTCGACAGATGTAAGAAGGCTCAAAAGTTTATTTTATCTTAAGTGTATATTTCTCGTTTGCAGAGGCTCTGCCACAGACATCAGCTGACCAGAAAATGTTAACACGTACTGCTAATACACATTTCTCAAGCTCAGGGTCATGAAACTTCTCAGACAGTAGTGTTTTTGTTCTGGCAGTAATCCTTGGGTAATATATCATATTCCTGACCATGATTATTTATGGGGTAAATAAAGTTACATTCTCAGTTTGGCAGGAATTTAACCCCAAAAGTACGTTAATTTCATAAGTACGTTTTTTTACTAAACTACACAAATAAGACACAATTGTATCGTCAAGTGCAGCATTGGGTCAGTTTGTTCCTCTAACGTGATACATCAGAAATAGTTTAGAAAGCAAGTTGATGTCAATCTTTGAAGATCTGAGAATTCGAACCAGGCAGGAGTGGGTGGATCAGAGGAGAATTCAGAGTGACAACACACTGATGAATGTGAACTACAGTGTTTAAAGAACTAGTTGGACTCTTAAATACGGACAGCAAGATATGACAAGTTATTTCGTGAGACCAGCGAGCTTGTTTTTGGAGGATGGCAAACCTCTTCCTTCTGTAGAATCTTGTTGGGATTATGGAATCCTCGAGTTTACATTGCAAGTCTTCTCATGTTTTCATAGAGTTTTCCGCAGCAAATGAAAGAAACACTCAGAAAATAATTTACAAAAGCTAATACTTCTATATAAAAGCTTTTCAATCTTTTTTCTAGGAGCTCAAAGATATAAAAAAAACTGAGTAATAAAATAAAATAAAAATATGAAATGCAACTAAGGCAGAATATATTATTTAATGAGGTTGCACAATGCAAAAAATAGAATGAATATGTTTCAATGTTCACACTGACAGTTATTTAGCTTTAATTTCACTTGGTATGTAAAATTGTTTGTTTTTTTAATGCAATAACATATGTGCAACTGTTGTTTTTGCCAAAACAAACCTATTTTTTACCACCTTCTTTAAAAGGTGCTCACATTTTTCTGGATGTCTGACTCTCAAAAGATAAATCGACAGCAGTTCAAGGTGAATTCAAGACAAGCAGAACTATTTTTCAAGTGTTTCCAAAGAATTTTGGTTTCAAGAGTTTTGAAGCACCTTTTAAATTCCTGCAGCAAAGCAAGCAAGAAGCTGCAGGTTTAAGGATATTTTTAAAACTCTTGAGAAGCTCAGCCCAGAGAAGTGATGCCTTGAAATTATGTTTTTGAAAGCAACATTATGCACTAATTGATTAATTAATTAAATAAATTTCTCTGACCTGGAATTTCAAGTAAATGGGCAATATGCAAAAATCTTTCTGCACATTTGAGCTTACTGACTCTATATTTTGATGTGATTGTGTTTTTCATTATTTTTTCTAAAATATGAATATTTGGAAATGATTTCTACATTTTTTATGATTTTTTTTCCCTTATTGAAAGTGTTCTTAGGCATTTTGCCTTTACTCCCCATCGAGCCAAGTATCCACTTTAACAAAGCGTCAGTAAACAAAGTAGTTTAAAAGTTTGATTTGTTATCGGAGAGACAGAGAGATCAGGAGCTAAAATACTGAGACAAAATGAGGATAAAGATTGGACAGAACTTTCCAAACAGCCTATGAATCGTACACTTGTTGTGTATGCATGACTACTTCTATAACTAAAGCACAAAGTATTGGGTTCATATTAAGGCGACTTCATTAAACTTCTGTCTAAAGAATTCTAAGAGAGTTCATGAGGATAAAACTGGGAGCATAACACTGTCATGTCTTAAATCTGCAGAAACAAACATTGTCTTTTAGTCTCGTCAATCCTCCAAGCTCAGCAGGCGTGACCGTCTGTCCAGCCCGATTCTGTCACTGCTTGTGTGATCCATGAGTCCGGTGAAGACGAATTTATGCATTTACAGTGTCAGAAGTCATGTTTGGTGTGATCAAACGACCCCAGGCATCCGAGCACACAACCAAACACAGGGCATGGTGAAAGACAAGTGTTATCAGTACAATCTGTTGGACATACTCCAGACGCAGCAAAAGTGAAGACATCAAGGCCCCAAACTGAACACAGCACCTCAGGGCCATGCTGAAGGCGCCGTGTGAACTCTGAGATGAGGGCATCCTCTTCAGTGTTTTCCTCGCGATGCCTGTCAGCACATAGACCTCACACAATTCATTTCAAACAGATACTTGCTTTGCACAGACTCCACACACAACCAGACAAATCAAGAGATTTTGGAACAAACAAAGCCAATGTTAACACAACGATAAACTCCACCTCTTCCCACCCTTTTCCTTTTATTTTGCAACATCGGTGTTTGCTCAAAACCCATCCCTTTTAAAAATCACAACCTGCCGGTGACTGAAAAGTTTAATGATAGCTGCAGGCGCTTATGAATTAGTACCTGCTATCGGTCGGCCATACATCTCTATCCTTTAGGTCTTTCTCCATCCCGCTCCCGAACAGCATCAGGGTTGAAGTCACGGTCAGGACCCCATGAACAGCGGCTGCCGCTTCTGTCTGTATTGCAATCACAAGACCTGCTTTTGAGAAGTGTTGGTGCAAGGTCAGATGATGTACAGAAGACGCCTCACACTGCTTCAACAGTACAGGCGTACACAGAAATGTTAAACAACACAACCCTGTGAATCTCCATTTGCATGACACCTGGATGAGTCCTGAAAGAAATACTTTACAATAAGGTGGGGGGTAAATAAAAGGGAGCTGTGTTTGCACAATCCTTTTTTTAATGCCTAAATTGCCCTATGATCTTAGCAGAGGCTCCACATACTGTAGACCTCATTATGTCATTTTGAACTGTTGTCTCCATCTCAAACAACCTGAAAAGCAGAATGGCAGACGAACCGAGAAAAGCCAGAGAGTGAATTAGTCTCTGTCAGAGTCCCTCATCCACTAACAGACAGAAGATCAATATTTGCAGACACTCCCCAGGTTTAGGCAGCATTTATGTTAGAAAAAACAAAACAAACAGACTCACTGCACAGGTATTGTTCATCCCACGCACCACACTGCAAACTCGCACAGGCAAAAGTATACCCTCCTCTCAAATGGAGAGACACACTTCAGCCCTGAGACAAAAGGACAGCGGAAGGTTAAAAAAAAAAAGTGTCTATGGATCTTTTGAGTCACACGCACTGTTTTCATTCACTATGCAATTATCTACTCGTAGGCCTAATTTCAGTGGTTAAGTGGCAGGCTAAAAGCATGTGTACACAAACAGTGCACAAACAGAAAGGCTGTGCACGCCATTTATCTGTCATAGCCGTCACACACATGATAGATAGCCATTGGAAGGCTTGAAAGGGAGCGACTCTATCTGACCTCGCAGGTGAGTCGGGCCAGAAGCACCGTGCACGCTCGCACATGCACACAGACAGAGAGCAGACTGACTCCATTTTCAGCTGACATTTGTAATCAATACAGTTACTGTAAGCAAATTATTTGTGACATTTTTACGGTAGCAAGAGACAAAATTTGTTTATTTGCTCTTAGCATGACCTTAAATAAATATGTATGAATGATAGCCCTCAGTATTTGTGCAAGTAATGTTAAAAATAAAACTTATGACTAAGTACAACTCTTAATGTCCCCCATGACAATTTTTTAAAAATGTTTCCAATAGTATTTTAATTATGATTATGAAGTTTTTAACCAAAACCCCCCCACAACCTAAAAGGCTTAAAAAGCCATTTTTCATGTTGATCTGTAGCCCCCGTTTCCAAAATCTCCTCTGAGGGGGCGTGGCTTTTGGAGCTGATCTGAGCAGCCCCGCCCCTGATCCCTCCTGTCTGATTATGATAGCTCTGTGTCTCGCTAGCGTAAATCTTCACCGCTCCTTCAAATGTCACTAATGTCCAGCCGTCATTGACATTTGACAGTTTAATTGATGGTGATTTAAAATGAAAAATACTAGAAAATGCGAAAACTAAATGATTTCTTGTTACATTTGTTCTCTTTCATAAGAAAAATGCCACACAAACATGTTAAAAACTCATCGGAGGGGGACTTTAACAAAGTTTCACCGTAGACATTTTTAAATAAATTATATAGAAAATCCTACCATAAAAAATATAATTTGATAGCGCAAAATAAAGAGTTTGTGAAATCGCAAAAGACTGATAAACTGTATAAAAAATGGTGGTAAAACCAAAATGGATCCACTACATCCAGCCTCCATTTTGTAGGTGGACATAAGCTTGAAACAAGTTATGTTATTGTAGCTAAAGTGGCCTTAACCCGGCCTTACGGGATGAACCAGGGTGGTAACTTGAGCCAGTGTGAAAGGACTCATTGTTGCTTTGGGTTAATTAGGTGTGAGAAGTGAGGCGTGAACAGATTTCCATCATTAGGCTCTCTAAAAACCCCATTAGAATCAATGGTCCACGCTCCAGTCAGACATTCTGTCTACCAGCCAGCCAACCTCCGGCCCCTCTAGCAGGACACTGGATATGCGTGCAGCCATTCAGCCACGGCTTACTCAAACAAGTCAGCTATAAGGTAGCTACACCCTCGCTAATGCAATCGAAGCCATGGTCAAGGAAAAATCCAGAAAATGATGAGAAGTGGGGACGTGTGTGAGTGCCTGGTTAAGGTTGAAGTGACCACGAAAATGTGAGTCTGTCAGAAAACATTAGCCTGTCTGCTCGGCAGACGACTGTACCAGACAGCTAGCAGCCAGCGTGGCTGATAAACTACGGGGATTAGTAAGCACTTCTGGAGCCCAAGTGGCCCTATCAATACAGGACCAAGGCCATTGATCTGTTGTCTGGCCGGGTGCTGGGGATAATTCCTGGACCTCGGCCCTGAGTGCTCCTCACAAAGGAGGTGGGAGGAAGGCAGATGGGGAGACTGACTAGATATTTCTGGCGCCATCCACAACCCTTACTGGATTTTAGGGCTCAATGCTTACCATATAGCAGCTCAATAGCCCATTACCACAGGATAACTGATTAGGTCATATCAGTCCCATCAAACTCTCTGGTTGGAATGGTAGGACAGACAAAAAACCCAGGTTTTCAGCTGTTTCTAATTTTTAAAGAATCTCTCCTAATGCAACAGGTTTGTTAAATCCCTAAAAATGTTATGCTGTAAAAGTGCTTATCAGGCATTTTTAAAGGAAAAGATACATTCTTTTGTCATGTGAAATCCAGCAACAAAAACCTCTATGGTAGTTCCAACAAAATGTCCCGTAGTGAGATTGCATCCTACACCAACATTATTCTAATAGTGTTTTTATATATACATATATATATATATTTTATTAAAAAAAAGATTGTTGAAAACCTCTCAAAAATAACATTTCTTATTCAAGAGCATGCAGAAAACAGCTAATGTGAAGGCTATTTGGTTACAACAACATCAGTTAATTTACAAAAAATACGTTTTACTAATGCAACACTGTAACGGTCGTAAAAAAAAAAATCCAGAGGCGTTTATTGATTATTATCTTAAATATCGATTAACATTCCAAAACAAAAGTTTTACTATATATATATATCAGTTCTATATCTATATATAATCAATATATTTATATATATATATTGATTAACAATTTTAAAACAAAAACAGTTTTACCAAATATATATATATATATAGTAAATGGCGTATACTTGAATAGCGCTTTCTACCCTCCTTCGAGGGCGAAACACTGGCTGAACATTGGCGCCAAGCTTCCACCAGAGGCGATTCGGGGTTCAGTGTCTTGCCCAAGGACACTTCGACACATGGACGGGCAAGGCGGGAATCGAACCCGCTCACTTCTGATCAGG
>NC_050523.1:12329186-12364942 GCF_002922805.2 Oryzias melastigma | reverse complement strand
ATATATATATATATATATATATATATATATATATATATATATAGTAAATGGCGTATACTTGTATAGCGCTTTCTACCCTCCTTCGAGGGCGAAAAATCTCAGTCACAGACCCATTCACACACTGGTGGTGGCTCCGCTGCCGAACACTGGCGCCAACCTTCCACCAGAGGCGATTCAGGGTTCAGTGTCTTGCCCAAGGACACTTCGACACATGGACGGGCAAGGCGGGAGTCGACCGCCCTACCGCTGAACCACGGCCGCCCGTGGTATACTGGTGAGCTGGTGCAGTATATACTGCATATATATACATATATATATATATATATATATATATATATACATCAAACTATATTTTTAAAGCACTTTTAGTGCTCATGCAAAACAAGGTGCTACTATCAGGATTGTGGATTCTAATCAAGAATTCTGTTCCAGAAATACTTCGTTTTGGTCATGTTGTGTTTTTCCTGTCAGTCACACCAGGTTTAAGTTTCCAATCATCCACAGCTGTCTTGATTTGTGTTAATTCTCTTCAGTTTGTATATAAGTGTCTGCATGGTTTTCAATTCATATCAGGACTCTGTCAGTTTTATTGGTTTACTGTAGAATTTGTCATCTTTAAGTTTGTCTAATAAATGTTCAGGTTTCTGGATCAAAACCCAGTCTCGTGTATTTTATGCCATCAGTTCCTAATGACTAAACATGTTTAACTAAGATGAGCAAAAGGAAGACTTAACTTCTGGAATGAATCATTTGCATAGATTTTCATAAAAGTTTGGTGGGTGGGAGGTTTTTTGTTTTTTTAACCTGAACATGTTTACTATCACATACAGTAGTGGCTCACAACGCTCATTAAAGTCATACACTGCAACAAGGAAAAACTTCTATTAAAAGGGTGAAAAATAAATACAGCAACTCTTACCAAAGGAAAACACTAAAAAGTGAATATCATGCAAGCTGTAGGTTTTTATTTTAGCTTACCCTAGGCTGCTCTGGATGCTAGAGATAAAGCAGAAACACAAACAACCATGCATAAACCTGCTCAGCTGTACCCTGCAGTAATAAGATGTGGTAGAGATTGGAAAGGTAGATGGAAAAAACAAAAACTTAGTCAAAAAGAGTTTCAGATGTTCTTATCAGTGTGGGAAGGGATATAGTTTGAGAAGAAGCCTCAGACATGCTGCCTTCTTTCCTGGTGATAAAGCCAGAAGGTAAAAAACTCCGGCTTCATGTCTGTGGCTTAAACTAACTGAGAGCTTTGCCTGCAGGAGGGAGTTTGAAGTTATACTTCAAAAAATGATGACAAATGTATCCATCATCCACACTTAGTTTTGAGCCTTTGTCTGACAGTCGTGAAAGTTACAATATCTGTATAGCAAATGCCGGTTAAAAAAATGTAATTTATAACTATTGATATATTGGTTAGGTTAATTTTAAATGAAACTTTTATGTTTTTTGTCTGGTTTTCATTCACATTTATTATTTTTTTCAAATGACAAAAGTTTAAAACTACTTCTCTTGTAGTGTTCTATTAGTGTGTTGAACCAGAAAACACTCAAACATTTAAAATTTAGTGGGTTTAAGTTATATTACAATTACTTAACCCAGGAAACTACAGTATAAATAAATTACATTAAGACTTTAGAGCTGTTACTTTATGTCTGTTTCTGCTAAAATAGTTGAATCTAATGGAAAAATATTTTCTTATAAATGGAGTTCAAATTAAAAACTGGCTGATTGTGATGTTTAGTTCTGTGTTTACGGGCTAAAGGGCAGAAAGATTATAGAGGATCTCTTCAACTTAATTCAGTTCCTGTTTGCCAGAGCTGCATGATCTACTGTCACCATGGTGTTTTCTACCTGCTCTTCTTCAACACAAACACTTGCCTAATTTTAGCCTCAAGAAGAAGCAAGTTTACATCAATTTACAAAAACAAAGATTTAAACAATTTGAAACTTAACAGTTAATGACTTTGGTAATATTTTGATAAAACATTTTCTCAAAGAAAAAAAAAACAGACTCAAGAAAATTATGTGGAGTTACTTTTGGTTGAGCCTTCCATTTTACACACAGTGTCTACAGCTTCTTTGTTATTTATACAGAATAAAACCATGGGTGTGTAAATTATTATATAGCAGTGATTATCAATTATAAGAGTAAAAAATGAATAATAAAGATAAACAGCTGTGAAATGTGCCATTTATGAATTATTTAAACAGAAAATAATCACATTTTCAAGTCAGAACTTGAAAAAAAGAAATGCTACAATAAGTGACTGAAGAGAAAATGAAGACAGCAAGTCATTGTAGACATGCTGGATCATACTGTTCACCATGTGTACCCACACAGTAAGCTGCTTTCTGTGTAAACCACACCCCAAAATTCAAAAAAGTCCATTAGAAATGTTATGCTTGAGTAATATGTCGAGAGTAAACCATAAAAACTTAAGTTTAATGTGAGAAATAAAACACTGTTCTGACGATTTAAAAGGACTTTTTTTTTCCATGACCAGCCTTAAGACTAAGTCAAAACACATTCAGTCACCTTTAAAACGTAAGGATCTCGTACACCTATTGGTGTAAATAAAATATGTTGTTTCTCTAAAGGCTTTCTCCTAATGACTCTTTTAACTTCTTACCTAGAGATGAGTGAGGACTAAGTATCAGTTGCTATTCATTTATGAAGATGTTCTCTTTAAATCAACTATAGGAAGAACTTTTTACTTCTAAATTTCTTCCAGAAGCATCCGTTACCTCTTCATGTACTTTGGGGGGAAAGAAAAAAAAATTAAACTGGATTCATGTCTTGAGCAGAAACGACAGTAATGTCTCCTGTAATAGTGAGGAGTGTAATCACCCAGCCTTTCATGGGCGAACAGTCGGACATGTGCTCCACTCGTGTGTCAAGACTGATATTACAGCTGGCAGTTCCAACACATTTCTAGAGCACTTTTACTTTGATTTCCACCGAAAAAAAAAGTTTCAGAGATTCAACTGAAATTAGCGTCAATTTTCACAGTGTCTGGACTTTTTTTTAAATCTGAAAATGAAAACATCGTCTGTTGGTTTTTTGTTGTTTTTAAAAGAATTTGGTTTTGTGACATGTTTTGACAAAATAAAAAAATAGTTCCTGGAAGCCTTAGATTGTTTTAGACATTCTTAAGTACAATTGCAGAAGAGTTTTTCTTGGGTAGAAAATTTTAAGACTCGTCTGCTAGTCTTTTCTCAATTTTTTTTTGCTTTTTTTTGTTTTTAATATTTTTTTCTTTTCTCTGGAAAAAAAAGAAAAACCCTTTATAGCAAAATGATTCTTACATATGTGAACTTTTAAAGTAACTCAATAGTTAACAACGAATGCCACAAAATGGCATAATTTTTAAACCATGAAGCCTGATGTGATGTCACTCCTGCATTTTTTTTTCTTTTTTTTAATAACATTTAAAGACAATATTTGTAAAATATGATTGTCTCTAAATGAATGCATTGGGCTGCAAAGGTTTTCCGTGGCTACTTGGATTTCTTTAAAGAAAATTAGGTTTATTTTAATAGGGAAAAGCAGAAACAATGATGAAAGTCTGTATCTGCTGCTCGCAACACAAGTTTTTAAGTCTGTTTGCAGGCTCTACCTGGACCAAGATCCATGAGACTTGCAGGGTTTGTGCACATGCATCAGTATCTGGACCAGTGTGACGCTAAAAACCTATGAATTTGCAAAACATGCTCGGTGTGTACATGACTTCATGCAATCAGTTGGGATTTTGCATTTAGCAAACCTGTTGCATTATTTAAGAAAGGTTTCTCTTAATTTTTTGCAACAAGAACTGGATTTTTTAAAATTTGAGTTTCACAAATTTATTCAAAATTTTAGAGGTAACTAAACAAAAGATTTTAGATTTTATTTCTTCAGTGGCACTGCATCTGTGTCACACATATACGATCTCTTTTGACCGCACGGTGGACCCAGGATCTCTTTAATCAGTCGTGACACATAATCAGAGCTCCCTCATGCCCCTCACTTATTCAGCCCCACCAGCAACCCCCTTCAACCTCCATTACACCCGCCTGACATGGGCCAATCATTTTACTCTGATGTTAAATAGCTTCCAGAGTTGGGCCGAGTCGCTTGTCTCCTTCCCCAAACTTGTTAAATTCAGGTGAAACTGACTTAGCTAAGAAAACAGAATGGAGATTTTACCCAATCCTTCGCTGGAATGTGTGCTTTGAAGCGCAATTACAACCATGCACCTTAAAGCTATCTTACAGTATCGATTTTAAAGCCAACATTAGCGTCTGAAGGTTTCCGTGTAAACACATTATCCCTTGGAATTTAAGGAGTGTGGGTTTTAACCATGGACATAAAAACTCTGGTCGGATTATCGCTGACGTCAGATGAAAATGAAGCCTGAAGTGGGACCGGCACATTTAGCGGAGATTACCACATTCATCTCAACAACCTACAGAAAATGGGCCTTTGATAAGTTTGTTTCTGCCGTTTAGTCCACTTTCAGCAAAATATGATGGAATCCCTTCATTATGCACTAATATCTACTATAAGGGCGTTAATAAACGAGCATTATTTCTATAGTTAATATTTGTAACCTCCAAAAGTGATAAACAGTTGGATGTAGTTTGGCTGTTGTTGGGGTCAAACTTTAGCTGTAGAGGTGGCTCTCTTGACTTTTTAAAAAGCTTTTAAATGCATTAAACTCTTGTGAATTTACTTAATGAGTTTTTTTTTTTTCGACAGCCCTTCCAACCCATTTATCATTTACCTTTGACAATTACTATTCACACTGGCTTTTACAATGACAATTTACTTTATTTTTATGTGTCAGCTCACATTATTGTTAACCTCTGCCCAAAAATGTTTATAAATGTCCATTTCATTTTTCCAGATGTAAATTTTAAAGGTGCAACTATACCTTTTTACCAACGATTGGATTCATAGCACAATTTGTGGTGATTCACATGATCTGATTCACTTATCTAATATCGATTCAGGACATCTTTAGCCAAAACTTCAACAAGTATGACTCGTATACGTGCTGAACAGCGCAGGTGAAGTTTTCCAGATTCCTTGTATTTCTTTTAAAATAAAGTGTAAATTCAGTGTGTACCAACAAGTAAACAAGAATTAATGGCAAATCTGTTCGAATTTTAGTTTCATAAAGTTCAGCACATTGTTGCTTTTCCACATCCAAGTAGTACAACCAGAACATTATTAGAACATTCTACCTCACTGTACGGTCACGTCTTTGTAAAAATTCAAAATGTTTCCACACAATGATAGTTAATCATTTTTTGCTGCTATTACATGTGTGTAGTAAAAAAAAAATAAAAAACTTACCATGCTTCAATCCAAATTGTATTTTCCCAAACTGATTATAATAGTTTTTATCTTATTTTTATTTTTTATTATTTTTTAAATGGTATTTGTTAATTTGATTAACAACTTGCCTCAGACGGATCGATCTTGTTGGATAAATTGATCAATCGATTAATTGTTACACACCTAGAAAAGTCTTTGTTGGCTGGGCTAAAAGTGAGTTGAGGAACCTTGAGCCTAAAATAAATTAATCTTCTTCTAATTCGATCTCTTTTAGGGTCACAGGGTTGCTGGAGCCTATCCCTTTCACTGTTGGGTGAATTACTGGACAGCATGACAGTCTCTAAGGACAACATAAAGAAAAACAAGCATTTACTCCCATTTAAGGGAACGTTGGGAATCCCCAATCAACTTGTGGAGTATGTTTTTGGACGATTGGAGGAAACTGGTCTCTAAACACTTATTGCTGTGCAGCAAAAGTGCTACACCACCATGCAGCCCTAGAAGTTTATGATAAAATCTTTTTTTATATATATTTATTTTTTAATTTACTCTGTTTTAAATAAGATTGTTGACATTTTAGTGAAATAAAACCACCAGATTTTGGGTACAGTTACCACTGGGAGTGTTTTGTAGCCTGCCTCTAGTGGTCATTTAAAGAATTGCAACATTTGGAACTTTCTGACTGACTTCAAATCCAGAAATAGAAAGTGTGACCTTGGTTTTACTATTTACCTAATTTCTATTTATTTATTTAATAGGGGACTGTCATGTTTTTTATGTCCAAAACAGCAAAATAAAAATCTTTCAGTGTTGATAACAGATTTGTCTTTGGTCCTAAATTATTTGACTCGAGTGCAGTATCAATAAAGAATGGCATGTGTACAAAAATATGCCTTGAACCTGAACGTGGGGATGTAAATTTTCTCCACACTGACACACGACTAACACCTGAAACGACTCTTCCAAATGGTCGTATGATTGCAGACGTGCCGTGTTCGGCCTGCAAACAGTTTTCCTGTCCTTTCCTCATTTTTCTTCAGGTTGCCAGAGAAAATGTTGATGAAGAATTATGCTTTGTTTGTTTTAGTTGGAGGCGAGAACATATTTCACGGTGTTGGAGGTCATAAGGCAAGTCAAATTCTATGTGATGAGGAGAGGAAATGTGAGCCTTTAAAGCTCTTTAAGCGATTCCCTCTCTATCTTCGCCTGGGGGCAAAGCCAGACTTGTTTCAACACACCCCAGCCCAGAAAGGCCTGAAGCTACATGGAAGTAATTTGTGAGTGTTTGTTGAGGGCAACATGTGGTCAGAGGCTGGAGGAGAGCATGAAATTGTTGTTGGGCTTTTAATGAGATCACATTGTGCAACAGGAGTTTCAAGGACCCACACATTTTCAGTCACCTGATGGCTGGATGGGTGATCTGCACCTACCCTCGTCCTTTGGGCAAGTACAGAATGCTTCTTATTAGCTAAAATCTGCTTCTGAAAAGACCTCTTTCTTTTTCTGCTGATAAAAAGTTCATTTTTGGGACACGACCCTCTGACTCCCAAACACCACCATCGCTATCCTAAAGAAAAACGGAGCAGCAGCTTGTCTGGGAAAGCACAGTTGGGGTTTTCCTACTGCGGGAATCAAAGTAACACAAGAAAGGGCAAATAGATAAGTGTAGAGCAGAAACTGCATCGTGTGTGCGCTCCCTTGTGCCCGTTTTGGCCTTCAGCCAGTTCAACTCAGCTGAGTTCTCGGACAAGGAAGGGATAATTGCTCCAGTGATGACTGTATGAGAGATTTAGTGTTACTAAAAACAAACAGAAGTCAAAACAGCTCCGCTCTGTGCAGACCCACAAGCTGTTTCTTATGCGCCCTGAACCGAGCGTCTTGTGGCTGACTCGTAAATGGAGTTCACACATGTGATTTTATTGTAAACTGTATGTATGACTTTCAGGGGCTCGGCAAGGGAACTCTTCTTAACCATGAGTCTCTTTCTCTAAATGTCTTTCCCTCCCATCTCTGCTCTCCGTCTCCATCACCTCATCATCTCTGGTGTCTCACAACTCCTCGGGAAGGAAGCCGCCACCGCCCAATCTGTTGGTTTGTGTGAGAGATGTGTCCATAACAGCAGGTATATTTAAAGACACGGCAGGTTTGAGGCATATTTTAGCATCACGAGCTGAATGAGACGTATTTGTGCAGATACACACAGCAAAACATGTATGCACACACTTACCCCTAGAGTGTGCCCTTGTTGTCAGCCAAGTGGCGCTATGCTTTGATCTTCCCACTGTGGGTCAACTCAACCCTCCATCTCTCTCATCTCCCCCCCCAGACTGTCTTCTCTTACACTTTCTCTGTCTCCCTCCCTCCAGCCGTCTGGTTTGCTGGACCTGACAGCCTTGGGGTGTTTAGGTTCTGGAGGGATCCCAATTTCCTCTTCTAATCATGACATCATCTCGCCTGAATGGGTTAAAGATGTGGCCGGGATATTCCCTACTTCCTTTCTTATGCTGCCCTCCATCAAATTACATGCATTACATGCTGGAAGCTGCATGAACAGACGGCAGGCAAAAACCTGCAACCACCATGGAAAAACAGTTCAAGTTTTTTTTATTTTTTTTTAAATAAATCAGAATCTGTTGTGTGCAAAAAATTCAAACTGCTATGCTACAATCAAGCCATGAGGTAATTCAATATTTCACCCGTTCAAAGGTAGTTTGAGGATGGTGTCCAGCCTCAGACTTGATTAAAGGTTTGGGCTGATTAGAGGTGGAGAGTAGATGAGACCTGCGCAGCCTGTCAATAGTCATTAACTTTGCTTCCACTAGTTTAAGTATTTAAACAGACTGATTTGAACTGTGGTTCTTCTCTTCTTACTGTCTGTATGTCCTCAGACAGATATTTTGGCGATAATCTGATGTCACCCATGATCTCTTTCTGATCTTGACCTCTAAAGGACACAAATCAAAACAGAAACCCAGTTAGAGCAAAGAGAAAAAACAAAAATGCAAATATATTTAAATATTTTACACAACTACTGTTCAAGTCAAGCTTGCACTAATGATGGTAAAAAAAGCTAATGTAGTTTGAATTCAGTTGTCACAACGTTTTTAAGTATTGTGTAGAACAAAGCAACTTAAGTAAAGAAAAAAAGTGAGTTATGCAGATAAAATACTCGTAATATTTGCATCTAAAAAGGCAAAAGAAAATGCAGCCCTATGCTTTATTTTAACTTTTAACTTTTTTTTTTAGTTTCTTTATTTTTTTATACGAAGCAAGAGAAAATACATTTTTATAATCTGATCATTTATACCCAGAAACTGAGTAATTTAGACCAGCTTGACAATATTTTTTTCTCTTTTTTTCAATTAAAGTTGTTTAGGAAAAACTGATTAAGGGTGTTGAATCTTCTGCAGCCCACATCAAAAATCAAAATAATTTATTTTCTTTCTAAATTGAGATAATTTGCTGAACACAGTTTGTGTTAGCGGACGATGCTAAATTGATCACCTTGAACAGTTTGAGTCACTTTAGTTTAGTTTTATTGTTCATGCCAGCTCAAGAAACAAAAGAAAAAAAAGGAATGGAAAACTTTTCACTTCCACCCAAACATTTCATTTGTTTGGTTGAGTTGGTGGTTTGAGGTTTCATACCTGATGAATGAAGTGGACTTTGTAAAGCCTCGTTTAGATGGTCAACGGTACGGTTCAGTACAGTATTTTGAGTGTTTCCATTGTAAAATGGACCCATCAAACAGTACCGAATCGTAACTCCACTGGCTGTAGGTCCATTAAAAAATGGAATGGAACGGTTGGGGGCGGAGCCACTGTAACCACCTATTGATTGGGAGAAAGTGATGATAATATTAAAAAGCTACAATATAGCCCTCATTTAAGCTAACATTTCCAACAGTGGTATCCCTCTTAGTCACCTTTTAAATATTAAAGTAATATTATACGTGATATACTAGAACTCCATTGTGGCTCTTTGCTTTGAAGAACACTTCAAACTTAACTAATTGATACATTTATGTTTAGATTTTTGACATGTCCGGTAGGTCTAACAGATTAAAATGATGGTAAAAGGTTTAATCTACTGTCAGAGTGGTTTATGATCAGAGTGACATTATCTTATTGGATTAGATTTTTAAATAATTTGGATTCTACACTAAAGCTGTGTTTTTATTTACTAGAAAAATAAGAAAAAGTCACTAACAGAAAATCTAATGTTTCTTGCATATTTAATTAAAGTAAATCTGCAGGCGGATCTGATTAAACTCAGGATATGTTTTGTTTTAAAAGGAACTTGAATGTGCTTTTGTCAAAAGTGAAAGAAATATAATTTTATATATAAAACTTATTTGTAGAGAACATTTCAAAGCTATATTGTATAAATGAATGGTGTAATGCCCACAAAAACATCAATAAAGTGTATTTTTCTAACTTTAAGGTGAAGCTTAGCGGCTGAGTTTGGTTCTGTTGGCCCTTTTAGCTTAATTCATTCATTTAAACTCATATTATTCTTTACATCTTTGGAAACAGTATACAAGATATGAAACGGGAAACTTTTGGTAAGAGAAAGGAAGTATGTAGCAAAGAGTCACTCTTACAGTAAACTCAATATTTGAAGATTAAGACGATAATCCCCGGCTGCAGCTACAACGGTGACTTAACAAAATAAAGGTATCCTCTATATATGTTCAGCAAAATGATTTAATCACCCCAAGCAGTTAATATTTCCATACACCTGTTTCTGCACCAGGCCGCCTCTCCTGAGGCTTAGGTAAAGGTTCATTTCACACTTCGCGCCCAGAAACTTGAACCCTGAGTTTTAAGTCCACAGAGGAATGAATGTTTTCACCTCAACAGCACCTAAAATGTATTTAAAGACGTTAATACTGTACGTTTTAAGCTCTTAGGGGCCCACGATACCCTCACGAGCCGTTTACACTTCCACTTCTGCCTTACATTCAACAAAGCAGGGTGTTTAATAATAACCAAAATGCTTTTAATAAAGCACAGGTCACTGAAAACGCTACTGCACATCCTAACTCCATTAACTAGTAATGGAGTAATTAGGTGAAAGTTATGCATCACACCTTTACCTGCAACTGGAAGCAATTTGCTGAAAAATCTGAGCACATTTATTCAATGTAATGATATAAAGTGCATTTGATTAGTGGTTTAGGTTAAATACACCCATAGGAGTGTGTAGTGTTGATTAACATCGTACCTTATAATTATGTCCACACATCCATTAGCTCTGTAAAATGTTTCAGTTAATTTTTTTTTGTTCTTTTCTTACAGACGTCCAGTCACTTTATTGTGTCTAACCCTTTTGAATTTTTTTTTTTTTTTTTTAATGCAAGTTGAAAATCTCCCAACGGCAGGTCTGTCAGCGCCGTAATGTTTAGTAGACTGGCAAAACCCGCTGAGTGTGTTTTACATTAGAGAATAAGAGAGTGACACTTTGCTTGAACCTGGCATGTAGCAACCTTTATGGTGGTATGAGAGGTGCTTAAAGTCAAACGCACACAGCCGTTTTTCATTCTTTTAACTATTCATCTTCCAGGCAAGCGTCCCCCTATGGAGTTCATGCTTTTCTCACGATTGTGATCTGTTCCTCGATGCCCCAGCACCACCTTTTGGGATCTGATGGGAATAAAATGAAAAAAGGTGAATGTCAGTTAACGTTTAAAGACGACACATAATATTCTTTAAAGTTTGGCCACTCGGGGTAGATCTTTGTGGACTTCTCGTCTTTTATTAGCAAAATGAAAAAGGTGAGAGAGGTAGGAGGAATTGGATTCCTCCGAGCCTGCTGTTCCTAGTCTGTGCTCCTGTAGACAGCTGGGCGCCCGCTACAGTTAAGATCAGAGGCCTTGATAACCTGGGCCCTGATTTATGGAGAGCAAGCAGCCTCTGCAATCACCTAATGAGGTAGAGAACGCAGAGTGTTTACATGTTTATTAGATAGCCAAAACCAGCTGGGGACACAGATTTCCAGCTCTCCTTCTTTCTCTGTCTTAAATTTACTGTCGGAGACAATTCTGAAAAAATATTTTTTTTTGCTTGCTCATCAGCCCGCTCACCTGCCCACTACTACTACTCTGGCATAAACTCGGATGCTTCAAACACTCTCAAAAAGTCTTCATTAGCAAACCGTAGTTTGAAAACATCTGATACCCACTTAAATCCTAATGGATAACACTGACCTAAGCAAGAAGAAAAGGTCAGAGGAAATTAATGCTATTTATTACACCGTTGCTGGTAAATTGTAGCACTTTGATAGATAACTCACCCATAAGTGAGTACTTGCTTTCTTCCTCATCAGACTGGTATTTTATGGTTCCAAAAAGCCTATTGTCTGCTTCCAAAACCAAATTGCAGGACATACTTTCATTACAGAAGGTCATGGAAAGTATCCTCAGTACCAACGTGTGCACCTTCAGGCTCTTTTCCTGAACATAAACGTAACTGTAGCTTCTCGGCTTCATGCACAACAGCGTTTAACAGTTTTACATCCAGCACTATAAATAAACAATTTACAGCTTGGTATTACAGTGAGTATGTGTCCATGCATTCCTGCTCGCCTCATTATGAAGACGTTTTCTGTTGCTGCTGTTAAGTGGGAATAAGATCTCACAAAGGACTGCAGCTGGAAAACGTCTTAAAAAAAAAAAAAGATTCAGGACAAATAGTCTGGGTTGAGTGCTTAGAGAAACTAGGGTTTTACAAGACTGAACAATAAGATGACCCCTCAAAAGAATCCTCCTAGTTGTGGCGATAAATCATTAAGAAACACACGAGAGCAAACAAACAGCGTCTCCCGTCGACCTTTCTGGAATCGCTCAGCACCTGGGAGAAAATTCGTCCAAAAAGCTTAATGCACAACAGATCACTCTCACTTCCACCCTCTTTCTCACCATAAAACTGTAAGTCGGATCCGCTTTCCATCGCGGATTTGTAATTGTTGTTTTTGTTAAGAGAACACAGCTCTGAGTGCTTTAATAGCTTGTCTTTCAGCTAGATAAAATGTCTGCTCCTGTGTGATTATTATTGTAAGCTGTGCAGCGGTGTTGAGCACAGGCTGTCTTGTGGTGAACGGCTTACATCGACATGAAGAGCGGAGGCTTTCCACAGCTCGCTCAGTAGGACTTTAAAGTGGGTCACCCCGAAGATTATTTTAAACTTCTGACATCAAACCTTCGACATTTGTTCTGCAAATGGGGAGGAAAATAATCAAACGCATACTAAAGACACAAGAGAACAAGTTATTAGCGAAAATGTATATATCTAATGTCCAGCTAAACAATGTTTGTTTGGCAAGATTACAAATCCACTTATTTAGGGGGTAAACTAATATTTCTATTTATTTAGTTTTACTCCTTTCGTGCAGGTCCTTCATCACTGTAATCACAAACTGTAGAAAAATTATGCTTATGAGACAAATTCATTAAAAAGAAACGCACATTTGTTAAAAAAAAAATGTTATGTAAGAGCATTTCAGATATTCAGGTCATGTCATTTCTTCCCAAAGTTCAAGAAGTAGCCAGAAGAGGCTGTGAATTGAGTCTTTGTGGCCAAAGTGCTGCAAGGAAATCACAACTGGAATCACCGGACAGCCAGATGGTTAGATTTGATAACGCATAGGGTTCACTCAGCAGGCTGGATATTCCCCCGACTTTTCTCAGTCTTGGTTTCAACAGCTGAGTCTTTGAGGCTTGGACGGGGGCTGAGATGTTGCATGCGTGCTTCCTGCCTTAAAGCCGATGGGCACTGTGATGGTTCGTGGGCGCGCTGGTATCCTTTCCCATCCATCCCAAAAACACTTGAATTAGTTTGGCAGCTGCAGACTTCATAAAGACACCCAGTTACATCTGGTTTATCTTACTCAGACCATCATCAGACTTTCAAACAGACAATCTCCATGATACTGTATGAAGGGGGAAGAGGAAAAGGGAACTGGAAGGTGCTCCATCAAATAACCCAACCTGCCCAATTCAGGGGTGTCAAACTCAATCGCACAAGGGGGCAAAATCCAAAAAACACCTTAAGGTCGCGGACCAAACAGGATAAACATTTATTGAACACTCTAAAACTATATTTTTAAAACCGTAACTTTTTAACATAATTATGAAGTAGATGTATAGCATTACATGCGATAGTGCTAGAGCGAATGCTGTAAGTTGAATTCGGCCGTTGAAGATGCTAGTGCTGATTTTGAAATTGATAGCTAAAAATGGTGAAGCTAATAGCTAAAAATGCTGAAGTTGATAGCCAGCTAAGATAAAAGCTAAATGCCAAATTAGCTTAAAAAAAATGAAAAAAATTGTTTAGCCAAAACAGCTAGCATGTGTGGGCTGCACGGTGGCGCAGGTGGTTAGCGCTCTCGCCTCACAGCGAGAAGGCCCCGGTTCTAATCCCGGCTGTTGGATTTGGGACTTTTCTGTGTGGAGTTTGCATGTTCTCCCCGTGCATGCGTGGGTTTTCACCGGGGACTCCGGCTTCCTCCCACCGTCCAAAAACATGCTTCATAGGTTGATTGGTGACTCTAAATTGTCCCTAGGTGTGAATGTGAGAGTGACTGTGTGTGATTGAGGCCCTGCGACGGACTGGCGACCTGTCCAGGGTGTACCCCGCCTTCGCCCATCAGTAGCCGGGATAGGCTCCGGCACCCCGCGACCCCGAAGGGGAAGAAGCGGTCAAGAAGATGGATGGATGGAGCTAGCATGTGTCTGAAAAAATAGCTAAACTTCAAAATATCCTAAAAAACTGAAAAAGCCTAACTTAGCCAAAACAGCTAGCATGTAGCTGAAATATTAGCTAAACTTCAAAAAAGCCAAAAAAACAAGCAAAAAAAGCTACATTAGCCAAAACAGCTAGCATGCTGACGAAATATTTAAAAACCCCAAAATAGCCTAAAAAATCTAAGTAAATGCCAAAATAGTCCAAAAAGCTAGTGGAATACCAATTTTTTGAAACTTTAAAAACGTAACTTTTTAACTTAATTATGAATAATAAAAAAGCAGGAATATTATCCTGAATAAATCAACTTAAACCTGAAATAACTTTCAATATTTTACTCTCCATAAAAATATATTTTGTCAAAATTAATTGTACAAGTTAGGAATAAGCGTAAGATAACAGTGGGACATTAATGACAAATAAAATTACCCGGAGGGTCGGATCCGGACCCCGGGCTTTGACTGTGACCCGTGTCCCAACTAGACTTAATTGGTTCTAAAAAAGTTGGACCACAAAAAAGGACAAATTTGATGAATGTTCTGTGCGTTTCTTTTTAAGATCTTTTAAGATCTTAAAATCTATTAGGTCAGGCTCTCTGCTCTCCTCACCATTCTCACCTCTCCTCCTTTGCCCTTTCATACCGACTCGCCGGCGCTCCAAACTATCCAGGACCTCAACAAATCACTCATTTTTATACAATTACCTCCCGCTCCCTTCCTGCGCATGGCTGGATACAAGTGTAGCCCATCTGCCTGCCATTGTGTGCTAATTTTAGCCCCATTATTTGCTGTAACAAATGTGCAATGGGCAGAGTCACTTTCACATTAATAGTTTGCACCCAGAAGGGAAGTCTTCCCCCTGATCATGGATCAAAGGTCCTCTCTATTGTATCTGACTTCCTGTTTCCAATTTTATCTACTGTATTGTTTTTTTAATACCAAAATATGTCAAGCCCCTTTTTGAGATTGCTGCATAGTTTATGGAATATTTCAGGATAAAATAATTCAAATTTTCTTTTACGAAAAAACATGTAATTCAGTAAAAGAAAATCCACAAACTACAAGCTAGCTAAATGTTTACTTAGGCTGTCATGAGTCATTTGCTTCTATGCTGTGACCATCAATCTGAACCAAACAAGGCTTCTTGTGTTTGCCATCTCAAAACTGAATCCTCGTGGCAGAAGTGAATTAATTTGTCTTAATGAGCAAAGGTTTCTCGTGATCTTTGTACAGCATGCCTCTTTTGCCCCTCTTTTTTTGTGCCATCAGGGAATCAGGCACTGTAAGCTAATGGATGGTATCGAGAGGGCCCCCTCACCACTTGAGACTCATCAATAGAAATGGTCTTCAAGTAGCTCCGCTCTGCTGAATTGAAAATGTGGATGTGATCGTATAGACCTACAAGAATCTACAATAATGTTGTACATCATGTTCAACCCGCAAATGACTCTGTCTTTTTGTACATTTTCCCAGAAAAATAGCAGAACAATTATATTATTTACCGTCATTTTGGTTTGTCTCTCCAGATTTTACCAAGGAAGTCTTTCTCCAAATCCAGGGATGCTGTGATTAGGGCCACTCAGAGAGTGAAAGTGATTGTTGATTGCAAAGGGGGATGACCTTTTGGGTGATGCAGGCTGATGCCAGAACGGCAGCAGTGGGACTTCCTCCTCTCCCATGTAACATGACCATGTTCATCTAAAATGTTCCCTGAGGGGCAGGGGAGACTTGGGACCTCCAAAATCTGGAAGCAGTGGCTCCTTTGTGGGTTATATTTAAGTAACTAAGGCACACATAATATATGGAAACAGTACGGGTAACCATAAGTGAGACAAAGGCGTTAAAATATCACATCTTGGAGTTAATTTATTTAGATAGACCTTCTCAGACATAAAATGCATTTAAATATGGAGCAGCAATCTAACATGGATGCACTTTAGAATGTAGATTCACTTGCAAGTGAACCCTGGTGCTGTCTAGCTACAGTGTGAACACTAGTGAATCATCTGTTTACGTTGATTGACAAAACACTACTGTAACAAGTTGCATAGCAGCACAAAGCTGCTTTTCTTAGCTTTAGATTTTGTTTCAACTGCATAAATTGCATCAACTGTTGAGGAGTTGCAGTAACTCAAAGACTGTCAACACTGGAGCTAAAGCTGCTGAGTTACAGACTTAAGAATATTAGGGCTGTGAGTGTTAATGCGTGCGATTAACCAAAATGCAAATTAATAACACTTCTATAAAAAAATTTTAAAAAATGGAAAAACAACAGTCTTCGCTTTGACTGTTCAAGCTTCCACGGTTTGGGTTAAAACACTTTGTTGGGTATTATCACATATCATATCATGGCTGCTTACAAAAAATAAAAAAAATCAGTTTTTAGTACTTTATTCTTGCTATTTTTTTTTTTAGATCACAATTTCACAAAATGCAGACTATTTCATCCTCTGGGTTATATGACCGGAACTTTTTTTTTTTTTAAGTCTGCAGGTTCTATTGATGTGTTTTGTGCTCACAATTTACACTTCTGTTTTATTCAATAGCTGAACATTGTAATATGAAAATTACCTCGTGAAACATTGCAATTAATTCTGATTAATCACAATCCAAATAAAAATTATTTTTTTAATCAATTGACAGCATTAATGAAAAGTAAATGCTCTAAATGTAAAATTTTGTGTGATTATTTGCGGATAATAAGTCAACAAATACTATAGCTAAAATAATAAAATAATCGTGATTAATGGCGATAATTTTTTTTCCAGGTTTATGCTTAATTGGTGAATTTTTTTTTTTTTTTAATCAATTCCCAGCCTTATAAAATATATAAATAACAAAAATTAGCATACGTCATGCTGCGGAGGAATAAACTTTTTAACAATTTGGACATTTTTGTGGCAATTATTAATATTTGATCGTATCATTTTACGTGTGAGCCCTTTCTTATGTTTGTATCATCCTGATCTCAGGGCTCATTTTGGGCAAAACGGCCCACAAGTAATCCGTAGATTTAAAAATATAACACCGAGAAGGCTCGGACCGCTCCAACGAGCACTGTAAGAGTGACCCCAACCGACAGCCACACACACATGGGGAAGGATTTCATCCTTTAAAGTTGCGTTTGAATATAGATCGTCGATGAGAGTATGTGGAGGTTAGTTCTGTTGTATGGAGCAGAACTGGCTAAGAGGTAGGGGGTGGGGGGTCATTGTGCCTTTGGGCAGGTAGGGGAGGGCTCGGGAGTTAATTGGTAGTTTGGGGGTTTGATGGTGAGTGGTGATGACAAGCTGCTGTGTCCGTACCCAGTGAGCCCCTGCTTTATGTTGAAACTCTCACTGACAGAAACAGTCAAAGGGCCACTAAGTGGAGGAAAAGAAAAAGTAGAGCTAAGACGGTCCAAAGCATGTTTTCTCCTCCATTTTTTTTATTTACTTCAAAGTGATATTTTATTCTTGGCATTAAAGGATCTCAAGCCAGCTGGTGAGTTGGGGGCAGGGGGAGTTTGGAATAAAATGACTCTCCACAGGACATGACGTTGGGGTGACTCAGTCAAGCTCCGGTCCTAATTGTGGCCCAGGGAGACTATTGTAGCTGGGGTGCAGGTCACCCAGGGCCCCTCGAAGGTTACACTAGCCCTCTTAAACCTGTTGTTGCCCGGCGCTTACATAAAAGTTACACCTCGTAAATATAGACAAGAGAGAGTGTGTGAGGCAGCGCTAGGAAGGATACTTTCCTGAACCTTGCCCTTTCAACTCGCAGTCACCTGAGCTGTGGTGCTGACTGCCTGTTAGCTTGTTCACTCACAGCCTGAGTGGCAGTTTGGGAAACTAACATCTGTGCTCTTTTTTTTTTTTTTTTTTATACAGTGTTCTCTGTAGGAAAACGTTATGATGAGAGAAATTCATGTCATTTTGTCAACATTTACAGGCAGCACGACAGACCATGAGAGCTTCTGTTCATTCGTTTCAGTATCTAGTCACTCAAGATACATTAAAGACTTTTAAATTAAGTTATTTTCACACACTTTTTTCACTAAATGAAACCTGTTCTCAGATAAATACAACAATTTGCTCCATCAAATGAGCTTTACGCCGATATAACCATTTGTGGCATATTTGATACACACATTTCTGAGACTCCTTTCTCATTACGATTCAAACTTTCCTTAAAAAAAAACAACTGTACATAGTTTGGTCCATATTTTCTGCCCTGGAGTGAAGTATAGTTCTACCACTAGGGGCTTTTCCTGCTCATTTCAAAATGGCAGCTTCCATGAAATCCCCCAAATAGTTGACAATTTCAAAGCTTAATGGTGAAAATATCTCATCCATTGTAATACATTTTTTTTAAAGGACTACTTGCTGAATTGAAATAATGTAAAATTTGTTGATATTTCATCATTTATAACACAGTTATTGCATGTTTAAAAATGCGTGTATCAAATTTGAGACAGTGGGTAAATAGGATGCTTAGTTTTCCAGAACCCTCATGTTAAATTTTTTATTTCTCACACTGTTGTGAGCAAAAACATACAAAATCACCCAACAACATATCATAATTGAATCACTATCTGGCTCATTTATGGAAAAAAAGGGCATTGCAATTTTTATTGTTAATTTTATTAAACAGTTTTAAAAACATCTAATTAAAGGGAAAGAAAATAAAAAGAATTTTCTGCCAATTATTTGATGTAGTGGACTTTACAGGGTTAAAGGTTCATGATGAGGTGCTAGGTCATTATCAGAACTGCTCTGTGCCGTTTAAATGTAATATGTCAAGTATGGAGAGGCTACTTATGCTTGATAATTATGTTTTGTTTTGTTTTTGCTCAACAATATAAGTCACTTGGTTGTTCATAATTGGAGAGTTTAGTTTCCAAATTTAATAGTCCACATAGATTTAACGTTGAACAGTAAAACAAGCAATTTTCCTGGACAGTTTAAGACCTTTTCTTTTTTTAAACCGTTGATCCATCAATTTATCGAGCCCGTTGAATCCCTTTCAGGGTCACTAGGTTGCTGGAGCCTATCCCAGCTGTTGGAAGAAGGAAGGATAGACATTGGGTCGGTCCCCATTCACACACACATTCACACCTAAGAGCCATTTTGGATGTTCAAATACCCTGTAAAGCTTGTTTTTGGACTGTGGGAGGATGTTGGGGCGTTTTAGAACAATTATTCAAATATATTTAGATCAAAATCTGCCTTTTTCATATTTAGATTGTTTGTTTTTAAGAATATTTTTGTCCCCGTTTTTGCCCTGCTTGCTGGTTCTGCTGTAAAAGGAAGAAAAACATATATACTGCCAGAATATTGTTCTTGTTGTATTTATTTTAGGAAAATAACATTTTGCATAGTGCCCCTGTTATTTAAAATATATAATATTTCAAATCATGTTTAAACCTGGATGTAGCTTTTTGCTGGAGGTTTATACACTTTACAGAAAAAATGACCTTTTAGTGCGACACGAAAATTTGGATATAATGTTTTCGAAACACAAGTGGTTTTATCGGACAAGTTCGAATATTTCACCACAAAAAAAAAATAACCCTTTTGTAGATTTTTAATGTGGGAAGGCAATAACATTTTATTATTACTTGATGTAAAAAGATTTTAAAAAAGTCTGAAAGATTATTTCCTGGGGCCAAAAGTTTAATTTACTTACTGAGGAAATGAGACTCGTGATAGAACACGTTGACTTAGAAAAGGCATGCTTTCAAATAGTTCTCTATCTTAAAGTAACTTGTGATTAATATTCACGTTTTTATAACTCTATAAAACTTAGTGTCTCCTTGATATTTTTGATTTATTTGTTTTTACAGAGTATTTGCTTTAACGAGTGACTCCTCGTTTTGTAGTTTTCAACGTGATCTTGTTTTTTATCCAGCTTTAGTATCATCGGCTCCCTCTGCCTGTGCCCAGACCGGTTTCCCGGATACCTCCGTAGGAACAATAGATGCAGAATTAACGTAAACCAGGCACTGAGCGAGCTTTGATGTTGCTTTGGAGTGGCCTCCTCTCCGAGTGTGGAAAAGCAATATTTGTTTGTTGTGCTCCAGCTTCCCTTCTTTCTGAGGAGTATCAGCTCTCACATGATTAAAATTCAGGCCATAAATAATAGCTGATTGCTGCCTCAATATGCCAGAAATAATGTTTACAAAGCCAAAGCTCTCATTATCTCCTGGAGGCTTAAAGTAGGAAGACAAGGAGTGGAAGAAAAAAGGAAACATGCTTTTAGCCTCCTGCATGCCCACTTTTGCTCTGCTCTTCCTCACTCTCATTTCCTCATGTGCCAGCCCCTCTTGAACTCACAAAGAGGAGAGGCAGAGCAAGTTTGAATCCTACTATTACCTGACTAATGGTATCACAAGTAATGGAGATTCACTCCACTTGCTGCTTTCAATGTGCTGGAAACAAAGAATGAATTTAAGGCAGTTCTTTAGTCTTTAATCTTCGGGCGGTTTTTCTGCTGTTTTTATTTAACAGTTCAATACATGGTCTATATTACATAGAAGAGAAATACTGTTTTTCTCTTTTTTTATAATCAGAAAGAGAAAACTGTAATGGAAAATTTGCTTTTTTTAAGCATCTTCACTGCAGTAGGTTAGCCTTAGCAAAATGGAGTCCTCGGCACACTTTTTTATTTCCACAAATAAGTCAAATGTTAAACACTAGCATGTCCAAAGTCTGCTATGTGGGTCAAATGTGTCCTGAGTTAAAATTTCCACCAACCCAGTCATAAAATCAATTATATACAATCCCCAGCAGATTCTTAACACTAATTATAAAATAATTTAAGATAACATGTGCATTTGAGTATTTCTTTATTGTGTTGGTTCAGATGAAAACCTGCGGTTTGAAAAGTTCTGCTTTTGGATGCAAAAACTGCCATGGCCGGGGCAAATGGCTCCAGGAGAATCTGGCCATTCAGAATAAATATGGAGCTCAAAAATCAATAGCTGGAAGTCCCTCCCTCCTGCGGGACGCAAAAAAGCATCATGGCGGATGAAATAATTACCCAGAAGTCCTCGAATGGAACCCCCCGTTTTAAGCTTTCAACTTTTCTTCTTTTTGACATCACCTAACTCCTTATGTGATCAGATTATTCCCAGAAAAAGCAGCTTTTTCTCCAGAGATAAACTTCCATTATAAATGCATGTAGTTACAAAAATGTGAACAGTTGTTAATATTGACTTGAATGATGCTTAACATTGTTTGTCCCATTTGAAGCTCATTTTGCACACTAAACGGCTAGACCGTTACAGTTTATTGGCCTTTAAAGCTCAAAATCTGACAGTTCTTAAAAGTTTTTTAAAATATCCTTTTTAAAAGGTTTCCCTAAAGTTTAGGAAAAAACTGCAAAAAAGTTGCAAAATATCCGCATCCGGCCAGAGACTTTTCGGACGCCATCTTGTATGTGACCAGAGGCTCCTCAGCGGCTCCCTTCTCCACCACAATTCTGCTTCATCCACTTACAAACAAACATAGCTCAAAACTGTACAGCTACATGATATTGCTCGTAGTTTTTTATTTATTTATTTATATATTTTTATGCTACGCTAATATTAGCTTGGACTTCTGGAGTGCTGCAAGCTAGCAGGAGAAAGTGTAAATAAAAGGGCTAATGGGAAATTAGTGGAAGCTAACTTCCGCCCAAACAGTCCCGCCCACAACCCAGAGTAATGAACTCCTGCTGAATATATATCTTTAAAAACAACATAATTATCATAATTGAATCGTAATTAAAAGACCACTGGAAACGCGTTTACAATAAAAAGAAATAGTAGGAGTGGGACTTTAAAACCTGTGGCAACACTGTAGCACAACCTTTTTGTGACACTTTACTTGTCTTTAAAATGTCGGCTGTAAATAAAAAAATAAGCATGTGTGTCTGACTAATATGCCAAGAGACTGGCTCTTTTTTCAATTTAGAGGCACCAAAAGATGAGACGTCAAGCACAGTCTTTAACATGAAATGCTTTTTAATTTTGGTAAAAATATATTTAACTGTTTTTCTATTCTGTGTGAAGAAAAATTACCTCACCAAATATGTCCCTCTTTGCAAAAAGTTTGGACACCCCTGGTTTAACAAGTTTACATTTTCAGACTTTTTATTTATTTAAGTTCTCAAATGAAACATGCACATTCCGTCGAGTTGAAATATTCACATTTACGTAGCATTTTCACAGTGCATTAGTGTTAATTTGAGCCACGCACATGTAGACACCTTTGTACAGTTTGCTCGGTCTAATTAACGCCGCCTGTTTTGAGTTCCAGTGCTGGTTTGGGGGCGATGCTGGCTGCTGTACTGGGTTGAGCTGTTCTGAGAGGCGATCCAGGAAGCCCAGCCATTATATACACAAGCCCGGCAGTTGGGCAGACGCCATCTAACCAACCTCCCCAGAGGCAGAAAGATAAATAAAAAAATATTTGTCTATTTTTGCTTCGTTATTATGTTTTTTTATGCTTTTTTTCTTTCCACTAAATAGCCAAGCTTCATTTTTTTGTATTTTTTTTGTTATCTTTTAAGGTTTTTTGAGTGGTCTGAGCAACCACGTATGTGTTCTTCCTTGTTTGTCTTTGTGTAGTTGTTCTGTTCACCTAGCTAATTACCTCAGTTGACTATATTCCTGCTGACTTCTTTTAAAGGCTCGGCTGTATTTTTTTTGTAAATGTTGCTGCTGTCCTCATTTGACCCTCACAATTCCTGTCACAAGCTGAATGTTGGGAAACGGAAAATAAATAAATAAATAAGTTGAGAACATTTGGTCCCACTTTGAGGGTCTCAGCTGGCAACAAGTTCTTGAGTCGAGGATGAAATCTAATACAAAATAGATCATTTAAAGGGAATGTTCATTACAACAACCTACCTGTTCATTTTCCGTCCTTTAACTTTGCTTCATTGGTCTTCGATGTTTATGGGATGGTCAACAAAGAAAGCGGTAAGACAGCAGAACTCCATCCCGCTGGAGAGGCTTCGGCCAAACGAACCAGCAGACATGAAGAGTGCAACCACTTTATTTTAAAATGTGGTCATGATAAGAGGGGACTTTCAATCCCGTTTTTGTGATTGCACCGTAGTGATTGTGGAGAAAGCAATATGGGATTGTGCCATGATTTGGTTGCTCTTGGCTGCCCCGGCAAGCCCGAACATTCGAACAGGGCGGTTTCATCACACAACCCACATAGAAAAATTATCTTAAAAAATAACTTTTTTTAATCTAAAATGTTTCAATAATAAAATCTGCTTTACCAGATTCTGATTGGAGCAACATGGCTGAGAAAATAGGTGAAATATAATATTGTAAGAATCCAAGTTAGTGATTTCAAGGGGAAAACGGCGATCTGCCACAAACTGATTCACCGAGCGCCACCTACTTCCCTCCTTTAGCTTGTCAGTACAGAGCGATCATAATTCTTGCAGCTGCTGGAGGATTTTGTCACTTGAACATTAGGGATCACTGTCTATCCCTGACCATAAACGAGAGCATGGACTGAGCACAGAAGCATTAATCTCACTTAAGATTCCGGTGGCAGATGTTGCAGAAAATAAACTCAATACACCCACGATAGATTTGAGTTCAGTGTTTCTCAGAGAAACCTAAAAGATGGTGATGATAAAAACAAGGAGTATTCATAAACTTGTTTTAAAGTCTTTTACAGCACATAAATCACGTATTTTTTTATTGTTGTGTTGCTCTTGGGTGCAGATCCGCTCCTCTTTGGAAGATCCTGGAGGTGTGGTACTGAAATAAGTACTAATGGTACTAACCTGGTAAAATATTGAAACGTATTAGTGTGGTGCTTAAATTTATCTCAACCATGAGTTATTTTTTTCTCAATTATTTTCGTATTTTACTGCATTTATAGACTTGCTAGAGTTAGTTTGCATAATAACTGAACAATCAGGAATGCATGCATGGAGGGAAAGCATTTTTTGGGGCTTAAATAAGGCGATAAAGTGCAGAGAGAGAGAAAAAACTGCTATTATTTCATTTGGCATTTAATAAAAGTGAACCTATTCAGCTGCAGCCAACTGCAGCACTTGTGTGTTGGAGTCAGTAGAGGATAAATCAGAATTCAAATGCCAAAACGCCATCGGCCAAAGCTCTCAACCTGGTGAAACATAAGCGTAATCAGATTTGCAGCCGTTTTTCAGGAGTGCAAACTCTGAGAGAAGATGGGGGGAGCGCCTGGTGATGACATGAGCTGAACAGGCGGGACAAGGAACACTTTTTCTCTGAGTGATGGACAGCTCCCAACAAGGCACCTCTGTGAGGGGAGGGGAGTTAAGGGTCTTTTCCCCTGACACGATCCCTGGAGCAGCTCGGTGAAAAGACACAGAGGAAGGGGGGGAAAATGAAGTTCTTTGTGGAGGCTTCAAGGATGAGTTGCATGATTTGTGGCTCCGATAAGGGCAGAGAAACCGAAGGGCTGACAGATAAATTAGTTGTATCGTATTTTCACATGGTTGTGTTTCCTTGGTGTGCATAAAGGCGACTTTATGTGTTCTTTTCTTGTCTTCATGTGAAGCTTATTTCTCATTCTTGAAATTGCAAAACTTACCCAAAAAAAAAAAAGCAGAAGCTTGACCACCTCCCCTCTCAACAAGCACACCTCAGCTTCTTATCACACACTTCCTGTCACTTGGTCTGCTGCTGCTGACTGTTTGCATACATTTTCAGATGACATCTGCAATGGTTTAATGAAACGTGAGATCTACGGTGGATGAGGCATGAGTCAGTGGAGTGTGTGATTCATCCAACTAAGACAGAGCATGTTTGGACAAGAGTCTGCAACACCAATTATGATATTTTAGTTAAAAAGCAGCTTGCCGACAAGCCTTTGATGTACATATAGTATTTAGCTTTACCTTTAAGGCTCCATAACATTTTTCAAACATGTTAGTATTTGCGGGATTTGGCATAAATGTTGTTTTTGCAGGACAGAACAATGGGATAACTACATTTTTAAATGAAGTGCACTGTAAACAACATTCAGATGAATACGTTTGTGAAAAAAGGGGGTTTTTGACTTATTTAGATGAATATTTAAGTTTATTTAAGTAATTTGAAAGACTTCTAATTGTTGCAGCAAAACTTAATGCACAAAATCACATGATCCAATCTGAGAATCTGAAGTTTCACAAAGGTGGAGGGCAGAAAGCTACATTGAGACACCCCAGAAGTGTTTCTTAAACACAAAATCCAGTGGCACTTTGATGTTTGGCGTTATAATGGCGCGCGCAGCTATGTCTGTGTGTGATGTGTGTGTGTGTGTGTGTATGACTGGGAGTGTTCACCGTCGAGCGGCGAGCAGGCTGCAGCCTCTGCAGGTACGGCAGCCGGCGCACACAGCCTCCGCGGAGCGCACGCGTCAGCCCCGACGACGCGTAAAATCCGCCAAAAAGGCGCACAGCGGGCGCGTAAATCTACTTTTGTTTACAATTGAAAAGTATAAATTTGCTGCTTCTGAATGTTTGAAGCTTTTTCTTTTTTATACATATTTTTTATTTAATTTCTTAAAGTTTAAATTTATTCATAAACGCATGGATTCTGACACTAATTCCAAAAAGGTAAAACTTTAATTTTGTCGTTTTAGCCGAAATTAAATAACTAAATGTGCAGCTACGCAAAATTCCTTAAATTATTATTATTATTATTATTATTATTGTGACTGAAGTGCTTTGGACGCGCAGTCCCTGAGCGCCATGCAGTGGCAGTAAGAGTTTCAGTGTTAATTTCAAATATCTTTATTTATTTTAAGAGATTTTATTTATTATTAAGACTCGGTTCACTGAGCAGATGTGTCTGAAGAAAAACATGAAATTTATTTATTTGGCTGATGTCAATTTTATCTTTTTCTCTCTTTTTTTCCAGTTGAATCGTGTCGGAATTAAACGCTTAAAACACTGAAAAAGGCCACTTTGATGTCCAACAGTCAAAAGTGTTTTAGTACTAAACGTGCTTTTGGGGGGAAAGAAGAACTTAATTGGGATTATCCAGAAAAATTGATACAATAACATCCATCCGCTCGGTTCAAAGAATTCCCAAAGAAAACTCCACGTTTTTTTTCTTCTCTAAATCGCCTCCTCAAATGACCCCTGCAATTTTTGTCCACCCTGATCCATTTACGGCGCAAGAGGAGGAAATATTACATGGGACCATCTGAGGGTTTTTTTTTTCTTTGAAACACTTTCTTCAGCTCGCTCCTGGGGGGGAAGTTTGAAAACATGTCAAGCCCAATTAGCGCTTCAAACGTCGCGCACGAACCGAAGGAGCTGGGCTCTTTTTCTGCTTTTAATTGATAGCATATAAAATAAAAGCATTAAAGTAAATATATATTGTTTCTTTAAAAGTGCGCACCAAAAAAGCTTCTAAATTTTAATGTTAGAATATTTTTAAATGCACTCTTAAAGCACTTTTTGGGTTTTGTGGTTTCATTTAATTTAAATTTAATTTAATTTTAATCCACAATTTAACTCCATCTGACACTTACAATAAAGTCTTATTCTATTCCAAATTTAAATTTTGTTTCACTAAATAACCTCAATTTAAGTTTTTTTTGCCATAATTTTTGCTGATGAATTTGCAAATTGAAATGCATATTACTTTGAATTATGGCTCAAAAAATTAAAAACTAAAATAAATAAATAAAAATTAACCATTTTAAATCTTTGAGTTGGATAAAAACAATTCAACTTTATTTATTTTAACAATTTGTATTGTTTAACAGTTAATAAAATATATATTTATAACATTCAAAAGGACCACATTCTTTATTCTTTATTTACTAACATTAATGTTGATTAAAAAAAATAATAAAAAGTTAGTTTTCAACTATTTTTTTACAAGTACTTCCATTTTATTCGTAAAACAACATAGAAAATTTAGTTTTAACTAAAAACAAAATAATTAAATGAACATTAAAACATTTTTCAATACCTTTATTTGTTTAAAATCTTTTTTTCCCTTTTCTAACATAAAATGCTATTTTTCTAAATCTCTCATTATTGTGTAAAGACTATAACGTTTTACATTCCACACTTTTCAACCGTCAATGATAACACTAGAATGACTGCAGTCATTTATCCCATCGCCTATTAATCACTTTCCATTAGCGTCTTTTATCGAGCTTTCAGTGGGATTCCACATCCCAGTCCACGTATCAGGATTAATCGGTCATCAAAAATACAATAACCATCTGCCTTTTGTCCCTTCACGTCCCTCCAGTAGACTTTTTAGAGGTGCAGAACCAACCCAAGCATCGATTAAAGTCTGTTTTTCCATTATCAATAGACCGAGAAGGTTGGTAAAGGAAGAAGAGAAGGAGAGGATCTCACGATTAACACTTAAGAAAAGACGAGTTCTCCATCTTGCTTTGTCAGGAGGCCTGCTGACATGGAGGAACATCTGCTGCATGGAAATAAAGACTGATGACTCAGTTACATGAGGGGCTGCCACAGAGGAAAAGAGCTCAAAGCCGTCTTCCTAAAGCCACTGTAAAGTGGACCCAACGAATCTGTGTGTGCGTGAGGATGAAACTTCAAAGAATAAGCTGGTATGTGTTGACCCAAAGTGGATCCACATTATGTCAAAGTGCAGCTCACCTTGCGTGCTCGCAGGGTCGACCACAACAAAACCCACATAAGCAGAGCTGTTTGTTGTCGGCCTCTGATAATGAACCTCTCATGCATTTGATCTGGCAGCTGAGAAGTCTGCCTGCGTCGACTGCATGTTCCTTGTTGTGTTGGTCCACTTGAGTGAAAATGGAATTTTTAGGAGCGCATTTCACCTCGTGGTTTACTCTGCAACAGCAGCTCGTTGATGCTTTTATGATTAGGCCGGCTAAATTGGAACCAGAGAAGGCGAAAGAGGAGACAGACTGAGAAGAAGGAGGGAAAAAAACGCAGGTGAGGATCACCTCTGAGGTCTGACACACCAGAGCCTTTGTTTCACAAATACACAATCTGTTGTTGTTATGATAATCACTGCATCCCTTCATGGCACATCAGTTGCTACAATGTTTTATCAAATTTCCCCACATAATAGTGTTGATTTACATGCAATTGTGAGTCCTGCATGGGAACAACAAAAGACAACTAAAAAGCAGCAAAGGAGGGGTGTGTTTAAGCTGATTTACCCCCACCGAAAGAGCCAGATCATGACAATATGCAAGAAATGAAGGCTAATGGATCATTATTATGTGTTCCTCACTCTCTGTCTGTCTAATGACTGCAGGCCTTTGCAGTTCTGGCTTTGATTTGGAGCAATTTCTACACTGTTACTCGAGTAGCTGAGCAAAAACCCACTATCCTGTAGATTGCTCAGTAAAGGCCTCTGGCAAACCTTTCATATTGACTCTTTTTTCATCTCTTTAGTTTGGGAACAAACATGCACATTTTTCTTGAAAATTTCATATTTTTTCAATTTGTTTTTAAAGAATAGATATAATAATAAGCAATAAAGTAGAAAAAAATAAGAAGATTGTGTACAATATTGTCCTGAAATGTGGTTTCTTATAGGATTTAAGGAACCGATTTTTTAAATATATTAAATGTGACATTAAACGACGCCGAATATGAATGTTTGTTGTTAAAGACTCACCGCGTTCTTGAGTTTCCTTCAGTGTTTTGGTTTTTCCTCTACGAGCTCCCTAATGGCCTCTCCAGATCGTTACAATCCAGCGGATTGGGACATTTTTTTCTAAATAAGGAAAGTTCTGAAATGAATTCCTTGCTTTGGACCAGCCTTTATTTGTCTACAAACAAATGCATGACATGTCTTGACTTAGAACTCTCCCTTGTGGGCATGTGGGACATTACACTGCAAAAAAAAAAAGACATTCTATTCATGTCTGTCCAAACCTGCACATGTAATCCGAGGGATTACACTTTATTTGTATGGTTTTTCAAAGTTATTAAAATTTTGTTCGTAAACATTTTAAAACTTTTACTCATTAGGTGTCCAGTAAAACATTAAAAAGGTGTTATGTTCTGTATATTCTGTAAACAAAAGGAGCTGCTTTCCTGATGTATTTTAATAAATTATTATTAAAAACTGTGCAAAAGATACTATCAAAATGGGCCGTTGTTGGAGAAAACACTGCAGTTGCCGAGCAACAGGGCCAGAGTGCATAATTACCTGTGTTAGTGGCAGTTTTCCATCAGGCTACGAAACATTGAAATTCATAGTTATTCAGTCACAGGTGTGCCGTTGTTGCTGTTATTTATTATTTTTTTTTTTTACGACAGCTTCAAACATGCATCAACCACTCATTGCTGCAGAGCGGGGGCTCCTTTTAATAACTGGGTCAAATAATTAATGAAATAATGAAACAATGATCCTCGAGAGGCTGTGTTTTACATGTCAGAGGCGTTGATAGGCCTCATTGGGATGCTGAGTGGGGGGACTGAAGTGTTCGATGGCTTATTGGTTTTAAGAGTCATCAAAACGACACTTTTTCTTTTTTTTGTATCTTAAAAGAAAAGTATAGTGTGCTTAATTTGTGTGCTTCATGCTAATAATAATTTTAATTATTAATATAGTGGAAGAAATTTTCCAGATGAGAAAATTCATTTTCAAAATAAGCTTTGAGCATGTAGATTTTTGAAAAGTTGACAATTGTGCATCTTGTGTTCATGCATTCTAAAGCATCACTTATAGACCCACTTCAATGATAATCCAGTTAAGGGTTAATGTCAATGCACCAATGGTCCCATCCACAACTCAGTTTGCAGAAACTGTCTCTGAATACGACACAGTTTTAATTAATTTTGGCTAAAAAAAATCATAATCACAATTAAAAGACCACTTAAATGCTGTTACGTTAGGTCAAACGATGATTGGAGTGCGACTTTAGCCTCATTTTTTTAAGTAATCTGCTATAAGAAAACATAAATACAAGGTTTTCATGCACAATTTCCAGTTATTTCTTCTTATTTATCTTATTTAACAGCTCATTCAAATTATCACAAAACAATATTTTTCTCTATAATTTCAACACAACTGTGTTTTGCTTTGTCTTCTTTGCAGTTTTAAGATCAAGAAAGACCCTCAAAAAGATTTGAAAGGTTATTATTTGTTCATGATTCCATGGATTTCCACTTCAACAGTGCAGATTAGAAAATGTAATGACAGTCCATGACTAAAGATAAATGAAAACTTTCATCAAATTATCTTAATAAATACTAAATTCATTGTTACTGTAGTTCTATCTGTCTTTAAAGGTGGCCACAGGGTCAAATGAGATTTAAATGCAAGATCCGTACTTGGAAAGTTGCAAGAAAAGTCACTGTAAAGGCTTTCTTAAAATCAGGGATTTTCAGTTTTGAAATGTATGAATGATCATTTTGCTTTCAAAGTTCTTCCCTATTTGGTTTAGCCTATTATAATAGCAACAAAGCTAAAAGAACTATTGATGCTAGTTATTTGCTAACATGGTAAATCTCCAGTCATTTTTTTTTGGGTCTTTATATCTAAAACTTGAATAACATTTTGTAATCATTTCAAATGATCCCATACTGTTCAATAATTTATTGATATTTTGTGTCAACATTTCCAGAATTTTTTTAAGTTATTTTAAGCTCTTAATGGGTCAATATTAGCTAACTGCTAAATATTTAAACTAAATGTTTAGGCATATTTTAGTTTGGAAGAAAACAACATATATATTTGCTTTGTCCAAAAAAATGTGCAAACTTAATCTCCATTCTTGATTTGGTGAGTTCTTGCTCACTTTTTCTTTCAGTCATCAACAGAATTACTGTTTAACAAAGATTCACATTTGACAGAAATGATTTTCTTTTTTCCCATTTCGGTGTGAAGAACTGAGGATGTTTTTTTTGTTTTTTGTTTTGTTTGCTCTATCCAAAGCTTTCATTTCCCTCAATTTATCCTGATTATTAGGTGTTAGGTGGATATTTTTTGTGAGCTTGAAATGTGTTAAACCTTCATCCCCAAAGTGCACAACTGGGAAGCTTCTAGCAAAAGCAATTTTCCCCAAATGACAAGGTTAGAGGTGGAAAGCACTCTGCTCTGAAACAGTTTGTTACTTCAACAAAATGCCAAAATGTGTCATTCCCTGCATTGGGTCCAAAAAGAGTTCCAAAAAGAGCAGAATTTCCACCAAATGGAGATGATTGAGGATTTACCTATTCAATCTAAGGATCTCCACTGGAGTCTACTGCTGATGAGAAGGCCGGAGAAAGTTGAACTGGGTCAACAGCTGGAAATATTTAGGTGGATCTATCCACAAACACTAAAAATACTCTTGCTAAAGTCTTACAAAGTGAATTTGAATAAATTCTAATAAAGCAAAATAAAAAATCTTGCCTTTATTTCAGAAAATAGTCAAAGAACTGTTGCTCTGTCATCCTGAATCCACCGATATGAAATCTGTCACTCATGAAAAGTAAGAATTAAAGGTCAATTTCTACCAATTATGTTGTTTTTTTTTTGATAAATGGAATTAAACACCAAAATCAGCAAGAAGTTTAGCTTCTGCCCTTAAACCGCATCATTTGATGCATCATGAGAAGAGGAATAAAATCAGCAAATGATCAGAATGTTATGATAAGAACAGAAAAGGACAATTAAAATGTGAGCGCTTCTTTTGGATCTCTGGAATCATTTAATCAAAGTTGGTCAAAAAAAATGTTACATTTGTCCTTTAAAATCACCTTCCATGAGTGAACATTCAATTTCTTCAGAGAGGGAAGGTCCAGAAAACATGAAGCAGGTACACAACATTGAAAAATAAATAGTAACAACTTCTAAAAATTCTACAATTTCTTAAAAGTTTGTATTGTTCAATGTGCTTTAGTCCATAAGTATTTTATTTAAGGAGACAGAATATATAGACCAGCTGCCATGGTAACAACACTATCCTAATGGTGATTTTTTTTTTCACAAACTAAATTATTTTAGGTCCTAAAAGTAGTTTGGTCTTTTTAGAGAGAGTTGATGAAATTCTATTAGTTATATTTAGCAGAAAAAGCTCACTTTATTGTAATTTAAGTGCTTTGGCGCGCTTTTTGGATGACAGGCCGGCGGCTGAACTTCCACCACCCACAACTCTAGTAAAGCCTGAACCCTCCCTGACCTGGAAGGCTCTTTGGGGGTCACGCC
This sequence comes from Oryzias melastigma, assembly GCF_002922805.2. Lineage (NCBI taxonomy): Eukaryota > Metazoa > Chordata > Actinopteri > Beloniformes > Adrianichthyidae > Oryzias > Oryzias melastigma. Next base: position 12,332,746 of record NC_050523.1, on the reverse strand, counting down.
GATGCAGGACCCACCACGTTGGTAGAACCCCCACCCCCCTCATCCCCAATGACCAGTGGCTAAAGGCTTCCATGACAGACAGAAAGTAATTCAAGAAGGGTGTCTCTTTACCTCCCGCTTTAACCCTTGGATGTTTAGCTGCATTCTAACCATCTACAAAGCGGCGTTAAGCTGCAGCCCACAGCTGCCTCCACTTTAGACGGCGTGGGCATGTCAAAGCAGCTCCGCTCTGCCAGAGTTATGTCACCGAGTGGAGACGTGTGACACAGCACTGCCACTCCGTCCTTCCTCTTTGTCTGAGCACTGCTGGCAAACAAACTAGTCAAATCTTTCAAAATACGCATTCACAAGAACGCTTGAATTGCAATAAAGTATGCTAAGAGTATTTTGTGAAATAACTTAATGACATGCTGTTTGGGTAAAGCTTGAAATGCATCCATTTTCCTTCTTTGAGAGAATTATTTTAATGATATTTCTGGTGGAGAGAGGCAGCGACATCCTGCTTTTGAATGTTTTCATTGTGATTCTCTATTATGTGGGTTGGAATACAGGTTGGTTATTTGTGTGCATCTCAATGGATACGCCATTAAATTGATGATGCTATTAAAGTCGTGCGTGTGGAGCTCAGTCGGAGGTTTCAGACCGTTTCATTTGAGCCAAACCTCTTTCCTTTGACATGATAAATATATTTGTGTCCTCATTTTTACTGTAATTTTCTCCCAACAAGACAAAACAAATGCACCTATAGTATAAATATATGCATGTTTGCGCATCTTGGATAAATATTTAGAAAGTTTTTGTAACAAGTTTTTATGGTAAAAGCATAAAGATCTGAGGATTCATCCATTATCCAGGTCAATAGAGGAAATATTTTTTTTCTAAAGATATATAAATATATATTGACTTGTATAGTTTATTAAATTAGAAAAAAATGTACAACCTAAACAGAGCAACCTCAAAAATCCTACTTTACTCAGTGTTACTTTATTTATTAGGCCTTTTCTACACAGGCTTGTAGGAGCTTATTTTCTATAGTTTAATTTCATTTTTTCTCAAATTCATTAATAATACAGAGCAAAACTCAAACTCTTATCTGTTCTAGAGAAAAAGTAGTTAAAGGGTGTTTACAAGCAAAGCTTATAAACACAACCACATGACTAAAGATCTCTCTGTCATTGGTCAGGAATTACAAGGGTGAGAAAAAACCATAGAAATTATAGAAGTCTATATGCTTCGCAATCCCTGCCGTGATAGTTCACTTATTTAAAATGTAATCAGCGATCACCGATTCACACCTTTGGGTCTGTGTCTCTCTGTGCCGAGAAATGTGCTGGGAAATGGAATTCAGTGAGGATGATGATGATATCTACATGGATCAGATAGTCACATCCAAACCTCCAGTAAAAGCAGATGAGCCGGCTAAACGGAGTGAAAGGACAGGACAGGGAAAGGACCAACAACCACCAACACAATCCAACTCTCACTGTCCTTCAGGAGTCGTCCAGGAACCTGTCCCCACTGTTTTTCCAATCACCTTCGGAGACGTTGGTGTCTTGAAAGAACAGGTGGGACCGTCTCCTGTAGAGTTTCTGACGCCCAAGAAACCCAGACCAGCAACAGCTGAGGAGCCTGCTGGACGGGAGGAAAAGGAGAAGACGGCAAAGCTGAATGGAAATCCTGTGCAGAAAGAGAACAAGACTGCTGCACTTCAACGTGAGAATTCTGCCCTGAAGTTAGAAGTCGCACGTCTCAACAAAGTCCTTCAGCAGAAGAGTGAGACTGAAACTGAAGCTGCGTTGGCTCAGTCTCAGAGATTGTTGAAGGAGAAGGAGGAGGAACACGTGAAGGAAACCACGTCTTTAAAGGCCATGGTAGAACAGCTCAAACACCAGCTTGAGGCTGAACGCTCTCTCATGGAAAAGGAGAAAACCACTATCCATGAAAAAACTCGTGAAAATGTGGAAATCACCCAAAAAAATCCACCAGTTGGAAAACAATCAGACCTTAAAACGTACAGCACACGAGGAAGAGCAAAGACTGCAATGGCAGAAAGAAAAGACCTCCTTTCTCCATGAGATCTCCAAGCTAAAACAGCTTGTTCAGCAAAAGAACGACAACATCAGCATGTCTGAAGAGGAGCACAAAAAAACTCTTTACCAACTACACCAGGAGATGCACAAGCTCAAAGAAAATAATCAGCTGAATTCAAACCTGACCAGCAAAGTGAAGAACCTGGAAGCTTCTCTTTGGAACGAAAAGGTAAAGACCAATGAAGCCACCAGCTCCTTAGCCCAGCAGATGGAAGAGTCCACAAAGCTAAAAGCTGCATTGGTCCAAACACAGACCAATCTGAGGAACCAAATGCAGCAGTGGGAAGAAGTGAAAGAAAGGCTCCACAAAGAGTATCAAATGGAATCAGCAAAGATTCAAGATGCCTTAATGGAAACCAAAAAACAGCAGGCAGAGGACAAACAGAAGTGGGACGAAGAGAAGTCCTCCCTTTCTCAAGAAATCTCTCAACTAGAAGAGGAACTTCTTGGAAATGTATTTTATTATATGTTGCTTTATGTTTTGCAAACTTTTAGTAAAAGTAAACCAAGTAAGTAAACCAAACTAAAGCATTTTTCTTTTATTTACTTTTCTCTGCAATAAAAGTAAATAATTTTGTTTTTTTAGCTTCTTTTACCATGTTTTAATTTAATTTTGTAACGGAGGAGGTCTTTAAAGAAAAAGACTCAAGACCTCCTTTCAAATGTGACTTTTAGCTGAACTGTATGAACTTTTTTGAAATGTATTTTATTTGATGTTACTTAGTATGATGTTATTTAGTTAAAAACTGTAGGCAAACAACAGTTAAGAAGAAAGACAAAAAGATAAATCTTTCTTTTTCGCTGATGTACTTTTGTTGTTTTAGTAATGGGGCAGATAGTATAAGTTTTCATCTTTTTGCTCCTTTATTGATTATTTATTGTTTTAATTGTAAATATGTATGAATGAGTGAGTGAATGAGTGAGTGAATGAAAGAGTGAGTGTAATGCAACCACAAGAGAACACAATCCAGTGTTCTCTTGCGCCGGTCCCAAGTCCGGATAAATGCAGAGGGGTGTGTGAGAGCAAAAACTATAAATATATATTTTATATGTATATATTGTAAACCCATGTCAGTAGTCAGAGCTCTTACTCCCCCTCTGGTCACGGGAGCAGATCTGAGAAGCGCGTACAACCTCATCTGCATACGAGCAGCAGATGAATGGACCAGCTTTTCTACCATCTCTGGACATTATGAGTATCTGGTCATGCCCTTTTGGTCTCTGCAGTGCTCCCTCTGTTTTCCAGGCTTTTGTGATTGACATCTTCCAAGACCAACTGCAGCGATGTGTCATCGTCTAGCCACTCCCGTAATTATGACTTAATGAAACAGTGTCATTGTGAAATCCTGTTTTTCTTACATTTCTAGAATTTTGATAAACTTGTGTCATGGAAACTGAGCTACTGTTGCTCCACTATTCTTTTTACATCCTGAAATGCCCGACTATGGAAAACTAAGAGTGAACCAGAGT
>NC_050523.1:12324129-12328115 GCF_002922805.2 Oryzias melastigma | reverse complement strand
TAATGCATGTAATGCAACCACAAGAGACCACAATTTAGTGATCTTTTGTGCCGGTCCCAAGTCCAAATAAATGCAGAGGGGTGTGTGAGAGCAAAAACTATATATATATATTTTTTTATATGTATATATTGTAAAGCCATGTCAGTAGTCAGAGCTCTTACTCCCCCTCTGGTCACGGGAGCAGATCTGAGAAGCACGTACAACCTCATCTGCATACGAGCAGCAGATGAATGGACCAGCTTTTCTACCATCTCTGGACATTCTGAGTATCTGGTCATGCCCTTTTGGTCTCTGCAGTGCTCCCTCTGTTTTCCAGGCTTTTGTGATTGACATCTTCCAAGACCAACTGCAGCGATGTGTCATCGTCTAGCCACTCCCGTAATTATGACTTAATGAAACAGTGTCATTGTGAAATCCTGTTTTTCTTACATTTCTAGAATTTTGATAAACTTGTGTCATGGAAACTGAGCTACTGTTGCTCCACTATTCTTTTTACATCCTGAAATGCCCGACTATGGAAAACTAAGAGTGAACCAGAGTCCAGTCGGATTGGAAACGTACCAAGATCACCTCAGAAGTTGGGTCAGAGAGCGATTCCTGGTCCAAGACCATGGTCTGCTTTATCAGGAGAAACAAACTCTGGTTCACTTTAAGCGAACCATATGTGTCCAATCATAATGCACCCTAAGGAGTTGTTATAAAAACACATGTTTAGTAATGCAGTCATCCATTTTTATGTCAGATTGAGGAAATTGAAGTTTTTTAAAGAGAACCATTTAGTCCCAACAAACTCAGTTTAAAAAACTAGCAATACACTGCTACAGATAGCTTTTTTTTTAATAAAAAATAAGCTATTTCTCTTTTAATTTTATCCAATGTAGTTTGGTTTTCCAGTGATGTTTTTGTTTATGTTTTGTCCCAATAGTACTAATAATCTTCTTCTGCCATTTTCATTTCTGTTAATTGTCCTTAACCTTTACAAGTTTCTTGTTTTCAGCTCTTCATTTTGCTTTGTCACCCTTTCTAATGCTCATGTTTAACTTCACACTGCTGCTCATTTAATCAAATGTATCTTCTGAACATTGGTAGGACAGTAAAAACAGTGGAAACTTGCAGCAAATTGTGCAACAACATCACTGGAAATAAAACTTGTTCCATCAGGATATTTTGCTTTCGTTGTACTGAAGGTCGAGCTTCCTGCAGGTTGACACTTTCAGTGATGAATGGTTTGTGTCTGACCACTCTGCAATCTGATTGGTAGATGCCTGACCTTCTAGATTTGCATTTCTCCACAAAACAAATGTCTGCTTTGCTTCCTGTCTGACCACTGCCCTTCAGTCCTTTTATGTTTGAGCAGACAGAACTGTAAACCTTTTGTTGTTTGTTTATTTACACTTTATATGTTTGAAGTTGAAGTAGAGAATCTGCAGAAATCGTTGGGTTTTCACAGGGTGAGAGAGACTTTTCATCACTCCACGGTTTAGTGACACACACCATCAACTGTTATAGCCTACACTGACAAAAATGTACCTTCATGATTATGCGCAATGATTCAAATCAGCCACATGTTTTAAAAATAAGCCCCACTCTAATAGAACTGCTCAACTCTCTGCCAAGGTTGTTTATAAAAACCCTTCCCCGTCACCGTGTTGCATTATGGACAGAGTTAATCTATTCAGCCTGGATTGTCTAAATATTACACTAAATGATGCAGTTTATCCACATTCAGATTTTAGAGCTTTTTTGAACAACCTTGCTGTTTTGTTTGCTGCCCTGAGTGGCATAAAATGCAATCGACCGTGTTCACACTAATGCTATGTCAAGGCAGACCCTGGTTTAAATTGTCCAGTCTGCAGGCTATTTGGCTGCGAAAGAGCACTTGGCAAGCCATATAACAGGTGAATGGCCACGGTCTAATAGGCCATCTGTGGAAAACGTTGGAGTCAATTAAGAGTCCACTTCCTCCAGCTGTGATGGCCATTAGACAGGCCTACCACCACAATTGACTCTTCAGTGGCTTTTACTCTTCAGTCTGTGTCATTCATGGCGTCCTCGAGCTGTCCAATCCTTTACTGAAGTACTTTTTTTTTCTCTAGTTTGGAAGTCCACTAGGCTTCTCCTGAAGCTCTGGTGACGCAGTTTTTCGCTAAACGATTGTATGTGACCTTGGAGGTCAAATATAAACTCTGCCGAAAGCTTTTTTCCCCCTTTTATTCTCGCCAATATTCTCCCATCGCAGAAAAGAAGCTTAACCCTTTGAGAGGACATCCTCTTGAACTACACAATAAAAAACATGTGAAAAACATTTACCATTTATTAGAAAAAGGTACTTTATGTAGTCCTTCACAACATGAAGATCCTCATCCTGTCCACAGTATCGACCAACCTATAGAAGGAATTATACTGATTCTCTTGTTGCTTTGTTTTGTGCTGAGTCTGAATCCTGTCCTGCTTCAAACTCTCACTGGAGCATGATGGGTAGACAACCTCTCATTTCAAACTCAAATCCATTCTGTCGTCTTCTGTTTGCTTCTAATTAAAGAAAAGTGATGTTTCCCCCTTTCTTCTGTTATTTTCTCCTGCTTAACAGAAGTTTTAAACTTTGAACATTTAACTAAACTTTGAAGTGACTTTACTGGTTCCACTGATGAGGTCCCTCTGCTGTATTCATCGAGCGGTAGCAGCATGCTAACGGTCACCTAGCCTGTGTTGAGACGTTTTAGAAAGGGAATCTCAGACTTCTTCTTCCTGAGACTGAAAATTGCAACAATTTAAAAACACTTTGCTGTGGAGAAACTGAAACACAACTAATAGGTCTTAAAGATAAAACAGAAATGTCTTATATGCCGGCTAGCATAGCCCAAACGTAAAGCGACAATGGTATCCGCACGTAATTTTCTAAATATGTGAAGCCAGTGCTGAACTTTTTTCTTGATGGCACAGATCCCGAGGAAAGGTTAAGGTTTGGATTACGGTTACAGTAAGGGTCAATCCACCAAACGGTTCCTGAGCACTGCGGTGTCTAAAGCTCTCCACGCTCTATTTGTGTGACTGCTAACAGGACTTAATACGAGCACTTAGCCTTGGACGCACTTAAAATACGTAAAACAATGCAGCAATGTGCACCTAAAACATGTCGCCAACATGAATTTCCATCAGTGTTTGAGCTGGTCACGTGTAAATACGTGCAAACAACATCAGCCTTAGCAAATTAGCTCTATAGGACGACACATTTTTGCATTTTAATCTGCTCAGCTTGTACCCCACTTTCACCAACAGTAGAATGGACAGGCTCCAGCAACCCAGTGATCCTAAAAAGGATAAAGTGGATTCTGAAGACGGATTGATGCCATATGTGTAGCCTTCGAAATAAAACTGTCCTGCAGTTTTATTTTGGTGTGAACAGTCACTCAGTATTAGTAAGTGTTGTTTTCATTTGCTCCAATGAAGCTTACAGAAAATGTTGATCCCGCTTTGATATTCTTGGATTCACGATTTTTCCTGTTCACAAAGAAATCTGTCAGGCTTGTTGTTACAGTGAAGCCTCACATTAAAAAATAATGTTGTTGAAAAAACTGATTTTCACCTCTCAGCAGAGATTTTTTCTGTAACTCGTGGAGCTTGTTTTACTGGATGTTCTACAGTGTCAAGTTAAGCCTTTAGAATAACATTTGCCTTTTTCACATGCTGCTAAAATCTTATTTACTTCTTTGACCCCAAAACTCCCTGAAAATAAAGAATTTTTAGATATTTTTCCATTAGGTTGCAACTATTTTTTGAGTGAAGCTACTGAATTCATCTTAAAAATAATCCCCTGCTGTTGGCTTTGGTAACGATTTTTTTTTTTTAATGATGAGGTGATAGTTAAGCAAATGTAATGTAGCTCTGTAAAAACATGAACTTTAAATCAAATTGTGTCTGTACTTTCAAATCTTAGAATAAAAACATTCAGGAATTGATCAGAGCCACTTTAGAAAATGTATGTC
>NC_050523.1:12309694-12324026 GCF_002922805.2 Oryzias melastigma | reverse complement strand
TTTTACAAATCTGTTTATCCTTCTCAGAAATGATTTTTATTTTGACATAAATAGAAGAGAATAGCCTAACTTTTGATAGAGGTTCCTATGGCATCCTTTCAAAATAAGACATCCTGTGTCACATAGGATCCTCTCAGTCAGTAAATGTACTAATATAATGTAATAAAAACAGTAAAATCCATAGATCTAACAAAACCAACATTAAATCAGAGCTAACCCAGTATTTTATGTACTATATGGCACACCAGAATTTCTTCAAAAATAGAAAATTTGCCATAGAATCCGATATGCCTCAGGTATAAATTCTAGGTTGTACTTACTGACCTCAAATTGATTCTCTGTGGTATACAGAATTAAAAAAATATTTTAAAATGTTTTGGTTCAACTTTGGTAAAAGCCTAACTTCTTGGATGGATTGTTGTCAGTAGCCTCGCCGAGTCATATATTTGTGAATGGATTGATAAAAGTTTTTAGTTGGTTTACTTTACTTTTTTTATTTCAACTTTACAGTTACTTTTCAAAATTAAAAAGCTTTTAATTTCTATTTAATTAGAGAGCCATAATAGAGGGGTTCAAAGAGCCACATAATCCAAATATAGTTAATTTACTTACTGATTTGATCATAAAAAGCAGTTTTTGAACTCTAGAACTGAGTTCAAAAGTAAAAATCATAAATACATGAGCAAGAAAAAAAAAATCTTTAAAAGTGTTAAAAATTTACGGAGCCCCTAAAGGGACATCGGAAAAAAAAAATTAAAGTTAAAAAAAAAAAAAAAAATTACTAACTGGTGGGCACCACTTACTATCTGGTGCGCACCACTTACTAACTGGTGCGCACCACTTACTAACTGGTGCGCACCACTTACTAACTGGTGCGCACCACTTACTATCTGGTGCGCACCACTTACTAACTGGTGTGCACCACTTACTAACTGGTGCGCACCACTTACTAACTGGTGCGCACCACTTACGACATCGGGAAAAAAAAATGAAAGTTAAAAAAAAAAAAAAAAATTACTAACTGGTGCGCACCACTTACTGTCTGGTGGGCACCACTTACTAACTGGTGCGCACCACTTACGACATCGGAAGACAGTAAGTGGTGGGAACTACTTACTAACTGGTGCGCACCAGTTAGTAAGTGGTGGGCACCAGTTAGTAAGTGGTGCCCACCAGATAGTAAGTGGTGCGCACCAGTTAGTAAGTGGTGTGCACCAGATAGTAAGTGGTGCCCACCAGTTAGTAATTTTTTATTTTTTTTTTTTAACTTAAATTTTTTTTTTCCCGATGTCCCTTTAGGGGCTCCGTAAAAATTATCTTGATTTGGAGAAACTGTTTCTCGTCAATAAAGAAAAGTTTCAGAAAAAAAGGTTATACTGTCTCCAACCGCACATTAAAACACAGACCACCACATCATTTTAAAGAGTTTTAATAATTTACTAAAAAAAGAGTGTAAAAGTAACAGATCACTCCCACTAAAGTGGATCTGCTTAATATTCAAAGTGATGAAAGATGTAACAAATTTTTGCACTTGTCTGTACATTTGTGTTTACTTCACAACAGAATCTCTTAGCTGGAATTATATGTGTTTGCACTTTATAATGTTTCTCATATGTAAAAAAAAAACAAAAAAAAGCTTAAGCAAACAAATCAAACATAAAATTGTATAATTTAAAATAAACCAACCAGCATAAAATGTACAGCTCTACTAAAAAACAAACAAAAAAAGAAACACATTGCAAAATTGTATGTACAAACATGCCAGAACTTCAACAAAGAGCAGTTAGGAGGTTCAAGAAACAGGCCTTTCTAATGGGTTTCTTGACATCACTTAGGAAAGCCAATGAAATAAAGCGTCATTCTTAAATATATCTGGAAACAGCGTGGTTTTTAATTGTCTCTTTCAAGTTTTTCTTTTTTCAGTATAGGAATACATTATAAATATACATTATACTGTATTTCCTGCTTCATTTTAAGTTAGTCATTAAATAAAAAATGTAAAATTTTCGGTATGTGTAGAAAACAAAACAAAAGTGAATCCTCTTTGATAAATGTTCATACTGCGCCCACTTCTAAAAAGACAACTGTGCCCATCCCCACATAAGTGCCTGCTTGGAAGAGGTAAGATTCATTTATACATTTACATATATTTATATTCATATATATCAAATTCTATGATGTGATATACTTTGTATAAATATGGCATTTTTTTACAATTGCATTAAATCGACATTTTTTTTATTTCCCAAGATCCCAAGACATTTAGTTGGGAATAAAGGCTGTGTTTCTCCTTTTTATGGTTTTAAATATTAAAAAATAAGTCTTTGCAAATGAATGCATTACATTATAAACAACACATCTCTGGTCAAAAAGTTTCCATCGTGTTCATATCTACAACACTTTGGAAGTTAAGTAAAAAGTGCCATTATCAAATGTGTCCCTCTTTAGAAAGAAACAAAGGGTTCAGCGACCAGCTCAATGTTCCCAGAAGCTCGACAGTGCGGTTCAAGACAAAAACTCCCGTGTTTGTGTTTCATGCAGACTTGTGGGGATGTCCCCCTTTTTCACAGGTGTCACAAAAAGTCTCCATTGATGTCATTCACAGATGCGTAGAGGAGCCGCTCTTGGTAAATTGAAGGATGTTTCTCCACTTTATCAAACTGTACAAGCTGCTCCGAGGTCCTCCTGATGTGGAAACGGTCCGCTTCACACTTTGAATTTATTGTGTTTCAGTTTTTAAATGTCTGCTGGAAAACAGGAGAAGAGCTCTGCTGCTCTCTGGTGGCTGAAAGAGGCACAGGCAAGCTGCAGGTTACCGTCGACCCGCACGGCTAAAGCATGTTCAGTATGGCATTGTACATCTGGATCAGCACAGCCAAGTGCACAGGCAGGCAGGACTGGCGGTCTTGGGTTGCAGGAGTACACGTCAGCCAAGAGAGGGCGTTGTACTGCTCCAACACAAACCTGTGTGGAGAAAAGATGTACAGCTGTCACTGCTTTAAATCCATAAACACGACTTTTTCATTCAGGTTGTAATCTATAATGGGTTTACCTGAGCACATCAGAGGTGGTCTTTGAGTCTAAGGGGTGAGGAGCCCTTTTAGTTTTATCAGACACCATCTCATCCGACTGCGCTATGGAAATGTGGTGGTGGAGAGAGGCCTGAAGTGGAGGAACACAAGACATTAGTCAAAATTCACTTGCAAGCCTTCTCAATCAACCCAGTAATTGGAGCAATCAATTATGAAACGAATCGTCTTCATTCCAAGATTCACTCGCACTTGCATGTGCTGCATCTTTGGAGTACCTTAAGGAAAAGTGGGCACTGGCTTTCAGCTTGTGGGCAGGAGGCCCAGAACCAATGAGGAATCCCATTTGCCTGTGCGGTGGAGACATAGTAACCTAGAGCCAGCGGCTGCTGCTTCAGCTCCTCTGGAGGATTGTCCCTGGACAGGAGGCGCTCCCCTTGGCTCTGCAAACGCCGGACATCACATCATTACTTTCATTTCAGTAAGTATTCCCTCATCCACAACCAAACGTTCAAGCAAATTCAAATCTATAGCAGTTATGACTGAGTCACAAGAAAAAAAAACATTTTCTTGCTAAGAATATAATTATCCCACTAAAATCATTAGAAGTCAGTGATTGAAAAAAGGCTTTACAATTACTTTTACGGTGAAATTGTATTTTTGCACGTTGTTGTAGCAATATTCTCATGATGGAGGATTAATGATAATGAAGCTTTTTTAATTTTAATTGTTTGAAATCAGGAGTAAATGACAAAATGTTGTTGTAAAAAGCTTCTAGGCGGGACGTAGGAGCTACAATTGTCACATTTTGGCTCCCTTCTCCATTCTGATACATCAACTAGATCAGGGCTCTGTGACTGTTTCACCCTTCCATTGTTGCTCTTTGGTTAAAGAAATATTAAAGTTGACATTTTTACTGAGCTAAAAAATTTTAGACATCAGATTTTTATGCGCCATGTGCCACGGAAAATCAAATGGAAGTCAGAAAGAGCAAACAGAATGAAGGCAAACTGACAAATTTTCTATTTTTGAACAATATTTAAGTGCGCCCTATGGGTTAAGAAATACCGTGAGAGTCACAATTGGCTCCCATTTATTTATTTTAGTTGGATTCACATATTTTTTGGCAGAGATCTGTCAGAAATGGTAAAATAAACGTTTTTTCTTTTTTTAAATCACTGCTGACATTACTCTACTTGCTACTTCATTGACAACATTGAGCGAATTCTATGTAACACAAGGTGTCTTTTATTTTGAAAGGATATCATGTTTATTTTTTTAATTTATTTTCTTTTTACATGTATTTATTCATTTTTTATTTAATTTAGCAACAATACATATCATCGAAATAATACTAAATGAACATGTTAATAAAGAAGAAAACATATATTATCTCCCTCTATTTATGTTGTACTCATACAAAATTATTAGTATATTTATTTTACTCATGGGATTTTACACAGTTACAAGCAACAAAAAAGTACCATTTTCAATGTACTTTTCTTGTACCTCCTGGCCTTAAATAACATTATACAACACAAAAAAGTTAATAGTCCAGTACAAATATACTCTTTCCTTGTTTGTTTGTCTGCATTTAATTTGTATTCTATGAAACATGATGGAGATAAGGCTGTCAGCTCCACTCTTCTGCTTTCCGTTAGCACCTTTTATAGTTCTGATTTATACTTCTGATTCTCCTTTGATGATGGCAAGTATAAAGTGTCACTTCAGCTTTCAGATGAGAAACTTGAGTTTCAAAGTGCTACATCAGAACTGCACAGTCTTTGAACAACTCACTGACAATCGCTCTCTAAAGAAAGAGAACTGTATGATTTCTCCTCAGTCAGTATTTACTTCTCTGTAAAATGATTTCTTTAAGATTACTTGTAAACACTTTTTTTCTGAAGTCCCTAGAAGATTCCTTTTTCCACTCTCACCCTGGTGTGCTGGAAATGCGATCCCATCTCCAGCGAGCCAGGCGACGGCACCGGCGACGGGTTGGGGGAAGAGTGCAGGTTTCCTGTGATCAGCATCATGTCGTGGCCAATGTCGTTCTCCAGCTCATCGGGGAAGGGGAGGTCAAACATGTCGTCTGAGGAAAGATAGAGACTTCAGACACGGACTATGTTTCTTTTAGCAAAGCCGTCTTCATTAAAAAGAAAACCATCAATTTCTACAAATCTCATGACATAATCGGCCCATTGAGATGTTCGCTACCGTTATTGTCCTCTGTTGGGTAGGAGCTGGCTGCCAGCTGCGTGGTGGCAGAAGTCGGGAAGACTAAAATGTGTGTACAGGAAGCATCTTGGGGCGTGTTTAGCTGCGACGTCTGCAGGTTCAAGGCGGTACTGCGTCCAAACACAGAGCCCATGGTCACGGCGTCTGCACATGCAGAGAGAGAACAGAAGAATTCAGACAGGTTCTGTTTTCCCTTAGAGTGGAAGGCAATGAGACCATGAAACATGCGTGGATTTTAAATAAAAGTCAAATAATATGGCATACCAGGCATGATCACAAAAGAACCTTGTGGCTCCATGGCTACCAGACATGCGCTGAGGATAGACGGGGAGTCGGCGGCAGAGATCCCACACATTCGGCAAGCTTCCCTCAGCTGACGTCCAATCGAATGCAGCGAATGTTCTCCAAGGAGAGAACTCCAGTCTGTTTGAGAGAGCATAAAACATATTTGATACTTCCACATTTCCATGATTCTAATTAATTAGCTAAAATACTAAAACATATTTGGCATAATTTTTTTTTACCTTTCAGCTCTCCGTGACCGAGTCTGCCAAGGCGGCCGATGACAATTCTCCAGGGTTGAGAGGTCATCTGAATGATACCAATACACCAGTCCCACAGCTTCTGCAGTCCCATCTTTCGAGGTGATACTTTTGGACGTCTTGTTCTGAAAAAAATAATAAATAAAGAAGGATTTACATTTTTGAGATCTCACATAATGCACATTTTTTAAGATTAGATAAGAGCTAAGACGGAGATCTGCAACCTGCAGCTCCGGAGCCACATGTGGTTCTTCTATTAAAGGAAAAAAAAGTTTCTAAATGTTAAAAAGTAACATTAAAGTAAGACAGTGAGTATCACAAGTCAAACTACAACATTTTGACATGTTTTTGTGTCCCTTGTCCTGCAGAAAAAAAAAAAAAACTGATGTAAATTATTAAGCAAATTTTGCATTTTTGAAAAATTTAAGGAATTTTAAATGTTTTTACTTAATAAGATCGGATTTCATTTTGATTTGTTAGATTTACAGAGATCCACCAACAACAGTGAAATTAACTATTTTTATTTAATCATTGCTGAAATTACATTTACTGCTAGAGCTGCCAAAAACAATTACTTTATTAATCGACTAATCACCGATTATTTTTTCCGATTAGTCGACTAGTTTATTAAATTTTTAATTCATAAGTTTCTGTGATTAAAACAAGATTAAATCAAATAAGACAGAGACATAAGGAATTTACTTTACATCAAACTCCTCAAGATGATGTAACAATTTAGTATCAATTTTATATATAAAGGATATATAGGGTCAAAGGTCACCTGTCAGAATGAGTTTGATGGAAAGTATATTATTTATCTCTCTAATAAGGTCGGCATCTGAAACAAGGAACTATTTTTCACTAAAGATAAAGTTTTAGACTCACTAAGTCAAATAATGTAAAAAAAAATGTTTTTTTTGGTGCTGAACACTCACAACTTTGTTCAACTTTACTACACTCTGACACCATTTAATATAAAATAACGACTAATCAACAATTAAATTAGTCGTCGACTATTTTAATAGTCGATTAGTCGACTAATCTTGTTACTACTACTTTTACCGCTTTGAGATAATCATATGTATCAGGGTGTCTTTTATTTTGAAAGGAACTTCTGTCAAAAGTAAAAAAAACGGATATTTTTTCTTTTATGTTTGTGTTTTATTTATGCAAAATGAACAACATTTGAACAAGAGCTCAACCAACCTGTTGGGAACATCGATGTTGATGATGCAGGTCTCCAAAAGCTCTCCCTGCTGATCCGTACAGGAAACCAGGATCCAGCGCTGGTCGTGTGATAGGCAATATCCAACAAAGAGCACGTTATATTTGGGAGGGAGTTCTGCCCACACCTCTCCTGGTTCTGGCTGCTTGGGCCGATTTGGGCCAAGAATAAATGGCGGAGAGTAAAGTTGTAATGGGCTGGGGTGCTGAATAACAAAAACAAGTCAGTAAGTTAGTGAAATAGGATTTTTAGTCTGCATATTTAGTAAAAAAATAAAAAAACGTACTTCTGGACTCTTAAGCACTGAACCAACAGAGGACACTGGGCCAAAACCGGTGAGGGACTTGATATGCGTTTGCTGACGGAGAAGTCGTCTGCTCTGAGAGTAACAAGAGAAGGCCAGAGAGCGCAGGTGCTGCATGTACAAATGGCTCTCTCCACTGGCTGGCTGCAGAAGATTCTGACAGGGCACAACCTGAAGCAAAATGAAGCACATTTTAGCAGCTGGACGTTGTTTAATTCTACTGTAAATCCTGGTAGATTTGTACCTGAAGCACCACTGCTGGTCTAATCTTCTCCGGTAGAGTCTGCAGCATCTCTGTGTAGCAGCGAAGAAGCCCCAGCAGCCAGACACTACTCAATTCCACCTCTTCCCCTTCTTCTTCCTCTCCTCCGTCGATTCTCGTCGTAGCTGAGCTGAGGAAGGCATCCACGATGTAAACGACGACAGCTGGGGGGTTAACATGGCTGTCTACTGAGTCAGCCAGCGTAGGAATGCCGATTCTCGACTGATCAGAGGAGCTGGAAATAAAGAAAGCCAAAGTTAATCTAAACAACATTTTAAATTTTATTGTTTTCACTGGATTTACATTTCAGGATGCTCTGCGGTCATGTTGGCTGACGGTGTGGCAGAAGGGAGCCCTTTAGAGCTGCTGGATCCGGGTTGGGTGGCCTCCCCGGTCAGGCCGGAGGCTCCTGTCGGGGTGGAAGCATTGGGTGCATTCACAGCACCTGGAACCTGCTCTCCATCAGCAGGCCAACTTTGAGGCTGTCCTGAAGATGCAGACTGAGCCGGGGAGGAGTTGTTCATGTGAGGCTGGGCTTTGGGGGGCAACAAAAGACTGCTGTCCAAAGTCAGGCCTGACAACTGCGGACCTGAAGGAAAGAAAAAACATCAGTACTCCAACTATAAAAGCAATCAAAAACAATCTGATGTCAGCATTTGTTCTTACCTAGTTGTTTTTTGCAGGTGTAAGCATAGAGTTTAAGTTTGATGAGGTTGTCAGTGTGCTGCTGGCCAGCCCAGGGTCCAGTTAACCAGCGGTCAACATCCAAGTCCTCCAGCTTTTCTGGCTCCACGTCATCCCCAACCTGAAGAAGACCATCTCTGGACACCTTCGCTAGAGGGCGGTGCTTCCCAAGCCGGCATGTCTGAAGAAAAAACGTGTTCTCGTTAGCATCTTATTCACTCACTTTATTAGGTACACCATAAGCCCCGATTTTGACTTTCAGAGCTGCTTTAATCCTCGGTGGCGTAGATTCAACGAGGTATTGGAAACATTCCTCTGAGAGTTTGGTTCATATTGACATGATAGCATCACACAGCTCAACTGATAAGGGGCCCAAAATGTGCCAAGAAAATATCTTCCACACCATTACACCCCCACTACCAGTCTGAACCATAGATACAAGGTAGGATAGATCCAGGCTTTCATGTTGTTGACGCCAAATTCTGACCCTACCATCCAAATGTTGCAGCATAAATGGAGACTCATCCGACCAGACAGCATTTCTCTAGTCTTCTTTTGTCCAATTTTGGCGAGTTTGTGTGGATTGTAACCTCAGTGTCCTGTTCTTAGATGACAGCAGTGGTACCCGGTTTGATCTCCTGCTGCTGTAGCCCATCTGCCTCAAGGTTGTTCGAATTGTGCGTTCAGAGATTCTCTTCCACATACGTCAGCTGTAACCAGTAGTTCTACGAGTTACTGTTGCCTTTCTATCAGGTGGAACCAGTCTGGCCATTCTCCTCTGACCTCTGACATCAACAAGGCATTTCCAGTCACAGAACTGCTGCTCACTGGATATTTTCTCTTTTTCTGACCATTCTCTATAAACCCTAGAGATGGTTGTGGGTGAAAATCCCCGTAGATCAGCAGTTTCTGAAATACTCAGAACAACCATGTCACGTTCAAAGTCACTTAAAACAATGTTTTTTCTCCATTCTGATGCTCGGTTTGAACTGCAGCAGATCGACTTGACCATGTCTACATCCTAATTGTATGGAGTTGCTGCCATGTGATTGGCTGATTAGAAATTTATGTTGGCAGGTGTACCTAATAAAGTGGCCAGTGAGTGTGCCTTCTTTTACTGTAAAGAGATTTGTTAATTTACATATTCAACCAGTTTGAATCCCATTTCTGACTCTGATCCTACCTCGTAAACAGCACTGAGCTCCAGAAAGAAGGACCGCGCAGCAGTCAGCAGGGAGGGGCTATTAGGGCAAAGCACAATGTAGGCAACATCACGCTGGCCTCCGTATGGTTCCAGCAGAAGCTTCTCCCAAAAAGGTAACGCCAAAGGAGACAACGCCAAGAAGTCCCGCTCCCGGTCGTAGCCTACCAACACTGTAGGAATGGGCAGAGGCTCCGGAGACTCCTCTGAACCTGAGGTTATACAAAGGATCACGTTTACTCTGGAGATCATTCCTAAAACACTATATTACATTGCAAGTGGCATAGAAAAAATGAGCAATTTCACCATAAGAGCCTCTTCCAGCCATCTTGTGAAACTGCTGCCAGGTCAGCGGACCCTGAACGTGCTGGATGTTTTCCCAGGTCCGGCCTGTTCGCTTCTTCTGGATGGCGTCCTGCAGGAAAGGCTGCAAAGATAGCAGCATACGAACCATATCCTGTGACGACAACATGCTCATATCCACCACTTTGGAAATTGCCAGAAACGCACACACACACACACATACACACACACAGAGAGGTTACATTAAAAACTGTACAAATGGTTCTGCACACCAAAGAAACAAAACAATCACAAAACATATCATACATGTAAAAAAGCTAAATCATATTTGATCTATTTTAAGCAATCTTCTTTTGCAGTTTCTTACCGTTAGTGTGTGGCCAGGAATGAAGAGCACTACTTCTGACAACAGCTAGATCCACTTTCCCCCCTGTGGGGTTGTCCACATACTGCAGCCCCTGCATCAAAGCATTGTAACACTCCACACAGGCGTCACTCTCATCCGCCCACTGCTTTTCAGACATCCAACTTTGGAGAAGTGCCCCCTTGCGTCCGTGGCAAGAGCAGCTGAGAGGCAGGTGAAGCGATGCCAGAGAGGAAATGGGATGCGAGCACTGCTCCTGCAGAACGATCATGACGGATGGAGAGGCGGGGGTAGCATCCTGAGGCTGCTTGGCTCTGGAGTCCCCCATGATTGGGTCCCGCCGACATAAAGCCAGCCTCCTCTGGGCGGCTTGGCCCACTTCAGACGTCCGGCCAAATATATCCAGCTCGTCTTCCAGGAAAAGGCCCGTACCGTGAGCCAGCCGCCTGTTGATGATGGCGCTGAAGCCGCACATGCAGCGGTATTGATCCTCACAGGTGGAATCCGGGATGTACACCCCCACGTCTGCCCCTTTGACATTCATATTGCAGGCACAGATGCAGCAGCTGTCAAAGTTTCGGTCCTTGAATACGCTAAGGACAGAGTCTGAGAGCAGGAGGACCACGTACAGGCTGTGGGCCTCAGGCAAAGAGGGCCCCGGCCGGGCTAGGGGCTCCACAGAGCTGAGGGGTAGGCTGGTGGACGGGGTAGAAACTGGTGAGCTGAGCTCAGTGCCGTCCTGCTTCACTGAACCCTGCCCTGAGCTCGCAGCGTTAATCCCTCTGGGCGTACGGGGAGTCCGTGGGGTGGGCACAGAAAATTGGGGCATGGCGGGAGAAGGGAGGATGGTGGTGCTCACGGAGGCGGTCGTACCGCTCATCTGGCCGTAGTCTTGGTCGGTGAGGGCGTTGACACTGGGAATGTTTCTGGATGATTGAAAAATACCAAAAATTTAGTCAAAAAACACACACTTAACAAATATGTTTTGGCTGTGAACACTCACGTGTATCCATCCTTGGAAAAAACATTGCGAGGATGCATGACGGTGGTGAAATGTTCCATTTTGGGTAAAACTGCCCAGGATGGTCGGTAATAACACTGATCGGGAATCTTCAAGGGTGGCAGATTCTGGCTGGGAAGGCAGGATAAAGGAGCAAACATGGAGGAACTTATCTGTGGCTGTGAAAGAGAGAAAAATAGATGCCTGTTAACTCCACACGTATCTCACAGCTAATCTGAATATTTAAACTGCTCACTTTGATATCATCTTGCCCTGGACTGGCCACACTCTCCTCCATCTCCATCCTACATTCAGCAAGCTGGAAAGCAGCCAAGGAGGGTAGGTGGTCCGCCACTCCGCTGGGCGCTGGGGGCTCCAGACTCGGGGTGTCCCGATGGGGTGTGATTGGAGAGAAAGCCGGGTGCTGTTCTAGCGAAGGAGGGGTTGGAAACATCCGCTGGAGATCTGCGACTGCTAAAATGACACAGAAACAAAGGCAGGAACAAAGAAAATGATAATATATGAATATATATCTCCAGACAGTAATAAAAAAGATTTTATCTACACATTATTTGAGTAAAGATATTTTATGGAGCTTTTGCAAACAAAATACCTATTACTCACTTGATGGATAAGGGACATTAACTCTCCCTTCTTTGCCAGCAGGACGATCTTCTGTTGGCACGAGTAGCTTGGTCTGATGCTGGTTCGGGTAAACAGTCTACGGATTATTACAAAGAAAAATGAGTCCATCTAAAGACAAGGACATCCCATAAAAAGAGCTAATACTTTTTTACTGAATCAGTAGTACGACTTCCAATGGTGGCTTAAAAAGGGATAAGTGAGTGTATCTTACGCCCAACTCTTCTTCATCTTCATCAAATATGTTATCCAGATCAGAGATGTTGACCACCAGATCTTTTTCTCTGGTCAGAGAAGGATTAGCTTTAGCAGCAGCATCATCTTGACCCGATTCGTCTGAAATGGGCGAAAAAAATAAAATAAAAAACATCAGGGAAAAAATATCAAAAAAAATATTGAAGAGAAGCTGCAGCAGCACTCTGGGTAATGGGTAAACTGAAGTGTGGAGAGTGGTAGTGCTGCTGACATCTTTACCTGATTTTGGAGCAGAGTTAAAAATGGACATAGCGTCTTTTCCATCAGGCACAGTTGATGCATCATTGGTGATCTCTTCTCCCTTTAAAGTAAAAAAATATATATTTTTAGTCATCCTTTAATTAAAAAAATACATAAAAACAAGGTGTAAAATCTTCCACTGTGTAAAAAAAACAGTGAAATACACCTTAGCGCTAATTCTTTTATCTGCAGTCCATTTGTGTGTATCTATGTACTCCAAAGTTGAACAACGATTGAGTTTAAATGGACTGTGTGCAGTTTCTTACTTATGAAAATATATCCCCCGTTCAAGAAGAAAACAGAGTTCAAAACAATGCAAAAAATTAATACTTTGGGAGAACTTTAGTGATCTAAGTCATTAAAGTCCAAACTGGATGTGAACTAATTTTCTATTTATTATTTCCTGCTGGTCCACTAAAACTATTGAAGTTTCTGTATAATAAGCCTTAAAGGCCTTTGATGAGAAACTGCTTTGATTAGTAAATGCAATTGGTGTTTTTTTGATAACTGCATGAAGTATTCTAAATGTGTGATTCATATTGAAAACTGTAGACTAGATTGCACCTCCTCCCCTGAAGAAATTGTTCAAACTTGCTTTGAGCAGATGATCAGAACATCTTGGAACTGCTTTGGACCCAAGATCCTGCATCAGCCTTCTTTCAATAAAGTCGTCCACAAACTTTCTCACCTTCTACTTATAATTGAAAAACCATATTCTTAAAAATGCCACAATGAATACTCTTCTCAATATCTATTATGGATTTGTACTTAAAGATAAGATACATTTTAATAGTTCTATTACCAAATATTTTAATTGTTTCTAACATGTTATGTTGTGCTGGAGGACTGCGGATAGAAAGTATCTTATATCTGAAAAAAAAAACATTCCCTCTCTAGTGAGATTGATGCATTTGTTCATAGTCCCTAACAAACAAACAATGTACTGTGTACAATGATACCTTGGCTTTCTTGCTTGGTTCTCGACCTGGACCCTTTAACCTTTTGGAAGAAGAGAAAGTATACTCGATGTCTCCTTCCTTGAAGTCGTAGGGATCTTCGCCATTCTCCCTCAGCGCCTCCACACCCGGCTGCTCAAACAAGCCGAGTGCTTTAATGTGGTCCCTCACTCTCTCTTCTGAGATTTTAAACCTCTTGTGAGTCTGTGTGTAGAGTCTGGCGGAGGCAAAGAAACGTGTTGAAGCAAAGCACACATTCTCACAGTTATGTGTTTTCTTTTACTCATCAATGCTTTTTCCTACCTTTTGAGAGGAACTGAATCTGCAGTCACCTCTGAGTTCATTTCCTCCAGGTTGTCTAAGGGAAGCTCAGGTGGACAGAACTCCGTCTTATCAGTTCTGGGAGTCCTGAAGCCTCTCCACCAGCCGACCCCGTTCTCCCGCTGCCTGAGAAGATCGGTGTACACGGCTGTCTCGCTGGTGATTACTCCCACTCCCGATCCCCCATCTGGACACACCGTAACGTCCAGAGGCGCATCTAAACCCTCTGGATCCTGCATCCGGGGGTGCGGACTCAGAGTGGGTGGAAGGGGAGACATTGGTGAATGAAGAAGGGACTCTGGCGGTTTCCTGCCATTCGATATGGATTTGGAATATTTGCAGGTTGGCATAGAGGCTAGAGTCTCCATGGGTGGATCGAGTGCAACAATACCACCCATTTGAGGCCCTCCAGGTGAGTCCTGTTCCAAGGGGCCATCCTGCGTGACAGTTAAGCGATGGTGAAAAGGGATCACGGAGGGTTTCTTGGACTGTTTGTCTGCTTTTTCTGTCTTGTCGCTGGTCTTGTGTTTAGGGAGCGAAGGCGGATACAACGACGGCCCAGAGGACTGTGTGGAGCTGGCTATAGTCTGAGTGTTTGTCGCAGAGGTGATGGCCATGTTTAACTTTTGCTGCTTTAACCTGCAAGAAAGATAAAGTAAGATATTTTACATCCTCTGATAAAACTTGTATATATATATATATATATATATATTTATATATATATATATATATATATATATATATATATATATATATATATATATAT
>NC_050523.1:12309481-12309631 GCF_002922805.2 Oryzias melastigma | reverse complement strand
TATATATATATAATATATATATATATATATATATATATATATATAACTTATACATATATATAAAATTTAAATTTATAACAGTATTAGACCACAGTCACATATCCCAAAAGGCCGTCACGCTGGAATCTTAATTGAAGTATTCAATAAATT
>NC_050523.1:12303300-12309236 GCF_002922805.2 Oryzias melastigma | reverse complement strand
AAAACTTGTATATATATATAACTTATACATACATATAAAATAAAAATTTATATATATGTATATATGTAACTTATACATATATATAATTAAAATTTATATATATATATATATATATATATATATATATATATATATATATATATATATATATACAGTATTAGACCACAGTCACATATCCCAAAAGGCTGTCACGCTGGAATCTTAATTGAAGTATTCAATAAATTTGGCAGGTGGCCGCACAGCGGCATTTGTAATCATTTGGATTTTTACATTTTTTAGGAAAAAGTTAATATTTTATGGCGACCATTCGTCAGCGGCTATCTGGGCACATTTGGAGGTTGCATGGTGGCAGGCCAGTGACAGGCGGGTGGAGGAAAAGGCGGCAGTGCAATAACTGACTGATAGGAGGGTCTCCTAAGCCTCGTTTCCACTGAGCAGTCAGGTACGGTTCGATCTGGTATTTTGACCGTTTCCAACGTTAAATGGATCCATTAAACAACCTGTACCTCTTGAGGTACGCGCTGTGGCAGTTTTATTTATGTTCGGAGTATAAGTACCAAAAACAGCAAACAAATCTTACAGTTAGATTTTGACTGAAAGATACCTGGAACAGCTGCAGGGCGCTCTTGATCCCAAATCATTAAAATTCCACGTGGTAACTCCGTTTGGTGCTTCCTTCCTCTGCGTTAGCTCAGTCGCTCTGCAGACGACAAACAAATCCATAAGAAGGGGGGACAGCGAATCAGCTAAACTGCTTCAACCAGCTAATAGTTGCAATTGCTTCAGAAACAAGGCAATACCGTTGCACGTACAGATGCTGAGGCTGGTTGAGATAGCACTCCTTCCAGGCCTGGTGGACTACATGACACGTAAGCTTCTTCCCAGAATGCTTTGGGCTAATGCTGGTGATGCCTGTGCTGCTGTCTGGCGTGGGGACACTAGAGACGGAGGTCACAAAGCCGCTGTCCGCTAAAAGGAAAAATATGACATAACGTCAAAGAAATATTTCAGGTATGTCC
Organism: Oryzias melastigma; assembly: GCF_002922805.2. Classification (NCBI taxonomy): domain Eukaryota; kingdom Metazoa; phylum Chordata; class Actinopteri; order Beloniformes; family Adrianichthyidae; genus Oryzias; species Oryzias melastigma. Next base: position 12,308,217 of record NC_050523.1, on the reverse strand, counting down.
ATCTATTTATAGAAAATACGTTTTTTTTCCCCCATGAGTCAAATAAATAAATTTTTGGGTGATTTTTCAAGAAATTTGTAAAACACTTCAACATTTTTTTTAGTAAAGTGCAAATGACAAGCAGTTATTTCTGTATAAAGCTGTGGAAAGAATTAGCATACAGGTGTTTTCAATGTTTTATATTGAATCATTTGTTATATATAATGTATAATGCAAAAAAAATTATCTTTGAATTACGGCATTTTTTTAATCAAACAAAATGTGTTTAACTCTCAATTTCATACTAATTGTGTGCTTGAATTTGTAAATAAAGTTGTTTTTTTTAGTCTTTGTGTGAGTTTATAATAAAATGTTAATCATAAATGCTCCTGTGTCTATATTTTATTTTTTTTTACCAGAGCATGGCTGCTCAGGGGATGTCGGTGGAGTCAGCGGCACACTGCAGTTGTTTGGCTCCTTGCTGAGGCCCTGTGCCACAGAAACAGGAGGCTGCTCCGCTGGTAGGTCTCCTTGGGTAATCAGCACAAAAGCAGCTGGATAGGTCATCCTTACTCCCCCTAGGAATCAACAAAAGCAGCTGTTTTTATTGTGTTTTGACAAAATGTTGATCACCACCGATGTACTTAAATTTTGCTATCCTATTTATCACACGGCGCTTAAATAAGTACAAAAAAAGAATCTCCAGACTTCCTTTGTTAGTTAGTATCATTGCTCTTTAGATGTAGCACCACTGGTTTCCAGAGGAGTTTTAATTGTAATCAGGTCAAGTCGGCGCTGTGGGATCAGACTGATTAGGCTGTTAGAGAAACTCCCTGGAGTTCATACCTCAGCTTCCCGACTGCTCCTCTCCTGCCTTCCAGCTATTTCCCCTTTTCCACTCTCAGATGTATTACAAAGATTGAGAGGATCTTTGCAGTCAAAGCTTCTCTATTCAGTAATACCACAGCTCAAAATGTCTGTGAGTCTACACCGGGGTTATCAGTGGGTTCCTGATTCTTCACTATTTGACTTACCAGAGAACACCAAATTAATGTGGACTATTGTCAATATTCACTGCTGTTTGTAAAAGAAGAATCTCCATTTCTTAACAGTGGATTAAATAGAATAAAGAGCTTTCAGGCTATAAAATTTGTGGAATTCTTTTGTTGACCGTACCTACGATGACCTCCACTGCCACATGACTGCAGCGATCACCAGCCTGACCAGCTTCTCCTTTCTCCTTCTCACCACTTCCCTCTTTTTGTGGATGAACCATAGGATAGAAGTAGCTCCACTCTTCCATCAGCTTGCGTACTGCCGGGTCACTCATCTTGTACGCCTGACCGGTCAGAGTGCCACTCAGACTGTACGGACTCAGCACAACTGCAAAGAAAAAGGAGTTTAGAAACTAAAAGTTAAAAAAAAGTAATAATCACAAAACAAACAGATGAAATAACTGTTTAAATATATGTATTTCTTTACAAAATTACATTTTTTTCTTAAAAAAAATATATATATATATAGTATATATATATATATATATATATATATATATTCTAGTACAAAAATGCATTTGAGTGCATGATGCAACTGATCTGCTTGAATATACATTTTAGTCTTAACGCACACATAATTTTACTACATCAGAAGTAGTGGAAAACAAATTAAATCAGAATTTAAAAAAAGGCAAAAATTTTGTAAGAAATTAATTTGTGAAAGCTTAAAATAACCAGCTTTTCTCTGTATCTAAATCAGGGCTCGTTTACCCTTCTATTATGGCACTTTGGTTAAAGAAAAGTAAAAACTTTTACTATGGTTACTAGCTATTTTTTAATTTTTTAACAAATTCAAGTATTTTTAGGGGTAACTTGTGGTTTAAAAATAATGTAAAGATAGCTCTAATTTAACTTTTGTTAGTAAGATTTACACATTTTTGGCTGAGATCAACCACAAACAATAAAAAGAAACTTTAATTTTTTTTAAAACACAGCTGACCTATTATTACATTTGCTGCACTGAGACAATCCTATGTGACACAGGGTGTCTTTTAATGTGAAAGGGCGTCATGGAAAACTCTGTCAAAACTATTTCATATTTTGAAATATGTTTTATTTATGTCAAAAAAGCAACAATTCATTAATATTTATCATAATAATAAGACTGACATAAATATGAATGTGTCTTATTTTTCTGAAGGGCGAAATTCAACCGTGTGGCTCCCACTTGGTTGCAGTTGGCGAGCAGTGGCTTTTTAAGTGTTGAAGGTTGCAGACCCCTATTATAAATGCAGCATTTCTACAGACTTTTTCCAAAAAATATCACAGACAAGTGTCTTTTTTTCATAATTGTATTCAAAAACATTAAAGACTATAGATTCTGCTCCCACTGTTTCATTGATTTTAAGTATTTATATGTTTATTTTGCATAAATTGGAGTTCATAAAACCCACAAAAACAGGATTTTTAAAAATTGTCAATTTTTTAGGTAAAAAATGAAGTCTGACTTCTTTATTACCATAGAAAACACATTTCCTATGAGTTTAACATCAGGTTCAAACGTCAAAGCACTTGAAAAGCTACTGGTTTGTGGTGTTACCCTGAACTGGGGTGGTAGAGGTCTGTGCGAGGCGGATGTGGTGATCTGTGATGTGGTACGCAGCCTGGTGCTGGACAATCTCCACACTCGTGCACACGTTGCTCTCCCCGTGAAGGAAGAAGGAGAAGCAGCACGAGAGGTGCTCGCTGCAGACACAAGGGAGTTGAGATTAAGGACAGCCAAACCACAGGCAACACATGAAAGAACAAAAAGTGTGGCGGCGCTGGGAACACTCTCAGCTGCCTGAGCTGATTATACAGACATGCGGGCAACTTTCTGAACCCCGAATGTGTCAACCAACAAAAATGATGTCAGCATGAGTTTGTGCTGGAGTTTTATTTCAATCTGAAATGTATACCTTTTACATTAGCAGGTTATTGTATATGAAATAATAGAAGAATTTCTCATAAACGGCAACTGAGAGAGCATGTTTATATGGCTAAAGCCTTACTGGCAGTGATCTTCTATACCAGCTCCTGCATATGCTCCTTATTGCAGGTATAAATCCTCGTTTGTTTGTGATTGATTGGGGTGGTTACATGTTTACATATGCAACAATCTCGCTATTACACCGCTTGGGCATAGCTCATCGTGCATGCTCTTTGTTTAATCGCAGAGGAGTAATTGTTGCCGCTTTATTGCAATCCATACAGCAGTGGGCGGGCTGGACGTCATTAACCACCTCGACAGCTTCTCTGATGTATATTTTTAATCTATAAACCTTTTCGCTACCTTGGTTTATATATATCAGAATGACAATAAAGTGAGCAGGTACTGTAATCGCTTTGTGATTACCCTGCTGCCTATGCAATATCCCCTTTGCCCTGAGGGAGTTGGACCTCCATTTGAGCTGTAATGGATCATCAAATTCAATAAAATGGCCAGTTCCACGCTCATGGCCACAACCATACGGCGTCTTTCCGAGCTGGTGTTGACCAGGACAGCCTCCAGATGGCGTTGAAAGCACCCAGAGGAAAAGAGGAAGCAAATTTCTCTGCTTCATAAACTTCCCTGATGGTGGTGGATAAAAAACATACACAGCTGACAGCAGGTGGTTTCAACACCGGCCTCCTCAATCAGGGGAGGAAGAGCGGCCGCTGAAGTGCGTGCATATGCAATCCTGCAACACTCAGGCACAGGATGCCTCCTGGTCTTCGGGCGCAAACATAAACACAGCAGCGGTCCATCTTTGCGGTTTGCATCTCCACAACACATGAGTCAAAACGCTTTCAATGTCACTGCCCTCCAACCTTGTCCTCAGTGCATCATTCCACCATATGAAGATCTATATATAGCTGCACAAGGAAGCTGACTGAAACAGCTGCAAGTCAAGGGTAACAGCATGTTCTGCACACAGTCAACATTTCTTGCACTATTTAATTGGATTTAATATTTTTTTTAATACATACACTCTACTTTAAAAATACATGTTTAAGGGGATGCCGTGTTGTAAGCTGCGGAAACAATCACAACTGATGAGCTATTATTATTGCGCAGTTAAACCAATAACTAAAGCATGCCAAATGTATTACTCTAAGTGGCATAAATTGCAACCACATGCAAGCCAGAGGACAGCCGAGCAAAAGAGCATCAAACTGTAGCCTGACCCAGCCGAGGAGATTGATGCTTCCTGTCCTTTTACAAAGGGCATTTTCCTGCACAGTAAGCGGGTGTGAGTATGTGGATACATTGGGCTACTCGCATCCTCTGGGGGCTTCTGTGCAGCCGACAGATGTAAGCACGTGTGTGTGTCTGCGAATGGCAAGCAGGGATGTGAAGTGGTTGTGTGAGCTTGGCTGTACGAGTACAGGTATTAATAAATGAAGAGAAGTGATGGCTGAGACATGCCTGAGGGCTGACAGTACAGGAGAAAGAGAAATAACCGACTGTGAGGAGGAAGAAAGCACAGCCGGCAACAGAAGTAGATGGATACGTTGGAAATTAGGGACATGCAGGAGCGGGAGAGGGACAGAGTGTGAGAGCAGGAGGGGGAAATGGGGAAGAAGAGGACTGAGAGGGAGGAAGAAGTGAATAATTCAGTGCCACGCTGCAATCGCTTCACACATATCGATGAGATCAGAGTTTTAATGGGCAGCTACTGAGCATGATTTTATGGTGAAATCAATCAGGTAATGCAGGGAACACAGACACATTACAGACTGTCTGTAGGAGTGCTTCATTTTCCTTTGGCCTCGCATGTACAGATGAGCCTTAAATGGGGTCCGGAGATGTGTCTAAATTTACGAGAAGAAAAGCTAAATGAGGAGCGTGTGAGATGACACAACATTAACCTACAATGACAACATTTGAGCACTTGTACAGCAGACGGGAGTTGTGTTTAAA
>NC_050523.1:12297189-12303128 GCF_002922805.2 Oryzias melastigma | reverse complement strand
ACAATTATCAATAGACATGGATTATCCACAGGGTTTTATCTCCACTATAAAAAGCATCTAAATCCTACGGAGTGATAAGAGTGTTTAGACTGTAAATACAGTTGTATCTGCTAAGTTGGTATGAAGGCATTTTCTTAAGATTAGCTCAAATCTGGGGGATTTATCTGGTAATCTCCACCTTAAATGTTCTGTTTGCCACCAGAGCGGCACCGATGCGAGCTCCTTCCTTCCCACACAACCGCACACGAGCAGACACTCCTCTGGTGCCTGCACACCATCGTGGAGGATGTTTACCCTTTTGTAAGCTCTTGTGAGCATCGTGTACACACATCCGCCAAAAATTCCTAACACAAGTGTTGAGTTTAGTCCGTCTAAACAAATATCTACCGAACAGGAATAATGATGCTCAGGATTGTGCCGGGCGCTGTCAATTTGGGGTGAGTGTACACAATCTGCAGTACACAACACTATTAAAAGTAACATAATGCGGAAGCTCTAAGTTTGATGTATTATTCAGTGGCCCCTAGTGGGTGGCTTTAAGCAGTGTTGCTATCACAATGTTTGAGCACTAACATTGGATTCACAATAAAAAGCTCAAGGACACAAACTGCGCACGGAAAAAGACAACAAAACTAAATATGGAGTTAAAATTAGAGTCAATAAAGTTTTGCAGAAAGATTAACGGAACTTTTTAATCGAGCCAATCCCCACTAAAATGTTGCCAACATCGTTAACCTCAACAAGCACGTCGATGAGAGCTGCAGCCAGCGTTTACTTCATATCTGTTGGCCTAATTAAAAAAACAGGAAGAAGATCCGATCGCAGGTTGCTTCTGTGATGTATCACCACCCCGCCTATCGATCCGTGTGTTTTTCTCCCCTCCTTCTCTATGGCTCTCACAGACTCGCAGTGGTTTCTCATCAGGTAACAGGAGAAATCTGAGGGGGCGAGCACATCACCTAGTTCCCCCTTTATTCTCACAATTATAGAGCATGTTTTCAAAGGAGGAAATGACTACCGGTATGATGCAAGCCTTCCAAGATTTCAAGCAGAGTTGTTAAGCTTTTGTCTAAAACTTTCATCCGTCTGGTAATTATAGCTAAAGATTAAATGGCCTTGTTACTATCAGCCTAATTGCCCTGAGGGGCGTAGTTAGAAAATTTAAGACTTAGAGGCTTCAAACTTTGGATTTTTTTTAATCGAACATTCCTCTCATCATTTATAAATTATATATATATATATATATATATATATATATATACTGTATGTGCATGTATTCATATAAAAATATTGTATATACACACACACACACACACACACACATATATATAGATATAGTTCACATACTGTAAAATGTATTTGTAAAATTTTAATGAGATTATTTATTCCATACAGTGTTACATTGATTCTCAAACAGAAAAGCTCCAACAATTATTCTGTCTCTCCTGGAGGGCGTTTCAGTCTGGCCACTAGGTGGCGATTGTGCTATAGCATTACACTTTATTCCAGAAGAAGAAGAAAGTATGAGCAAAAAAACAATGCTTTAGATCACAAATGTTTACTTTAAAAATATATATCCTTAAAAGAGTTTGGAAAATGCATACATGTGAGTAAGATATACATTTAGTCAGTAATGTATGTTTAGGTCCACCGAGCATTAGCATTAGTCGTCCTATAGGAAATCCCATTATATGTTAACATCAAGCTAGCGGACATTAGCATCATGCTTTAGATCAATGTCTGCTTTTATGGATCAATTATTGATCTATTAAGCTTAGATCGATTTAGATCAATTAAACAACTTTATCAACCCAGCTTTAGTGAATACATGAGGTAACATCAGGTAGTGGCAATCCAGTATGACCACAATAAGCTAAAATTATGTTCAAGAATGCCAAATTAGTGTGTTCTTGAACACACATCACATGCCCTGTGTGACGTCATCTGTCCCCAACAGTGACGTCCGTATCACAAAAAAATTGGCAGATGATTTGACTTTATTTTGTTGGAGCCACAAGTAAGCCATTTTCTATGGATGACATCACACTCACCCAGTCCATCTGTCCTATACAGTTAATGGTTGCACCTAAAAATGACTCCAGTTATCTTTTTACTTAGAGTCAAGAAGAGTTGTAGTCAAAAAGTTTCCTATTTAATTTCTAAAATTTGCATGATACTTTCACAATTATGCTAAAATTGTACTGGATAAAGCACCACACAAGTTTTTTAAGAAAATAAAAACGTATTTGATTATTCCTTGCTAACTTAAGATAATTCTTTTTGGTATTTGGTGAGTCTGGTCATTCTTTGCGGTTCAGAAAACGTGGAGATGCATCCTCCTACATCCTGGTCTGACAACACTTATTAGTCCCCTGAGGTGCATTTCCAATTTTATGGCTCACAGAATGTGTAGTCAGTCAATGAGCTGCTGTATAAACCTTCAGCACAAAAGCCAAATTGATAAGTGACTGCTAAAGTGGAGTTATGAGGACTAGTTTTATTCTGCCAATCACTTCTCCACCGTTCAGACAGCCGGATAATACTTACACATCTAATCTGGCTGTTCATTCAACACTTTGAATCTCCGGGTAATATGTTCCACTTAAAGCATGTCAGATGTCTTCTAGCCTGTAATTATGCTATATTTAGGAACTCACACCCATTTTTCCTTAAGACCTTAATCATATCTGCCAGGTAAACAGTTACGTGGATTTAAACATTTTGAATTTTATTGGTTTCAATTTATCCAAGTCCCATGTTTACACAATCTAAAAGAAATTACTGCAAGTAAAAAAAAAAAAAGCAAGTTTTTTAATTTAGACCCACTCCAAAGAAAACCATGATGTTTCTGATGTTTTTAACATGCTCTTTTAGCATTTTTATCATGATAGAGAACATATATAAAAAAATGACATTTAATTTGAGTATTTCTTATTGGTAAAAAAATGTTGCAAGTGTAAGGTACTAGCTACTACGGCAAGCCACAAGCTTCCAGCTCCTCTTCATTCTGATCCATTCACTTGTAAACAAACAGATCCATGAACATCTTTGTTTTCCTTCTCCGTGTTGATTTCTGGCTCAAAACTGGATAACTCTGGTATTGCTCACCATTTTTGTTGCATCAATAATGTTAGCTAGGGTTTGTGAGGGCTGTAAGCTAGCAGGAGAACAGATGGATGATGGGAATCTCGTCCACAACTCAGAGACTAATTTCTAATTTCCATTCTGCAGAAACTATGTCCTAGAAAATAACATTTTTTTAATCGTTATTACGGCTAAAAAAACTGCATCACCTTAATTAAAATAATTATTATTAAATTATTATTTTAAAATAGTTGTTTAACTAACTAACTTTAATAAAAGTTGTTTTAACTTCTGATGTGTGAAGCACTTTTCCTCTCTGACCTGCAGTGGTAATGTGCCCCAACACCAAAAGTCTGAGTCTGTTGCCTAGGAGATAGTTAACGTCTCATTGTCACTTGACATAGAGACAATATGGGAGGAGAGCAGACGAGGGGGAAGAATTTAGAAACTTGTTCAGTCGGGTTTGTTAGGTAAGGAATTTTCCGATTTTTTTGTCATTAAAAGAGGTCCTTAAACATTTTTGTTTTTATAAAACAGAACAGGTCTGTTGGACTAAACTGTGAATATTATTTATGCATGACTTTATGGCCATTAGTGAAATGAAAGCAGCTATATAAAAAACACATACTGTGCACTCCACTTGGCATGCAAAGAATTGACTGAACTAATGAGAGCGACAGACTCTAATACATCCATTCAGCTGTCTATAGTAATGATTAATTTATGACCCCCCGCCTTCCCTGATCCCCTCCACACCACCACCCACACCGAGCCTCCTCCCTGCTCCTCTTCCTCTCTCTGAAGCCGTCTCTCCTCTGCTCGCTGTGTATCCCTGTAACTCTCGCTTTCATTCCCCTCAGCGTCTGATGCAATGCGTTACCAACCCAGAGTGCTTTCCTGCCATTCAGACACAAAGAGAGCAGGAGGGCTGGGCTAAAAAGAGGGGTGGGCAGAAATGGGGGGGTAGTTAGGGATTCATCTCCTGGATGTACCAATCCCTGCTGCTCCCCAGGGACACATACAAGATAAAAACAAAGACAGCCGTGCCAAGGCAAGGAGTTGGCATAAATGTGGCAGAGATGTTAGCGCTAAAGCGCCCCCTGTTGGAGATGCAGCTCAAGCAAACAAAAGACAAAGAAGGTGTTCAGAGGATCTAACTGAATGTTCACTGCTGGTAAAATACTGATGCACAGGTATTTGAATAACAGGGAAAAAAAGAATGCATGTGTGAGAAGGAGGCATTTAGAAGGTGCCTAAGCATAAAAAACTACTGTGCATCACAAACATAATGCTGTCCAGATATGAGCGATGGAGAACAGGCATAAAAGCATCAATAAATTTGCATTATTTGTACGTCAGTATTCCAGAACATCTCTCCGTCTCTATCCATCTCCCTTTTACTCTTTGCCTCTGGGATATTCAATAATTCAAAGAAAGAACTAGACTGGGTTGACCCAGCAGGGGGCGTACAACATATTCTGGAGGAGCTTTTGAAATGAAGGAGAATTAACATGTATAGAAGTCTCTCTGGCACACAGATGCACACTGGGTGTAACTTTCAAAGGAGAATCTGTGCAGATATAGACACTCACAGCTTAGCATGTTTGCACCTCCGAACTTCCCACACTAACTTCAATTCATCTTTTTGTTTTGCACGAGTCTTGTCAAGTAAAGTTAGGGTTTTTATTTTAGAAATACAAGGATAAAGAAATTAGCATAGAGATAAAACGCCATGGTAATTCTGGCTTACTCTGTGTGTTTAATACAGAAGAGCTTGAAAAGTCTGGTTGATAATGCATATTTAGCTTTGTACGGTGGCCCAAAAGTGCAAATACAGAAACATTTTCAAGATCACCACTATTAAAAAAGCAAATTAAAAAAAAAACTTCATATTTTAGAAAATGAAAACACATTTCCAGAAACTAAAAGGTGAAAGAATAATTTCAAAAGTAATTTCCAGAAATCAAAATGAAATGTTCAAGAAATGAGAGTAAAGAAGAAACTGGAATATATTATGGGACATCACTGATTGGATGATGATGTCTGAGTTTTGAAGAAGTGGGAAAGCAGAGGGATGTTTTTAGCAGTAAAAAGTTGGTTATTCAATCACCAAACTTGACCAGAAGCTTAAAAAATATATTTTGTCGGAATGCCAAATAACTTCCCATTAAAAAGGTGAACATACTTTTTTATCCAATCAGTGATCTCCATTCATAACCTGTTCTGTATCTTATTTTGCTTAAATTTTTAACATAAAATTTTGATTTCTGAAAATTACTTTTGCTTTTCAATTTTTTTACATTTTTGTTTCTGGAATTGAAGTTTTGATTTCAAACATATAATGTAATTTTTTATTTTTTTATTTTTTAATTGTCGTGATCTTAAACACGTTTTTGCGTGATTTTATTGGTGTGATTTGCACTTCATGCAAAGGTGTCTGAAATTAAACATTCATCAAGGATGAAATTATCATCAGCTTCAAATAAATATTAATAAAATAAGTAAAGCACAGGCTGAACCGCAGCAGTATGGCTTCTAAGGGTAACAAATGTATGCTATTTTTAAAATAAATGACATTTAAGAAACAGTTTTTAATGGTAAACTTCTCACCCTAACTAAAACTTTTCTTTCGTCCTCTTCTCACTTGACCTTCCTCACCTGCATTCACCATTTCCTTTCTCCTTTTTCTGTTGATGTCGTCACCTCAGCCATGTTCATATTTCCCATGAAGGCGCTTTCAAACACAACGATGTCACAATCATGTCTGCCCTCTTTGCCATATTCCCCAGATGTTATCAGTGCAAGTCGCAAACGCACGCTAACAGAGGGACTTCCACCTGCTCTCAGCGAAACTT
>NC_050523.1:12277921-12297128 GCF_002922805.2 Oryzias melastigma | reverse complement strand
AGACTGAGCTGTGAGAGGGAAATATCATTGCTGAAGCAACAAGTTGAACGATCATAGCACCCACCCCTCTTTTTTTTACTCCCTTTCCGCCTGTCTCGGCCTGTCTACCACGCTGACAACACAGTTACACAGCATGACACATACACACCCCCACAACACACACGTTTAACAGACCCCCATCCAGAGACAGAGAGCTGTATGAACTCAGATACGCTCTCACCTCTGGATGTCATTCACTGCTCTGACTTTTAACAGTCTAACACCATCAAGCCACTGTGGGAACGTCAGGAGAACATACGCCGAGTTACATGAAAACCAGACATTGCTGTGATGTTTGAACACACGATGGAGGGAAATCTCATCACAACATTTAAATAAAGAAAACGTGTCTTACCTGTTGCCCAAAGACTTTTCTTCTAGGTCATGTGGCTTGAAGAACCATTTCCCAATCCTTACAAAGCCTTTATCCATCAAACACCTGTAGTATAAAAGAGAACAACATTAATAAAAAAAAAAGTTTGGATCATTTTGGATTATTTAAAAAATAAAATACTCAAATTTATGTATATTTTTATTCCTATGACTTTGTAATAGGTCACAAAATTACCAGAAATTTTAAGGACTCACTCCGATGAAAATCGTGTTTTTAACATGTTTTTGTAGCTTTTTTTTCTCATAAAGGAGAACATTTATAAAATGATTTAAGATTAAAACTGCATTTCTGATTTATATATATATATATATATATATATATATATATATATATATATATATATATATATATATGTGTATATATATTCAAATTGTGATGGATCAGGACCAGATGAAAACCAGCAGTTTGAAAAATCTCCGGTTTGTAACGCAGCACCTGCTGGGGGCGGGTCAAAGTCTCCTTTCTCAGCTACAATTCTGAAGCATCCACTTGCAAACAAATAGTAAGTATGTTTTTATTTCCCTTGTCTGAGCTCCAATCGAGCCCAATAGCTCCAATTTTGTTAAGCTAATGTTAGCTGAGGCTTATGTGGTGCTACAAGCTAGCGGGACTTAGTGTAAAGTGATGGGAAATTAGCCGAAGCTAACTTCTGTGCTAGCTGTCCCTCTCAAAACTATTTCTAATGAGCTCCTGCCACACTGGGAAACATGTCTTAAAAAAACACAACTTTTGATCTAGGCTAAAAGCCATATATAATCATAATTAAAAGACCAAAAGGAACAATTTTACAATAAAACTAGCTGAAGTGGGACTTTAAAGAATTGTAGATTTAAAATGTAGATTATGAACATAAAAAGTTAAAATTTGAAAATGTACACATTAATTGAATATTTAAAAAATGAAAAAAGGCTTTTTATGTGAGTTTAGTTGTTTACTTGAGTTGTTCAATGATTAAACTTTTGTGTTTGACTGTTGGAAAATGCAAATAATCAATAACTTACTGTTGATCAGTCCATGATTTTATGATAGTTTTCTAAATTCACTTTTTTAAAAATTATTTTATTTCTTTTACTAATTTATTTTTTGCACCTTAGCACCTGTATGAACTTGCATTCTTAGAGATCAAAAATCACTAGAAAGACCAAACTTTTGTTGACTTCATACTTACTGAGTTGGTATTGCCACAATGTCACGCCTAAAAAAAACAAGTTTGTCGTGCTTTTAGCTCCATGTTGTGAGATAGCTGAGTCATACTTTACGTTACACAGGAGTTGCAAAACAAGTTCCAGGAACTTGAAATCCCATTTTTATTTCCAACATACAATCATTTTATTTCACATGCTGCATGTTGTTTCTGTTTGGGTTTTGATACACTTTTAAAAATCACAACAATACAGGTTTGATTTTTATTTTTTACATTTCTTTTAAAAAAATACATGTGAATAAATAAATGTGAAGTCATGCCCAATCATTGTTACATACTTTTTTAACCGATATAATCCTAGTTTAGCACTTTTTAATTATTTGACTATAAGAATATTCACAATAAAAAATGCAATATTAACTCTAAACTTCTTATTGTGAAAAAATGTTGCTTTTTTATCATTTAGATGAAGCTTTCTTGGCTAAATATTTGTAGTTTTACATTGTTTTACTTCCTCCAGGTACGTTTTTATGACATACAACCTTAATTAATAGAATCGGAAAATGTTTTAAAAATATTCTGGATGCAATTTACAAAAGAAGATAAAAAAAGAAAACTATCACGGAACGTTTTTATGAATTTACATGTTTGTATTCCTGACATGATGTAAAATGTACAACATTTTATTTGTATCATGGTACTGACTCGAGCCAGGGATCACTTTTATCTGTACGATATGAAAGAGGAAGTGAAAGTGATCTCTCTAGTGTTGAAATAGTGCGCTATAAAAGGAGCCAGCTTCAAGGTAATAGGAAGGTTAATTCAGCCTGCCCCCTATGATGATTACTGATGCTTAACTTAATAGAGAGGAAATATGTGCTGCTTCATTTAACAGATGGCTTCGACTCAGAAAATAAAGCTTAGCAAGTGATTCTGGTCTCAGATTATGTTTTCATTAGGGTGAAAAGTATAAAGAAAACCAAAGGCGGAAATCAATTTTACTTTTAGTTATTTTTATTATATTCCTCTACTTTATTTGCAATATTTTTTTATATAAAGAAAAAAAATTATCAAAGTGCTTTTACAGTTCACTTTGATAGGAATTATTTTTACAACTTGAATTTTACGTTTTTGTAAAAAATGTTCTATGTTCTTTTCAATGCCCAAGATTAGGGGCGGAGCTACAAGGCAGCAACCAACCCACCCACACGCCCCTCAATATTTGAGTCATTAATATCTTTATTCACCAAAAAGCTTGAGAATGTATTAATATAAGCTTCTTTGAGCATTGCAAAAAAAAAAAATAAATAAAGAAAAATATATTTTTTTAATGAAATCTCGAGCCCCTAAAATTATCAGTGATTATTTTTAACCTCTTATTTGTTTTGGCTCCGTCCCACCTGCCCATATAAAGTACTCTACTACCCAAGATACTAATGTCAACATCATAATTTGCCATTTGACACAATAATTATTCTATAATTTTAATTTTGAAGGACCTTTCTGCTTAATTTCTGTAACAAATTCTTCACTTTGAAATATTTCCACACCTGTTACCTTTGACTAAGTGTTGCTTATTTGGGAAATAATATGCTTTTTTTCATCTTCTGTAACTTTAAGGATAATTTATTAAAAGGCCTCTATCGTGCAAAATTTTTGAGCTTTTAAGTGTATTATAATGTTAATTCCTCACAAAAAACAACCCTAAAGTGGTATTTTGATCCATTCACAGGTCTCTGAGCATTCCTCTAAAACCCTGTTTTCTGAGCACCAGCCCCACAAAAATGAATGGACCCTCACATTGTGACATCACAAAGTGGGAACAGCCTCTTCCAAGAAGCGTTTGCACTGCCAGCACTGCCCCCAGACTAACACACACACCCACTTAGCCAATTCCGTCTCTAGGTTGATTGATAAAAGTCATACATTTTCTTATATGTGGCTATAATTTACTCTGAAAGAATTAATAATAGCACAGCATAGGTCCTTTACGGTAAAAAAATCCTAAAATCCCCCAAACTGTATTTGTATTTATTGTTTTATTATACTTCAGGTAGCTTTTTTTAGAATGTTTACCTTTCCAGCAGGTTGTGTATCGCCTTGAACAGGAGGGTCCTGCACTCGTAGGATAGTCCACACTCCCAAAGCCCCTCCTCGGCCACTAAAAAGTCAAACGAGAAAAAAAGAAGTTAAAGCTTTAACTATATTTTCTCTAATAATTGAATGTATGAAAAGACGTAACCTTGATAGATTGTCAGCTGCATGTGTCTGTGGAAAGCAGACAAACAATTCCCTCATGGGCTGATGATAACACATCATTTCAAAAATCAAGATGATGCTCGTGCACAGAAGTGTGTGTGTGTGTGTAGAGGTTGCTTGGCTGTACAGATGTCACATTGGCTGCAGCAACAGCCCTGTCAAACCCCATGCAGTTGTCAGTCCTTGTTAGCTGGAGAGTGAGAGTGTGCCTCTATCTTTACAAGCTGACACACATGGCCGTGCGCTCAGGTTTTCACATGCACAAGCAGTTTTAGGTCAACACTGTTTATTTCCTTGAAATTACTGACAAATGTGTTGAAATCCACTTTTCCCAGGCTCCAGATATGTTGTCAGCCGCTTCACGAACGTGCCAAATGTGTTGTGAACAATCCCGCTGCTTCCTGATTTCTTGAACCCCTCCCTGAAACGGCACTGGCACAAACTCCCAGTGCTTTCTTTCTTCCCAGTGAGGAGATACACACTGACAAATGCATAGAAAATGGCCAGTTAGCAGTGTTTCTCTTTGTTCTCTGCCATATACCTGCAGGGCTACTGGAAGGAGTAGAGGATTGTGGGTGGGAGTAGTGTTTGCTTATAGGGTGGTGGCAAACAAACCCAGCATCACAGAAATACACATGAAAAAAAAAAAAAAAAAAAAAGAATGGCAGACAGGCAGAGGCAATTCGCCTGGGGGATGGGTGGCATAAACCCTGTAGATGTTTCCTCTTTCTTCCTCTTTTTCAATCCTCTTTTATTCTTAAAATTTTTTGTTCTTTTTTTTTGGGTCATTTATGTATTTTTCCACTTGTTTTGTTGATATTCCCCTCCTTTATTTATTTTTTCCTCCTTCTTATTCTTAATACCAGAGTGAATGAAATTTCCTTACTCGCCAGAATTACCCTGTAACCATGGAAACGCTGGCTGTGAGAACATGGCGCCCTGGGATTCAATTTCAGCACTGGTCCCTCCCGCCCTTCACCCTCCTCCTTCTCCTCCGTCTTCTGTTCTATTTCTTCCAACACCCCTCCGCCACCCCACCCTCGCCCCTTCCCTCCTCCCGCCCACCCCTCATTTACTCCTGCTTCAGGGCTCAGACAGGAAGCTCGCTCGAGCCAGCTCTTCGACAGAGGAGAGAGATACAGCAGGCACCACGAGCAGAACGCCAAGTCTCCAGAAAATCCTTCTCATTAGCTCTCACTGCCTAAATATCTGCCTTTTTCTCGTTTCTAAAAAACTTTTCTTTTTCTTTAAAAAAACTTTTCCAGCATTTGCAAAGCCGTCCATAGTCATATCTGTCATGGCCAGATCTGATCAGCCAATGATGCTAACTCCAAAACTATGAGACTCACTCCTAAAGCTACATACACACGTGATACGTGTTCACACACATGCTAAACAGGTGTTCTTGTTCGTGGACTCACACTGGAAAAGCAAGGAGGGGCTACTTCTTCTTCTATTTCTTTTTCTACTGTTTACTAGCGCATGGCTGCCACCTACAGCTGGAAGAGGTTTGGTGCGACATGTCAAAGCGATGCAAATCTTGCTCCAGGCTTTTTCTTTCACAGCTCTATTCCGACTGGCTCCGACTTATTGCTCCAATTGAAAGGGTATTTGAAGCTGTAGCGGTGTCCGAAAGTTTTCGGCTTAGGGCTAGCAATTCCGCGTTGACCTTGTGGTGAAGGGGACAAACATGTTTCTTCATTCTTTCTGCTTTCTTTCTTCAGTTATAAAACTGATGTCATGTGTTTTCTGGGTGCTGGCAGCTACATGCTAACGTAGTTGACCGGCGACTATTGTTGATGGTGTCATCTTGCGGTATCCATCCATCCATTTTCTAAACCGTTGTGTCCCTTTTGGTATCACGGGGCTCCCAGAGCCTAACTGATCCCTCATGCACTGAAAAAAGTTAAATATTGGATCAATTAATAAAAGTTCTGTAAATTAGTTGACCATCAACTCAAAATTTTTATTTATACACATTTAAAGACTGGAAGTCTCTTGCCCCTGATCTTAGAAACTCTATATCCACTTTCATATCCAACCTAAACACTTTTCTATTCCGAAAAACAAACCAATAACACCTTACCAACATTTTCTATCCTGTTTTTACCTTGTTTCTTGTATTGTGTTTTACCTTTTTTCATCGTAAAGTGACCTTGAGAGCCTTGAAAGGCGATTTTAAATAAAACACATTATAATTATTAAATGTAAAAAAATCTTTAAATGTAACAAATTACAGAACTTTTGTTAATGGATTCAACATTTCACTTGATTCACGTGATTTATATGCCACTAACTAATCAGAGTCCCTGTAAGTTCAACCGGGTTTAATTTGCTACGCGCATTCATTGCGTTTTGTACAGAGTCCAAAAAAAGTACAAACTTACATGTAAGCCATAGTTTTGAACATGAAACCCCAAAACATGTACTTACATAGACCTCTCATTGAAAGTGGCTGCTTGAACAAGCGTGTGAACGTAGCTTCACACCTTCATCACTAAGACTCTTCACCAAACCTCACTGTCCAGCGCTGACTCATACAAACCTTTCGTCATTTTGTTCTTCTGAGGGTCAGCGGTCCACAACAGCCACAGGAGCTTTTTTTTTCTTTTTTTTTTCTTTTTTTTTAGAGGCCAAAAACATGCAATCCTCATCAGAAGCTCATGTTTGCACTGTAGTGGATTTGTCAAAGAGCCAGCTCACTGCACCGTATCAACACAAGGTGTGACAAATCGCTGTAGCAAGAAATCAAGGTCAGGCATCCACAAAAATAGAGTGTGAAATAAAACATTTATCTGATATTTTAGAGCAGTAATATCCCAAAGGGGTGTGAGACACACCATGAAACTGACATTTCACCAACAGTCATTCAGTTATCATGACGTTTTTCTTTTGTTGCCAGTTAATCAAGAGAGAAAAACGTGCCGTACATGTGAGAAGTGCAGGATGACTTAATAGCACATGTGTCAAAGTCAAGGCCCTGGGGCCGGATCCGGCCCTCCAGATAATTTATTTATTTATTTTTATTAATGCTCAATGTTATCTTGCGCTCCTTTGTAATTCTGACAAAATATATTTTTATGGAGAGTAAAATAATAAAAGTTATTTAAAGTTTATTTACTCTGGAATAATATTCCTGCCTTTTTATTATTCATAATTATGCTAACAAGTTGCAGTTTTAAAATTTTAAAAATGGTATTCTGCTAGCTTTTTGGACTATTTTGGCATTTATTAAGATTTTTTTGTATTCAAATTTAGGCTTTTTTTCAGTATTTCAGGCTATTTTGAGTTTAGCTAATATTTCAGATACATGCGAGCTGTTTTGGCTAATTTAAGCTTTTTTTTATTTAGTTTTTTAGGCTATTTTGGAGTTTTGCTGATATTTCAGCAACATGCTAGCTGTTTTGGCTAATTTAAGCTTTTTTGTTTTGTTTTTTAGGCTGTTTTGGAGTTAGTCTAATATTTACACGCTAACTGTTTTGGCTAATTTAGGCTTTTTTTATTTTTTAGACTAATTTTGCATCTAGCTAATATTTTAGCTGGATATCAGCATTTTCAGCTATCAGCTTCAACGTTTTTAACTATCAATTTCACCATCTTCAGCTTTCAGCACTAGCATCTTCTTATTCTGCTTAGAGCATTTACACTAGCATGATCGTGGGTAATGCTATATATCTAGTTCATAATTATGTTTTCAAAATCTAGTTTTAGTGTGTTTAATAAATGTTTATCCTGCTCAGCCCACAACCTAACGTGCGTTTTGGATTTTGTCCCTTTGTGCGATCGAGTTTGACACTCCTACTTTATAGAACCAATCTTTTCATCCCTGTCTACAAGGATGTGGAATAAAGTGGTTATAATTAACCTTTCTTTCTTTGACATTCAATGGTTAAACAACAGCATTATTTTCACATGTTCTGCAGCAGATATGAACTCGTGTCTTTTAACGTGCAGGGAACTGTGGGAATCCCCAAAAGCCTGTGAATCAAAACCTCTCTGAAAGAATTTCAAAAAATGGCAGGAAACTACTGACTGTAGAATAGAAAAGGAAGTAGCCACATGCTCCTACACGCCGCACTGATAACCACAAGCATGAAACTTCACTTGTGTTTTTACTGCACTTGAGCTCAAATGAGAAACAATAAGAAACTCTAAAGAAAATAGTGTCACATTGATTACTGATCTGTTTTTGAGGCTAACCATAGCATATAAACTGCAAGAAACTATGAAAGTGTGTCAAAAAATGTGACAAATGTATTATCAAATTTGAACTAAAGTAGGTTGGAACTTCCAAACTGACCTTGCACACACTGCATCCAACTCTGCATGGTGTGTACAGTGAGGTCACACACGCATGTTTCCTTTACACAAGCCGCCCCCCCACTCCGCTGCTTGTGCCACCATGCTTTTAACTTCCACTTCGCTCCAAACACAAACAAGCAGTGATGGAACTGGGTCGCCTCTCTTTCTCTCTTTTTCCTTCATTTCCCTACCTTTCCCACCTCTCTGTCTATGTGGGCTTCATTCTTTCTCTTCTCTCCACTGGGTTGATCTAGACCACTAGAGGGACTGACCGTTGACCATTTCAGCACTATATGTGAAAAAAGAATATTGATCTGTAAGGGAGAGAAGGCGGGAGTTGAGCTGTGACAACACTCTATCTCGCACAAGATGACCTCGATCAGCTCGTTTCCTTCCTCCTCTCTTTCCCTCAGTCTCATTTGTTCATTTGACTTGGATCGATAACTCGGGCAGCTGTGATGTCCAGTTGTGTCTTTGCTGAGTGCACGCCATCAGCTTCGTTGGCTCATTGTGAGGGGGGGTTAAGACATATGTGAGATTTCATGCAAACCCCACTGCTACAGAACTAATTACCTGAGCTGGGATGTGAATGCATGACTTGTTTTAGTAGTTGATTAAAATCTAAAAAAGAGATTTAGCTGGTTGCCTCCTTGGGGAGCCATTCTGGGTATGTCCCACTGGGATGAGGCCCCGGGGAAGGCCCAAAATGTGCTGGAGGGACTGTGTCTCTCGGCTGGCCTGGGAGCAACTCGAGTTTCTCTGGAGAAGGAAGTCTGAGCATCTCTGCTCCGACCGCTTCCCCCCATCCCGCTTGGGATAAGCAGTAAAAAATGGTCGGATGGAATATTTTGCACACATTTATCCATGGCCATTCCTGTACATTTTTATACTATTTTTGGTAAGGTTTTAAAATATAGCTACAATATAAAGTAAAACTGCTAACTCATTTTTTATTTTTTTAATTAGTTGTGACATATATACAATCTTATTATTTATTTATTTGTTTTTAATCTTTATGAATCTTTATTATCCAAATGAAAAACTGTTTTAACCAAACTTGAAGCCACGTTGGGAAAGCCAAGTGTTGCAATTCCTTTTACGACCACAATAGGGTGGTTTCAGAAGGATGTATTTTCCTATTTAAACTGTAACCAAACCATAAATCAACTTTTTGTGTCTATAAATGGGGCTTTAAAGGTTCTGTCTGTTGGTCATTGCCAAATTTTTTGACAAATATACTTGTTTAATTCTTGAAAATTTAATCAAAAACCGTCTGTGTGCTTCCCCCTACAGGTTGAATTGAGGTATTACAGCTGAATTGGTCAAACCATTTAAACCATTTATTTTAGAAATCCCACGTCATGATCTGCAGCTCCAGTAATGATAACAGTCCTGTTCCCTGGCCCCACCCATCTGACTGGATTTTCATATTTCGGCTGTGGGTGGAGTCACTGTTCCCTGTTTGGTTACCCTTTAAAGAAATAAAAATTCCAAAATTATACCAAAAAAAAAATAAAATCCTATGCATATCCTTACTTTACTTTGACCCACCCAGTCGCCCACTTTTAAAACATTAGTCAACATTTTTCTTATTTGGAGTCCTATAGGTGATGTCAAAGAATACGTTTGGGATTTAAAACATTGTACATTCTACACAATATATGCAGATTTTTAATTTTTTTTTTACCAAAGATAAAAGTTTTCCAAAAAAAAAGAGCCTTAGTAAAGCAAACATCTAAATGGCCTACTTGTTAAAAAGAAAGGCATCACGTTCTCCTTTTTCACATTAATTAAACTAATAATCTTTTAATCTTTCTTGGAAAGCTGCTTTGATCAGCTTTCAAAGAAGTCGGCTTTTTTGGTCCAGATGTCAAGCCTCAATTTGTGCATGACTGTGTTGGAGAAAGAGATTTTTCTTGGAGATTTTTCCTCCCTAAATGAGCTTGTTGATCAACAGGTAAGCCAAGAGGGGATGTAAACGACCACTAAAGACTTGCAGCAAATGAGCAGTAAGACCTGGATGTTGTGTTAAGCCGGTACAAAGCCCCTTATAATGTGACCTCATTGCATTTCTGTATTCACATTTCTGCATTTACAACTCAGCTTTTGCCACAGAAAACTGACATTTTTATAATTTACTGTATAAAAAAAGTCGTGATTAAAAACAAAAATAGTAAAATATTGTCTGGTATTATATCGGGATATGTATCGTTTCATGACATATTTATCGTGATAAATATCGCCAGACTCCTGCCAATACATTCAATTCAATTCAATTAATTCAATCCTTACCTTGTTTTACTAGATTATAAAGACACATTTAAAAAAGGCCCAAATAGTTTTTAGTCGAACATAATCTCTCTTTAGAAACTGCCTTTCTTCCAACACATACTAGTATTTGCACAACAGGAAGATAGCACAGTCGTCACTTTTTACGATCGACATATTTGTTCAGTGTTTCCCTTTAAAATTGCTCTGATACAGTGAAGAAGTGTTGCATAACTGCAGTGAGTTTGGAGTTCTTTAAGAACAGCTCACTCTTTGCTTTTGCCCACTCCTGGCTCCAGCAGTTCAAACCTGAAGGAACAAATGAAAGAAAAAAAAAAGAAGCCTGGATTTGCAGGAATAAAAACTTTTTTTTTTTCTCTGTTTTTAAACTCAAGCTGGATAAAGTGACAAAAACCCATCAGGTGGGTGAACGCAAAAACAAAAGAAATGTTGCATACAACATACTTGTTGCCCCTGGAGCTTGAGGACTAACATAGTCAGTAAGTCAAATCCTGCTTTTTTATCTTTTACTGCAGCCTAACGTCCTCGCCTGTTACCTTAGATACCGTTTTTCACCCGGGATGCTTTAAATACCCTCGCAAATGTAAGTGCATTTACTTAGACGTCCATGTTCGAGCCAGTACACGATTTTACATCAAAATAAAGAGAGGGGCAAATTACCTTCTCGGTCGGCTTCCTCCTTGTGACAGCAAGCCACACATTTACTCAGCAGAGTGGAAACCATGTCTCTAAACACACCACTGGTGCTGCAGACTTCATGGGGTAGTTAAGAGGAAACACTGTGGACTTTTGAATTTAACAGATTACAAATTTTTACGGCCTCTAAACCGTTGGCACAGTCTAGTTCTGCCTACGAAAAGGTCAAATTAACAACTTCTGGTTAATGACTTCTTTACGCTATAACTTTTGAATGATATTGTGCTTGTTAATGTGAATGAATGATTCACTCTAAGACCCAGAAGGCTCCCAGTGATGAAGGGAACGAAGGGCAGCGGTGACAATGAGGAGGAGAAACCGGAGTCTCAGAAAGAGCGAACGGATGAAGGGGAAATCTGGAATCAATTAGGTGACTGAGCCAAAGCTGCTTGCATAGTTGTGGGGGTGAGTCAGGCAAGGAGGCAAGGAAAGGGACCAGGTTGTGCATGTTGTGCCATAAGTTAAACAAAAGTTTAAGAAAAAAAAAGTTTGCATTTTGTTCTTGCTGCTTTTAGTATTTCTTACTCCTAAAAAAAAAAAAAGACACAGCTTGTAGTGGTGAAGGAGTCAAGTTGCAGCCAGAAAAGCACCACCTCTCCTCAGCCGAGGTCAAAGTGGAGGGTAAGAACGAATGGCTGGCAGAGATCCAGCCAATGTCAACACAGCAGCTCTCACTGATCCCTTTCACAACTTTTCCCTTGTTTCTTCTCTGCTCCACGTCCACTGCTCTCCGTCGTATATCGCCACTGGAGGTTGTTTGTCTTGGAAAAGTGAGAATGAAGCAAAAACAGGAACTTTCTGATGACTTGTATCTTGAAATAAATGTGGTCAGTTTGGTAAGCACACATTTATAGACACTAGTGGTGCCACAAATTATTATTTTAACAGTCTACTAATCACCAATTATTTTTTCCAATTAGTCGACTAATTGGGTCATAGGCAAACTGGATGTAAAACAAACATCTTAACCATCATTAGCTTTAAACTAACTAAAAACTAGATATAAAGCTCTATCTGTGCTAATGTTTGTGTGAATGCTGTGAGCTGAATTTGGCCGCTGAAGATGCTAGTGCTAGCTAGTAGCTGAAGATGCTTAAATTGATAGCTAAAAACGTTGAAGTTGATAGCTGAAAACGCTAAAGCTAAAATATTAGTTAAATGCCAAACTAGCATAAAAAACTGAAAAAACCTAAGTTAGCCAAAACAGCTAGCATGCAGCTGAAATATTAGCTGAACTCAAAATTAGCCTAAAAAATGCAAAAAAAAAACTAAATTAGCCAAAATAGCTAGCATGTAGCTAAATTATAAGCTAAACTCCAAAAAAAGTCTAAAAAACAACAACAAAAAACTTAAACTAACCAAAATAGCTAGCCACAGCTGAAATATTAGCTTAACTCCAAAAAAGTCTAAAAAACAAAAAAAGTCTTAATTAGCCAAAATAGCTAGCATGTAGCTGAAATATTAGCTAAACTCCAAAATAGCCTAAAAAAACCATAATAAATGCCAAAATAGTCCAAAAAGCTAGCAGAATGCCATTATAACTTTCTAAGGGTCTACACTCTGACTCCATACAATATAAAGTAACGACTAATCCACTATTAAATTAGTTGTCGACTATTTTAATACTCGATTACTCGCCAATTAGTCGACTAATCGAGGTCGCCCTAAAAGAAACCTAAAAGTGCATAGAGAGCCTTTCCTTTCATTTCATTCTTGTTATTATTACTAACAATTACTACAAAACATAAACTCAAGTCGTGTATTTCAAACCCAGTTTCACATCATTTGTTACTAACTCCTGCAGGAACTGTGCACGCAGTGACAACATGCAAATCAGTTATAGAAAAAGCTGATTTGCCATGTTGATAAAGCCTTGTTTCAAGCTAGAAAGGCAGACACAAGTATGCAAAAAAACACAAACTGATGAGAAAAGATAGAGGGATGAAGAAGAAAGTGCACACATGCAATGCATTTTAGGTCTGCACTTGATTCCCCAATAGCTCCTACCTTCAAAATGTCACAATGACCCAAAAAGTTAAGACCAAAAGAAAAAAATATGATAGGTATTTCTGAAAGCAAAAGGAAATTCACCAAACATTTTGGAAAACTCAATAAATTCCTTATCTGTCAATCAAACAGTTGCCAGACAAATATTTGCATCTTTTCTTTTTTTGTCCTCAGTATTTACTTTTCATCATTCTGTCCATAAAATCCTATTAATGTGCTATTTGAACTTAATGTTTTACATTTTTTAGTCTCATAACATTTATGAAACCCAAATTAGATAATTCACCAGTTAAAGATGGATATCAGACAAAGAGGTGATTAAGAAAAACTTCTTCCCAGTGAAAATGAGAGCTGATATGAGTCCCAAAAATATGAATAAAAAAATCAAAAATTTCTTTGTGTGACTGAGGCTGAAGGAAATAAAAAAGCTATGTGTTTCTGTGTTGGTTAGAGTGCGTGCGCTGGCCTCTTGCCGACCCTGCCAATCACAAAAAAAAAAACAAAACTAGGAGAACCAACTGTGCACAGAAAATCCAACAGAATTATCCGACATCCTTACATAATTTGACAGCCCCTAGTTGCTTGGAACCCACACACGCTCATGCTCACAAAGCGACTCGACACACACATCTTTTGATGTCTGGGATGCTGCGGATGGATAGATGCTGAATGCTAAGTGCTTTCCCAGGGGTCACAGGAAAGTAAATAAATGAGCGCTGGTGTCTGAACAGTTTTGCACAAACCACCATAAAAACACATTTGTCACTGTGTTCAATAAACGATTACGGCTTACTTCTTTTGCCGCAGAACTTAAGCTAAAAGGTGAATTTTTAATAAATCAAAGGTGAGCATCAGCTTCTAGCGTAGCTAATTTCCCCATGAATGGATTTAGATTTAAATGTGATTAACTGATTTAGCCTAATATATAGTACAGTTAATAAATTGTAGTAATTTATGTGCAAATTACATAGAAATCGTCTCAAAAATGTTGTTTAACTAAACCTTTAACACAGTTGAAATTCATTAATCACTGGCTGACGCTGTCACTCTCTGATGTGGTACTTCAGAAATAATACTTTCCATCAGATTACACAAGGGGAACTGTATTTCATTCACAAAACAAAGTGAGAACAACTTGTTTTAACATGTTTCTGCTTGTGGGAACAGCGTTAGTAGAGCTGCACTCATTGAAATGTTTACTCTTCAAACTAAAAAAGAAATCCCACAGAGTCATTCAACAAGCAACTCTGAAAGACTGTTGCAACATTCAATGTGTTTTTTTTATTTCTTAGATTACAAAAGGTTTCTTAAAGAGTAAGATTTTGAGCATAAACTGAAGCAGTACTTGTATAACAAGAGTAATTAATAACTAGAAAAGTTGCATTCCCTGCAATAACGCTAGTGTGAATGCTTTTTGCTGAATGTGGTCGCTGAATATGCTAATGCTAAAGCTAAAATGCTAAAGTTGCTAAAGGACTTAAAGTTACAGAAATTTCGAAAAAGTGCATAAAAGATTTGAAGAATTTATTTAAAAATCGCAAAAAACTTGCATAAAATTTAAAAATGTGCTGCATAGGTTTCAAAAGTGCACAAAGTATTTGAAAAACTTCTTTCTATGGGGCTAAAAAAATAAACAAATTGCGCTAAATTTTAAAAATTGCAAAATTTACGAATACCAAAAAGTACAAGCAGGAATGTACTGAACTTGATGAAAGTTTTGATAAAACAATATTGCTTAAGTTTCAAAAGTGCACAAAGTTTTGAAGGAATTTAAGAATTTTACATTTATTTTCAATGGGGCTGAATAATCGCATAAATCTCTTAAAATCTTAAAAACCAACAAATATATCAACACTAAAAGTACAAGCATAAATGTCCTGAATGTTTTGATACCAATATTCCATAGGTTCCAAAAATACACAAAGTATTTGAACAATTTCTCATTACTTGTGGCTAAAACATTGCATAAATAGCGAGAAATTTTAAAAATTGCAAAATTTACGAGTACCAAAAGTACATGCAGGAATGTCCTGAACTTTCTGAAAGTTTTCATAAAACAAGATTGCTTTAGTTTCAAAAGTGCACAAAGTTTTGAAGGATTTGAAGAATTTCTATTTATTTCAATGGGGCGGAAAAAATCGCATCAATCTCTTAAAATCTTAAAAACTGTAAAATATATCAATACCAAAACTGCAAGCTGTAATGTTCTGAGCAAGCTGAATGTTTTGATACCAAAACTGGTGAATTGATGTCAGTATGATTGAGTTTTTTTGTGACAAAAAACGTACAGAAAGGAGCAGGTGAATCACTACAGTGTGAAAGCTGTAAATGGTTCACACAATTATCTGGTAATCAGAGAGATAAAACCACAAATCTACAAAAAAAAGTCAATATTTCCTTTCATTTTTGCTATTTTTTTTTTCAACTTCTCTATATTTCAGACATAAAACATGAAGAGGAGTTTTTCTAGATGACACTAAAAGTCACATCTGAGAGACTTTAGGCTTCATGTGGGGTTTGGAAATTCTAGAAACCTGATCTGTTTCTGTTTATACCATCTGAAAAGTCTGTTTAGAGCAAATTTTATTTATCTTTACTTAGAGAACCTATGATTATCCTTCAGGATCTTACTTTACAACGAGAATATTTTGACTGTCGAGAAGTTTTTAGCAATTAATGTCTGGTCTACACAAAACACACATTCACACAGTCATTTTTGCATATGACACTAAATGACTTACATATTAAACTAAAAGAGCAGGTTATCATTAATCTCCTAAGTGTTTTTTTATAGAGTGAAAAAGCTACCAGTGTAAAACAGAACCATTCCTGTGTGTTGACCCTCACATTAAGCCACAGACACTTGAGCACCTCATTAGAAGTGAATGGGCCTCGAGGTGGGAGGCATGGCAGCTATTGAGAGGCTTAGCAGGACTCCACAGGGCTTCCTAACTGCCACTATAGGGAGGAGAGAGGGAGACGGAGCCAGTGTCAGCACAGCGCTCTCTCGCAGATATGGAGAGACCAATAGTTTTCTTACCCTCCTCCTAGTGGAGGTTCATTAAGGGCAGCACCTGGGGTGTCTCTGTTAGCCCCTGTCTGGCCCTGGGGGCCCTTCTGCATTAGGAAGACTCATTTTTTAATGAAGTCATCTTTGGTAGATCAATACTTAAAAAGTCACTACCCATGTAGCTGTTTAGCTAAGTTGGTAGTCGCTGTGTTAAGAACAACAGATAAAATTGCCCCTTTTTAAATCACCAACTGGGTGATAAGAGCGTCGCCACGGCAATACCGTAAATGGGTTTTATTATTTGGGATAATCAGGGGGTGATGCACCATATTTGCTTTATGTTTGAGTAAATGAACAAATTGTATATTGCTGCAAGCAGAGTCCTTTTATGAGGATTCCATTGAATACATTTAAGAGAGTCCAATACATTCTGTGTACTGTAAGTTCTTTTTTTATCTTAATGATCTTTTGAATGAATGTCATTTATTTCAACACACAACTGTAGTCCCAACTGGAGAAAAAAAAATTCTTCAAATTGTTGTGCTTGTTATAAAATTGTCAAGATTCTATCACAACATCCCTACAAAATACAGATATCAAAAAGATGATCAGATGATAAAATTTGATTTTTTTACATTTGCTGCAAGAAAATTTGGTCAAAATAATGAAAAATATTAACAGTTATAATGAAGACGAGGAGACAATTAATAAAAACTATTAAAATAATCTAAAGAGCAGCTGAATAGTTCATCCACTGTGAGTTCTTGGACAAGACCATATCTCCCTGTGCCGGTCCCTAGCTTGGATAAAATATAGTGTTATGTCAGGAAGGGAATCCAGCATTAAAATCTCAAACCACCTGGGAAAACAGAGAAAACTGATTTACTTTTAAAGAAAACCCTAGACTGGAATTCTATTTTTTGTTTACATACAGGAATTAAGTCATATAATTTATAGTTAAATGGATATATCCCATTAAGTTTTGCAAGATTTGTGAAAACTTTTCAATGAAAGACTTAAAGAGGTCACTGAAAATTTGGCTCTAAAATCATGAGACATTCCAGACATATTTGAGTCTGCAGCCTGAACAGTTTGGCTTTTATACAATTAGCGAAGAAGGTTTTTAGAGCGTCTTCAAAACTGTTCAGCCTATAAGTTATTATTGTTACTGTATTTCACACATTTGATGCAGATGATAAAGACGTAAAAACTGAAGATTTATCGAACAAATCATATGTAAAGAGAACACGAATCCAGCACCAACACAGGTTTGGATCACTTTTCCAGCCTCTTTTGAGCTTTTCCAATCCAACATTACATCATGCTTTCCTTGTTGAAGTGTGGAAATAAAAAAAAAATAAAATAAATAAACTTATCGATAAATCCAGTAGACCGAAGAAAAGAAAAGTATTCAACCCTGTTGCACAGCTTGCACAAAAAATGTCATAATTCAATTTTTTGTCTGTTTTTTTATTCTTTTTAAAACTTATTTAATCCTTTAAATATATAACAAATGTTGGCGTTGATACTGCTAACTCATGAAAAACTCCCACATCCTTTCTATTCCTCATTTAGGTTCTTTTTTTATGCACTAACACACACACAAAGGACACACAAAGCTCTCATTCTTTCAGTTTGTGACTTTCTTTCAAAACTGAAAGCTTGCTGGGGGAAAGGAGGCCACTCCCACCCCTTCACTCCCTGCAGCTGGGAGACTTCAGCCCTACCACCAGCTCTTCCTCTCACACACACGTGCGCGAGCATAGACACGCAGACGCAGCCGAGGTTCAGGAGGTCACGGTCCACACCCTGACAGCCCACAAGAGGGAGGAGAGCGAGCGAAGAGGAGGGGGATCAGAGATTCTTCATCCTGCCCCACAAATTTACAGGCAAGTAAACATGGCTGAGGCAATTTTTTCCCCCCAGTCCTCGTTTCCAAGCTCATTTTCCCCTCTAAGTAACTGCCCTGTCCGTCAAGGAGAAGTCTGCAAGTTCTTTTTTTTTCCCCCAAAAGGAGCACGTTTCCATCCCTGCAACCGTCCGTCCAAAGAGTCCCGGCTGACTGATCCTTTCACACAGATGAGAGATGTGAAACAGAAAGTGCCAAATGATCAATTTAGCGGGACTTGTTGTTTTTGCTGGCAACGCAGCAAAAATTCAACAAACCAAGAAAAAAGAAACATGTGCAGAACACCACACCAACGGCATATCTGACTGCCTAAAGAGAAATCGCAGATGTTCATCCCTCCTTCAAAAACAAACCACCTCTTTTCTTCTTCTTGAAGCATGAATTCCCCTCAAATACAAACACACACTCCCTTTCTTCCTCTTTCTCATTACATGTATCTCTGCCTTGTCCTTCCCCTCCCTTTTCTTTTTCCTACTTTTCTCTCCCTCCTCCCTTAAAAACTCACTCCAATGAAAATCGTGTTTTAAACATGTTCTTGTGGCATTTTTCTCTTGATAGAGGACATAAATCAAGAACATTATGATTAAAACGGAATTTCTGAGTATTTCTTTATTCATTTTGTTGTAAATCAGAAAAAATGCTGTTGGATAAAGCTTGACCATTGACTGTACATAGAGAACTGGACTGAGTGATCCCTCCCTCCTTGCATTCCAAATAGGAATCATCCACTGGTCCCAAAAAGCCAAAACCCCATAGACTTCTATTGAGAAATAAACAGATGTTACTCAGTCATTCTATGTGTCAGAATAGCCCTTATTGCTCTGCCAAATCATTTTAACATGTTCTTGCTAATCCTAATTTTTCTTAA
Organism: Oryzias melastigma; assembly: GCF_002922805.2. Classification (NCBI taxonomy): domain Eukaryota; kingdom Metazoa; phylum Chordata; class Actinopteri; order Beloniformes; family Adrianichthyidae; genus Oryzias; species Oryzias melastigma. The sequence goes on along the minus strand of NC_050523.1, from coordinate 12,278,211 downwards.
TGATAGTTTTGCTTTAGTGCAAGTTTTTCAAGTTATAAACTAACCAATCAGAAGCCTCAATAAAAATAGGCAGGGTTTGATTGACTGTACGGGAGAAGGGAAAAAGAATTTGGTGATATATTGCGATAATTTCATATGGCGATATTTGTATTGATCTAAAATGCCAACAAGACAATATTTAATTCCGTATTTATGAGCTAGGTCATCGTCTTACTTTTACTTTTCATTCCACTTATTCTATCTTTTTTTGTTTTTCCTATTCTGAAAAATATTTTGTTGTGGAAGTCAGA
>NC_050523.1:12243407-12277727 GCF_002922805.2 Oryzias melastigma | reverse complement strand
GGTCTGTCTGCCGGCATATTCATGGCGTGAGCTCCGCTGGACACGTCGGTGCATCGAGCTGCACCCAGAGAACGCGGCAGTAACAGGCTGTCAAACTATCCACAGAGTATCCCGCCTTTCTCAGTCTGTAATGTTTTAAAAAACAAAAGTTCATTGGAAATGATAAATCTCTATTTCATTTATTACTGCAGTTCAGCAGAGGAGGAAAAGATTTGGTCCTGACAAAAAATGAACATGAAAGTGTTATGGAAATTTTATTTTTGATGTTTTTTACTTTATTTTACTGAACGTTGATTTAAGTTTTGAATTTAAAATGCCCTTCACTTGCACTTGGACTTTTGTTAGGCATTTTATGTTACAGCCTTTTATTGTTAAGAAAGTTTATCTCAATACAATGTTACAAAATAAAGTATTTCTGATAAAAAACTATTAATTTTGTCATTCTTGTTTACAGAATTAATGTAGAACTACTAAATTCCACGAACCACACATTTTTTTCCTTAAAAAAAGGCCAAATGTAAATTTGCGATTAATCGCGAGTTAACTCTGGACAATGCGATTAATCGCGATTAAGAATTTTAATCGCCTGACAGCTCTAATAGCGATAATTTCATATGGCGATATTTGTATTGATCTAAAATGCCAACAAGACAATATTTAATTCAGTATTTATGAGCTAGTTCATCGTCTTACTTTTACTTTTCATTCCACTTATTCTATCTTTTTTTGTTTTTCCTATTCTGAAAAATATTTTGTTGTGGAAGTCAGACCCTATTGACTGTTCCCTTAAGAACAAATATTTCTTAATTTACCAAAAAAAAAAAAAAAAATCCCATTAAGTTGTATTGTTAAAAGCAACTTCGGATGAGATACAGTTGCAGTGCAAAACATTGTGATCGTTAAGTAAAATTAATTTTGCCATTTTAATAACATGAAAGGCGTATTAATATTCTGGTAGAGTTTTTTTTCTAAGTCATACTTAAAGAAAAAATTGGAAAACAGTTCTGGTACAGTCTTGAGATATATCGTGATACATATTGTATTGTGAGATACGTATCGCGATACATGTCGTATCACCAGACTCTTGCCAACACACCCCTAATTGATAGATTCAGCTGAGCCAGCCTTCAGAGGAAGGAGGGAGGGGCTTCTAACATGCTCACTACTGATTGGAGAGAGTGGTTGCCATGGAAATGTAGACTAAGACCAACACAGACCAATCACGGAAGCCTGGTTCCAACATGGCGACGGACATATTGAGGAAAAGTGGCAACTAAATCGACGTCATTTATTTGGAACCGGAAGTAAGTGATTTTTCCATGGGGGAGTCTCACTTGCTCAATCCAGTTCTCTATATACAGTCACAACTCAGAGGTGAATTTCTGATGAACTCCTGCCGATCTGGAGAAATTATGTCCAAGAACAGGAGAAAAGTTTTTTCAATTTTAGCTAAAAACGGCATAATCATAAATAAAAGACTACTGGTAAAGATTTTACAATACACGAAAAGATGATTGGAATGGGTATTTTTGTGTTTGCGAATCATTGTATTGTTGCTCTCCACACAAGACTCACTTTCTCAACAGCCTGTGCAAGAAAACAGTTAAAAGTATACATAAAAATAAATGTAGACAGATGCACGAGTCTTTTCTCAGCCTCTTGGTCCCTGTTGGTTGAGCAGAATTCCATAAGGAGGCTCCTATAACCTCCATAGGTCCCCTTCTTTCAACAAAAGTCAGTCCCAACTGAGACATATGTCAGACGGTGACCTAATTTTGGGTTCAAGCAAATTTTGGGAGGCTAATTATTCATTCCCCACGTTTGTGTTTCCGCAGCTCCTATAAGCCAAAGCCTGAAGGAGTAAAGAGAAGGGGGTAGGCCTTGATTGGCAACCGTACACCCACACCTTTTATTTTCCAAGGAACTGAGCGTGCTCGCAGACATTCACCACCCTAACATTACAGAGAGCGACCCCCGAAAAACAAGGAAGAAGGGGGGAAAAAGGCACAACAAAGGATGAAAGGAGGAGAACTAGCGGGAGAAGGGGGGGAGGGAGATGATGAAGAGAGGGTTGGGAAAGGGGGGCATCAGAGGAAGGATAAATGCCCAGTCAACTTGTTGACACAGAAAAGGAGCTATAGTTATAAATTATGGAAGCATTTTTAGCCTTTTTGGATTAATATCGAGAACTAAAGATATATTATGAGACAAGATCTGCCTCTTCCTCTTGAATCGTATTACTAAATGAGAAATGCAGCTAGTCTTTTTGTACATTGTACTTATAAAACCGCAACACACTCAAAGGCATCTCTCACATCCACCGACAGCCTTTACTCACTTTCTGTATCCATTAGTTGATCCACGTTGACACTTTTCTGTTAATCTGTTGCTGTTTTTTTGCATTATTACTGATTTCTGACAACTCTATTGTAAAAGCCGTCTTTTATTATGATTATGCTGTTTTTAGTCAAAAATCAGAAAATCTGTCATCTTCAAGCACATAGTTTCTGCAGAGCGGCAGGCGTTCAACAAAAATTTGCCTCTAAGATATGGGTAGGGCTATGTGAGTCCGCCCCCCTTTCCCATCATTTATCCGTTCACACTATCTCCCGTTTGGCGAATTCCACCATGATGAAAGCAAAGACGTACATGGATCAATTTGTTATAATGACGTGAATACAGAAAAACTGAGAAATGCTTCATTTTCTTTATGTATGTCCTTCATAACCACAAAAACATGTTAAAAACACAATTTTCATCATCGGAGTGGGTCTGTAAAGGGGTTTTCAAGCAAAATTTGAAGTCCCCACATTCACTCAAGATCACAAACACACATTTTTTTCTCAGCTCATTCTCAACTTTTATCTTGCAACACAATGGGGAGTCCTTGGCGATTGATTTATAGCTTTCCCACGGTGTGTACATTCAGGGATTTTACACAGCAACATCACTGATGATTCTGCTCTTTGGCGGATCATTTTCCACTCTCTGGTAACATTTTGATTATAATAATTATCTATAACAACTGTTCAGTTAAGAATCAGAGAATACAAAGCGACTGAAGGGAGGTGGAGACTGAGCGATCATTATACCTGTTCGGCCATGAAAGTCTACAAACCGTGGCGAACCCGAGTGGGTAGTGTTTTTCCTCCACCGTCATTAATGGATTGTCTAGTCACAGCTCGAAGAGGAAGCACTTGGGGATCACCCCTTTTGAATTCTGGCAGTGATAATCTGGGAAGCAAAGTCATTTAATAACAGACGCTGAGATGCACTTCAGCGAAACACTTGATCCGTCACTGGTTCAAGAAAGCCGAAGCACAAGCTGCCCCGCAGGATGCGGCGGGGAGCTGGTTTATTGTTGTGTCAATCGTATTGCATCTATTGTTACCTCATTCTCCTCCAATGGGAAATGTGACGAGGTACCAGCATCACATGTGCCATCAGCGGATCAAGCAGTCGGGCTCTCTTGTTAGAAAACATGGTAATCATTATGTAGTGAACACAGATGCTCCTTCACAGTGGCATATGCAGGATCTGTCTGACTGTAATCCTCCGTTATCAGCGTTTTCATGAATACCAGATGAAAACTAATTATATTGTTTTTATGCCATTTTGACAACTTTGAGAGCAGTTTTGTGTGTGGTTCATATTTGTTTTTCAGAAATAAACTCTTAAAGGTTTATTTCTGAAAAAAAAAAAAAGTTTTTTAATGTAATTTTTGGGGGGTTTTCTATGGGGACTCTGGCGTCCAAATACATGCTTCATAGGTTAATTGGTAGAGCTGCCACAAACGATTATTTTAATAGTCGACTAATCACAGATTATTTTTTCTGATTAGTCGACTAATCGGGTCATGCGCAAAGTGGATGTAAACCATCATTAGCTGTAAACTAACTAAAAATTAGACATATAGCATTAGCTGCTGTATTGCTAGTCAGAGTGAATACTGTAAGCTAAATTTGGCTGTTGAAGATGCTAGTGCTGATAGCTGAAGATCCTGAAATTGATAGCTGAAATCGCTGATGCTAATAGCTAAAATCGCTGAAGCTAATAGCTGAAATCGCTGAAGCTAATAGCTGAAATCGCTGAAGCTAATAGCTGAAATCGCTGATGCTAATAGCTAAAATCGCTGAAGCTAATAGCTGAAATCGCTGAAGCTAATGGCTAAAATCGTTGATGCTAATAGCTGAAATCGCTGAAGCTAATAGCTGAAATCGCTGAAGCTAATGGCTTAAATCGTTGATGCTAATAGCTGAAATCGCTGAAGCTAATAGCTGAAATCACTGAAGCTAATGGCTAAAACACTGAAGCTAATAGCTGAAATCACTGAAGCTAATAATTGAAATCACTGAAGCTAATAGCTAAAATCGCTGAAGCTAATAGCTGAAATCTCTGAAGCTAATAGCTAAAATCACTGAAGCTAATGGCTAAAACACTGAAGCTAATAGCTGAAATCACTGAAGCTAATGGCTAAAACACTGAAGCTAATAGCTAAAATCGCTGAAGCTAATAGCTGAAATCGCTGAAGCTAATAGATAAAATCGCTGAAGCTAATAGCTGAAATCTCTGAAGCTAATAGCTAAAATCACTGACGCTAATAGCTAAAACACTGAAGCTAATAGCTAGCTAACATATTAGTCAAATGCGAAATTAGCCTAAAAAATGAAAAAAATAATAATAATAATAATAAACATAGGTAGCATGCAGCTGAAGTATTAGCGAAGCTCCAAAACAGCCTAAAAAACTGGAAAAAAATCCTAAATTAGCCAAAATAGCTAGTATGCAGCTGAAATATTAGCTAAACTGCAAATTACCCCCAAAAAACCTATATAAATGCCAAAATAGTCCAAAGACTTAGCTTAATGTCATTATAACTATTAACTTTACTACACTCCGACTCCATATAATATAAAGTAACGACTAAGACTAATCGTGGCAGCCACATTAATTGGTTACTCTAAAATTGCCCCTAGGAGTGTATGGGTTTGTGATTGAGGCCCTGCAACAGACAAGCAACCTCTCCAGAGTATATACCCTGCCTTCGCCCATTAGTAGCCAGGTTAGGTTTTGACTCCCCTAAGACCCTAAAAGGGACAAACGGCTAAGAAGATGAATGAATGAAAAAAAAAGCTTCATTAAGTTTAAAAAAAATCAGCTAAATGCAAACATTTAAGGTAAAACTGGAATTTACATGTGTTTTGGGCAACAAATTTAACTTAAATATGTGAGCTAATAATAATAAACAATTAAAAAAATATAATGTAAACACTATAAGTAAATTAACATATTGAAAATAAAAAAAAGTTTATTAGATAATTACAAATGCACTAGAAAATAAGAAAAATGTTTGTTTTATCTTTAATAAAATATTTATTTATGTTTTTAATAAGTTTAATAATCTAATATTCAAAATAACATAGAAAAAAAGTTTTTTTGTACTTTTTTCCGTCCTAATTCTTTTTGGTGACACTAAAAATACCATACAAATGTTGTCACAGCTTCTATTTCCTCAAGCATGCCAGGTGCCTGCAATTAAAACTAATCAACCACCTATCCTCTGTTTGCATTTCATGCATACACCTGAGACAACACTACTTCAATCAGCAATCACTAAAAAAAACACCTTAAATTAAAAAAAAAACCCAAAAACAACTCCAGACTGTTTTGAGTAAAAATGTAAATCCAGCAGGGAAAGCCAGAACTGCAAAAATAAACAGGAAATTATGGATGACACTTTAATATCTGAGGTTTCTTGCCAGCAGATCCACCACAGTAATAACCTGAATCTAACCTGTATTTCTGAAGCAGGTGGCAAGTGGTGAGGAGAGTTTGTCTCCACAGGCCAGATTATGAGTTCGCAGCCGGACGTGGACAGATGGAGGCAGAGGTTAGCCCTCCCTCCTGTGCTGCACAAACATGCATTTGGCAACTCCTTTTTCACTGGGCAATTACCTTACGACCTCTGGCAGCCCACACACATGAACATGCACATGCTTGACCAATTACGATCACACTGAAGGTATGATAACAGTCACAGCTTCTCATAAAAAAGCGTGTGCATACACAAGCCTGCAGGAGGATGAAATATGGCCGGCAGCTCCGTTTCTGGAGGGCACAGCTCCCAGGTGCAGCTTTCAAGCACAAAAGACAGTCAGATTCCGACGCACCTAATATTTTTGGAGTCACCTTGTAAAACGTGGCTGAGGCGATGCCCAGTGAACACTTATGCTTTCTGTTCTTTTAACTTGTGGTTTACTTTTCTGCCATTGTGCCAATGCAGGGTTTATATATCCCACTTTAAATTACTTAGTAATGTGAGAGATTTCAAAGCATAAAAGGTCAAAAGCTTTGCATTTATCAGTCTTTTCAGCTGTATTTACAAATTTCCTTCAATAAAATTTAAATCACTTTTAAATCAAACATGCACTTGATGTTAAGTCTATTGTTTCTGCCACATTTACCTCATAAAAGAGATCTTTCATTTTACTGCTTTGAAGCGTTTTGAGAAGAAAAAACTCTCAGTGGAAGCATTACTTAACGCAGAAAAAAAAATAATCTGATTGGAATGCACATAATAAATACCTCAGCTGCTTCGTTTTGAATGATTATTTTTTTCAAACCAAAACAGATTAAATCGCTAATACTTCCTGTCGCTCAGTGATTCACCCACACCACAAATTGCTTGGTGGCACAAAGGAGCACCCCCTGGAGTGTTCAACTCATTTAAGAATCTCTCATGTTACTGTACATATGAAGAGAAAAACGTACATTTTTTCCCTCATAATAGTTGAAAACATAAAATATTTAACTATGACATATCATTTTTTTTAATAATATAACAACTGGCTAAAAGCCAATTAAGTTGCTTTTAGAAGAGCGCAGAAACATTTAGTTTTTTAAGAAAATTCTGAAGTCGGTTTTTGTTCAGTGTGGCCCCATTTCAGTGTGGGTGCCTTTCTTTTTTCCTCTACCATATCATCCAAATCTACATGCGACTTCTAAAAAACATCCGTGTGAGAGTCATTCCACTGCAAGAAACAGGAAACTCTGAGGTCACCCCGCTGAAAAGGGTTAAACAGCTGCAGATCACTTATACCTGAAGATTGAATAAAAGCAACTGTTCGATGACCTGAAAGTGTCTCCAAAGTCCCTCACGGGTCTAAATGTTTGGATGAGAGGACGAAGAACAGAAATGGATGGAGTCTGGAATTGCTGCTCTGATGTCAGTCTCACAGACGGCGGCCCAGCTCAGCAGAGATGAAGCTTTACCAGATTCTGTGTGTCATTTTTACTGCTGTAAGATGGTGGAGTGGAAAAGGCAGTCAGTTGTAAGTTATGTAAAGACTAACCCTTAAACTGCAATGAAAATGTAACATTTGCTGACTGTACGTATCCTTTTATAGACCGGCTGAGTATAAATATTGTGGTGAATCACGGGTTAAAGGAGCAAGCTTTTATATTAGTGGAGTTTTTTTTTTCTAAATTTTGCTCTAACATATTTTTTTATCAGTTTGAAGTATGCCCTTATAGTACAACTTTTTATTTTTCACATTATTTGCACTATTTAGCCAAATTTTTGTCAGATAAAAACACAATTTTAGACAAAATTTTCCCAAAATATAAAATAAGCTTTACTAAAAATATATATTGTGTAGCATATAAGGATTTGAAGCCTTAAAAAGTGAGTATAGATGCTGTATTTAGGGATTTATAGATTTCTATAGATTTTTTTATGGACGTGCCTATTTTATTTTTTATGTTCCCAAAAGCAATCATCTGCATGTTTCTTTTGAAGGCTGACTGGGTTGTTATTTGGTCTCACTCTGGATGTTTTTGGTCGCTGTGATGTGGCTGCTGCCTGCGTGGGTGACTGCAGCCAGCTGTGACTGAAGCCTTGTTTACACCGGACACGACTCAGACACAATTTCTTGGCCGTTCGTTTTTAAACAGAGAAACACCTTGATTTTAACTACATGCTGAGTCCATACCTGCTATTTAGAGCCCATGAGGCATCACTCTGACTGACGCATCCACGTAGACATCACAGAGAGCCAAGGCTTCAGCTTAACTCGCTTCATTACAGCTTTAATATTTTTCTAGCGAGTCTGTTCTCACTACAGATAAGTTGACGTGTCAAAGCAGGAAAAGGTGTAAGTAATCACATTAATGATGGCTGCATTCCATCTAAGTGTGTCGAATCCTGTTAGTCGACTGCTAAGTGTTACCAGAGCATTCGGGTATTGTAATAGTTGTTTTATCATTTATCGTTGTTTGAAGGGAATTTTACATCAGTGGGAGTTTTTGAACAAAAGTTTGTGATGCACAAACTATTTTGCTGAAAATGCTTTTTACATTTATTGGTTCACAAAAGGTTTACAATTTACAAAATTAAATAACTTTTTTGGAAATATTAGGTCAGAAAATACCCTTAAAGTTGTTATTGCTACTGTAAGTTAGCTATAAAACATGCTACAACAAGCCATGTCCATCTATTGTGGTGTTTGTCTTATTGTGTTGGATTCATTTTTGGCTCTTCTACAATTTTTCAAGGCTGACTGAGCAGAGATTTTGACAGTAGTGTCCTTGACTTTTTCCACCCTTCTCTTTTGATTTATTTTAAATAAACTATATCTATTCAGTGTAGTTTGTAAGCTGGGAGATAGCTAGCTAACCAACAGCTAGCTTAAATTAACAGTCTAAGGTTGAATCAGAATTCTTTGCGCTGTGAAGCACAGAAGTTTACATCTAAATGTAAGTAATGACTTCGTATTAGTATGGCCTTTTGAAGTAATAAACCGCTGTTGTTATGTATATTTGAGTATTGGAAGCTCCACGCTAATGCTAGCTCACCGACGACTGTTGATGATGTCATTGAGTGGAAGTGATGCTCAAATTCAGAGACACTATTTATCCATAAGGCTCCGTTTGGAGGGCTAAACACCGAGGTAGGGAGAAGGAAAGAATTCAGATTGGACCTCTAACTACGTACAAGTAAAAGTAACAGGTACATTTAAGTGTGAAGCGTTTTTCTCTCTGACATTTTTGAGTACACAAACATGGCTGACCATCAAAATCTTGACATCTGACCGACCCCGGCTTCACTTAAAGCGACCGTTTGGAAGCTTTTTGGCGTTCATTTTGGCGTCACGCGGTGTGTAAGTTATGTCACACCAAAATGAAACATGTATGCAAAATCCCAATGTGCGGCTAGGTAGATACCATTTATTTTGTTTGACGTGAGTTGAAGAGCGTTTCATTAAAGCTGGTCTAACGATAAAACATAACATTATCTTATTTAAGGTTGTTGAGTTCAGGGAACATTTTTAACCTTTGATGTAGTGAAAGATTTTTAATTTGAATTAATTAAAAAACAAAATATTTTTCATGTCAGAATTTTTATGTTCTCAATAAAAGTTAAAAAAAGATCTCATCTTTACTTAAAAATGCACTTTGGTGGAGAAAAGTATGTATTGAACGTTGAAAAAAATTGTCAAATGACATGTCCACTAAAATAATTTTGTGATTAATAATTTTGATAGATAGCAACCATCTATTAGCATAAATTAGCATTTTTAAATAAAGCTCAAAATATGCTTTATATTCCACTATGATTCATCCAACCAAGTTCTTTAGCCAGAATTTACTACTGTATAAACTTTACCACTTTAGTAAACATTTTCCAATGACATGACCAATAAAATCCTGCTGTATAAACAAAAATGAATTCATATTGGAACATTAGTGAGGCAGAGTAATAATGTGGAGCAGCTTGCACTCATGAAGTGCCTTTTGTTCAATCTGATTATTTAATCAGAACTGTTATATATACTTTAATTAATGAGCCACTAATGCAATTTGTTTCTGCTGAGTCTATAATTACATGAAAGCATAATTGTAAAAATATAATGTTTATAGGTCCAATAACACTGAATATCTAGTCGCAATTCTTGTTTGATAATTATAAAAAAAAATGATCACACCCTTCTGTTTTTTTAACTAATGAACGCTATAAATTGAAGTGTGTACAGTTTTTATGGCTTTTGAGATTTGTGTTGACATTGCAGTGACACTGCACTAAACTGCTCTGTAGGTGACGCCTCTGTGAAATACTCATACGGTCCAGATTGTGAGCTTCATCGTCACATTAAGCACCGTCTGTGTTTGCATTTGCATGCGTGTGGATCCCTATGACAGACTGCGTATGTGCTTGCGAACGTGCATTCATATTTATGACTCCTTGTCCAAAATATGTCACTTTCTCCCCGGCTGTGCAGGCGACCCGCTGATGACTCAGCCCATTCAACACCGTTTCTGTCCGGTTTCCGCTCAGACTCTCCTCAGCCCACACTGATGCTTTAATATGCCGCATGCATACATTACAGGCCGGTGACACCTGCTTTTTGTACGGGCTCAGTTCTTTAAAGCTCATCACAAGACCAAAGAAAATGTCAGAATGTTACAAGATAAAATGATAATAGTGGTTCTGATTATACTGCTTTAGTAATAAAACATTAACTTTTAAATATCTATTGAAAAGAAAGCACAATGGTTAGTATGCAACACAATTTTTCTTTGATTTTTTTGACATTAAATGACAATCAAGTGTAATTGACAGCTCCTTTTTTATTCTGTAGACTCAAATCTTTTGTTCTCTGTGTGAGACTTCACTTGCTGCCTGTCTTTTTTTATATTCTTTATCTTGTGGTGCTGTCAATCTTAAGAGGCTGCAGGGATCACAACTGTAAATGCTCTTGGCTCATCATCTCAAAGCCATGATTAAACAAAGCCAAAAAAATTTGAGTCATCATCTGGTTCGTCATCATCTGGCTGCTTGAGTCTTTTCACTGCTTTATCAACAGCCCCTAAGTATACAGATTCAGATCATACACTAAATCTGTGGTCATTTTAGAGTTGTTGTTTTGTTCACTATTTTCTGTTTGGTTGCAGGATCACAGGCCAACAGACGGAGCAAATCCCAAACCAGCCAAGAAAAATAGACTCCTCAGTGAGTTACTGGATGGCTCAGTGGGAAACTTCGCTCGCATTGGGAGCCGTCTTCTCCTGATGCAGCGGAAGAGCGAATGATTTGTGAGAGCCTGCCACTTAATTTAGGGCATTCCTAAACCTCTTAAAGGTTCGCTCTGATGAAAATGGTGTTTTTAAGATGTTCTTGTATCATTTTTCTCATGGTGGAGGACATGTTGGGGGTGTGAGGGGCTGTGAGTGTAAACAAATGGATGATGGGAAATTGGGGCGGGATTATTCCGCACCAACCATCCCCCCTACAACTCACAGGTAAATTTCGAATTAAATTTTGCTGCTCTGCAGAAACTATGTCATAGAAAATTACATTTTTTTTTAATTATTTTGGCTTAACAAAACAACAAATTATCATATTTTAATAAACTAGTCAATTTTTTTTAATCTAAGATGTGAACAAGAAACTGTGAAAGTGTGAAATGTATTCCTTCTGTTGTGAAAGTAATTTATCATCAACCTAAAGAGGACAATCCACCTTCTTCTGACTAATGACTATGGCCTCTTGTTTCTTCTTCTTTACTGTAAACCCTTTTAAGAAGCTTTTTTTTCAGATTGTTGTGAAAGTCATACCAAACACTCGCCCACTATAAGGAAAAAACACCTTCAAAAAATGAACAAACAGGCAGCAGTCGGGAGATTTTCCCCCTGAAAACCATTATAGTGCTTTCATTATGACTGCACGCTTCAAAACCTGTCTTTACACACAAAGCGACAGCTGTTTCTGTTTTATCAAACGTGCTTAACTTAAAGGGCTCTTTCTGTAATAAAGAGCATCTCCACTGTTGAAATCGACGCACATCATTTGTCATCTATTAGCAGCAAGTCAGCTATTTGTTCTGAGTGATTTCTCAGTATAGCCACTCCAAGAGCTTTTTTTTTTCTTTTTTACAGAAAACAATAAAAAAGCCATTGATGCAGCATCCCATAAATTCCACTCAACAGTGCAGTAGAGAACACGACCACTGAAACAGCAATTTGGCGCGCATCTTAGAAGATTGTTGTGGTTCTCTGAAGAAAATACATTTTCATGAAGTTTAGAAGTTAAATTGTATCGATCCGTCTTTCACCTCATTTCATTGCGCTCTATATGTGTTTATCATAATCCATCAGCTTCTTAAAAACCAAACAAGGTGACCTTTTCTAGTACGCTAAGATCATTTGACATGCTGTAGCCGGCACTTTGCCAAAAAATGACAAACTTTTATCCTTTACTCTACCTTTTTTTCTCATTAGAATTTTTAAGATTAAAATTTTATGCTAATATACATCATTTCTTCTATTAAAAAAAAAGCTCACTTAGATAAAGACAAGCTTCCTTTTTTAAACCCCAATGTGACCAATTTACACTTAAAATAAATATATAACAAAGAGAAATTGGCGCGGAAGCTACGTGCGCTAATTTCCCATCATGCCTTTGTTTACACCCTCTCATGCTATGCTAGCTTGTAGCACCTCACAAGTCCAAGCTAATATTAGCATAGCAAAAAAAAAAACAGAGGGAAATGTCAGAGCTTTCCAGCCCTACAGTTCAGAGCCAGATGGCAACTCGGGTGAGGAAAATGCAGACATTAATGGATTTATTTGTTTGGAAGTAGATACTTTAGAGTTGTAGCAGAAAAGTTAGACTTTGGCCCCCCCGTGGGGGTTGCTATGTCACAAACCCGAGCATGTTCAAACGCAGATTTTCATCTATGATTTCAATAAAGAAATACTCACACATGCAGACATTATTTTACGTATTGTATGTCCTCAATGAGAAAAATGCTACAAGAGCAAACACCAAAAACAAGATTTTTTTATTGAATGGGACTCTTAAACGACTAAGTCAAAGATCTCTTGTTGTCTGTTTTACACTGAGATTGATCTTTTTTTTTAGTCCTTGATAAAAAAGTGTAAAACAGAGAAAGCCACAATATCCTAAACTGCATTTGTTACTGCTGACCACAAACCAGTGGTCACTAAATCAATATTCTATTTATGAACGTCAAAAAAAAATAAGACGACTGCTGCAATTTATTCTTTGCTGAATCTTTTGGAAAAAATTCCTTTTCTTTTGGGAAATTTTCTGGCACAAATGCGACTTATAAATATTTAAAAAACAGATTCCTGGCTGGGTTTTAACATCTGCTGTCACATGAGTCTTTAGTGTTGCACAGCAGTTTTTTATTATGACCAGAACTCTTTATTTTTAAGATGATATCATTTGATATACACTCAAACTCATAAATACTAAGAGCAGCTGTAATAAATGCTTGCTACTCCAGAGGTGAAGTGAATTAGATCAACCCTAAAGATAGTGGTTTGTCTTCGAATTACACACTTTTAAACCTGCTGGTTTTTGCTTACAAAAAATGGTGTGACAGGAGTCAAACCAACACAATTAAGCTGTCTTGTCAACAATCTGATAACTGTAATTGTTCTTTTAAACAGACAGCTCTGCGAGAACAAAGACGTCCAATGCAATACCTTTAGAGAATTGCTGCCAAGATGTGGATTAGCAAGAAAATGTGAGACATAAATTCTGTTTTAATACAATTCATGTCAAATGTGGATGCACTGCACTTGCTTAGATGCAACCAGACTTCTTTTGGCATCACTTTTGGCTTTGTTTCTCTTCCCCTGCTTTACTTACAAGAGAAAATGTTCATAAAAAAAATTTTTAAAGCATAAATTGTATTTATCGGGGAGAAAAAACATACATTTTAAATTCAGTTTTGTGTACTTTTTTTTCTTTAAATAGACTGTTTATGCAAACATATTTAAAGCAGTAAACTATGGAAACTTGTACTCTTGCCAGCTTCTCCAAATTATATGAGTACTAAATGTAATTTATTGAGGGTAATACACAATGGAGCATGGAGCCACCTCATAAATGCAGGCTTCTAAGTAGCTGAACTATCATTTTAAATTGGCAGTGTTGGTTTAGATGAAAGCACCCTTGTGTTTAATTGAGACCTTCGCAAAGATGGCACGCAAATTCAAAAAGACTTCAAAACTAGAAAAGGATAATTCTTGTGCTGCTGCATGTCTAGTATTTTGGAAATATTTTCCTATAACTGATGAAATCCAGGACAATTCTAGGCCAAAACCACCATCAGTTCATTTTTTTTCTTAAATCTCTAGGGTAGTTATTTGGATTTAAGCTGACTGATAAAGCTGTGAGGGTGAAATTTCTGAGAGAATTTCTACGTGCCAGTACAGCTCAAAACCATCTGTCCAAAAGCCTGTAAAAACCAAGAAAATGTTTCAGTGCATGTCTGCCTTTGTATGAGCTCAGAGAAACAACAGAGACAGCAGCTCTTGGTTTGTCTTAAAAAAAAAAAAAAAAAAAAACGCACATCACCTCATGCATCAAGTCAATATATAGTGCACACAATGGCAAGGTCAATTGCAGCAGGGATGAGAACAGCAAGGAACAAAGAGACGAATGATGGAGAAATCCCAGGGAGAACAAATGATCACACGTGAGAGGGGGAAAAAAAAGTCACGAGGGAGACAGAGACAAATGGAACTGCAGGGCAGAGAACGCTAACATGGCAAATAAATACGAAGGTGTATATTTTTTTGTATTCTTTATGTCACGACTGATTCTAACATGGATAGATTAAAAAAAAAATCTAGCAATCTGTTAATTAGCAGTATCAAAATCCTCATCAATCACAGACCTATTCTCCACAGGAAACAGCAGTGAATACATGAGAGTTTGGAGATTTTACAAGTTAGTCAGTCTTGTCACTGCACAGCAATGCGGTTTGGTTTCGTGCACACATGTGTGCAGCCATCTGTTATGTTGCAGAGAAATCCTCCTCAAACACATGCTCTTCATAACTGAGGATGGGAGCTTACATCGCATGGAGTTACAGTGGAGCCCCTTAGCTGCAAACACAATTTGCAAGGTTGAAAGTCTAATTTTCTAATCTGCACTGGGAAAAATCACATTATTCTTTAAAAAAAAAAGAAAAAATCCTTTGTGTGTTGGAAGCCATTAGCAGATGACACACGCCACTTTGGTTCATTTGTGGTAATCAACGTCCACGATTCAAGTATACAACACAATAAAAGCTTGTGGTGTCTAAGGATTAAAACGACCTGGTAAAACTGCACTACTTTCCAATAAAATCTAACAAATTCTTTACATTTTCATTTGCTTTGTGTACCAGACACGGTGATCTGAATAAAGGGAATCAGGATCAATCAGAATGAAGTTAAACTTGTCAGAAATTTGCTGGTGTTGTGGTATATTTTGAGCCTGAGTTTAAAGCTTAAAAAAAGAGTTTGGTCATATCGAATAGAAAAATGTATGCAAAAGAAATTTGTTTTTAAAAAATCTGTCAAAAAAGTACAAATAATGCTCCATGCCATTCCAGTTAGATGACAGTTACATATCCAAAAAAATGCCAGCATGCAGCGACCTAAATGCAAGTTTTTCAGGTAATTTTGGCAGGAGGCTGTGCGGCGGCATTTGTAATTGGAAGGAGGTAGTCGCATTTTTACACGCATTTTGCACGCTGTGCAGTGGCTGCGGAAGGTTCGGATAAAATTGAAAATTTTCCTACGACAGAAGGATTTTTCTCTAAAAATTAACATTGGTCAGTGACCATATTTTGAGGTCGCGCGATGGCAGTCCAGTAACGAAATCAGGTGACGAAATCAAGCGACGAAATCAGGCAACGGAATCAGGCGACGAAATCAGCCAACGTAATCAGGCAACAAAATCAGGTGACGAAATCAGGCAACGTAATCAGGCAACAAAATCAGGTGACGAAATCAGGCAACGTAATCAGGCAACGTAATCAGGCAACAAAATCAGGTGACGAAATCAGGCAACGTAATCAGGCAACAAAATCAGGGGACGAAATCAGGTGACGAAATCAAGCGACGAAATCAGGCAACGGAATCAGGCGACGAAATCAAGCGACAGAATCAGGCAACGGAATCAGGCAACGAAATCAGGGGACGAAATGAGATGATGAAATCAGGCAACGGAAACAGGCGACAAAATCAGGTGATGAAATCAAACGATGAAATCAGGCAACGGAATCAGGCAACAAAATCAGGGGACGAAATCAGGTGACGAAATCAGGTGACGTAATCAGGCAACAAAATCAGGTGACGAAATTAGGCGACGTAATCAGGCAACAAAATCAGGCGACGAAATCATCTGACGTAATCAGGCAACAAAATCAGGCGACAAAATCAGGGGACGAAATCAGGCGACGTAATCAGGCGACGAAATCAGGCGACGAAATCGGGGGACGAAATCAGGGGATGAAATCAGGCAACAAAATCAGGGGATGAAATCAGGCGACGAAATCAGGGGATGAAATCAGGCAACAAAATCAGGCGACAGCTGGGCTGCCACAGGTCAGTGGTAACTGGATCGCTGGCCAGCAGTACCTCTGATTGGGCGATGTGTAAATTCCTCTGGACCATAGACAGTATATAGAGAGAACTGGACTGATTAGCCCCTCCCCCCTCTCATTCAAAACAGGAAGTACCAGCTGGTCCCAGAAAGCCAAAATCCTATAAACTTCTATTGAAAAATAAACAGTTATTAATGAGTCATTCTGTTCGTCAGAATAATCGTTCTTGCTTTGGTATCTTTTTTTAAAATGTTCTTGCCATACTGATGATATATTTTAAATCTTATATCTTAAAGACTCACTCCAATCATCTTTGTCTATTGTTAAAAAGTTCCCATCTGTCTTTTAATTATGATTATACAGTTTTTAGTCAAAATAAGATATTTTCATCAGATTTTCAACGATTTGAATATAGCTTTATTAAAGCTTAATTTTCTATATATTTCCTTCATCATCAAAAAAAATTGTGACAAGATCATGTCAAAAACACAGTTTTCCTTGATGTTTTCTATCAAGATCAGATACAGCAAATACTTCAATTTCTTGACCACACACGCAAAAAGGAAAAAAAAAATACTGTTGCTGAAAGAGCTGAAAGGAAACATGAATGAGCAGTAGATTTGCTTGTTTTGTGTGTTTTTCTCAGTGCATGTGCTAAACTGAGAGATAAATATTGATTCACTGATTACATCTTCACGATCCGAGCTGTTAAATACACAAACAAAGACGCGGTTTCTGAAAATAGCGACAGTTAGGAATCGATATCCATAAAAAAGGGATCCGATCAAGTTTACTTCACATGGGTGCAATGCTCAAACAGTTATGGTCAATACTTTTTAAAATTGGTGAAGTTATACATCCTCAGCTCCAAAAATGAACGTTTTAGATCTAATTGTTGCCAGGGCTCTCGTGAACCTGTGGGGGATTTTCTAAAGTGCGACGAAGAAGGGCAAACGCTCCAGTTTAATGCAAATATGACTCTCGGTTCCACATTTGAGCAGCTTAAAAGGCTCCAGGAATATTTGACAAACACTTACTGCAGCACCTTAGAGGCCGTTCCACAGCAGCTTAAATAGGTGACTGAAGACTGAAACTCTCAAACCAGTTGTTATTTTTTCGTATTTCCCTCCTGACTGTTGTTCTGCAAAAACCAAACCCATTAACATCCCTCTCCTGTTTCCTCCTCTCCCCTGTCTTCCTGAGGCTTAGTCAATATGTTGGACCTTCACACACGTGCGCAGGGAGATAATGCAAATGTCTCTATAAATAGGGACAATATTGCTGACAGTGGCGCTCTCTCAAGTGAGATATCCCCGTGTAATTTTCTGTGCACGCAGCCACTAAGTACCAGCAAGAAAAATTGACTTGATTTCTCTGTGCTTCATCATAACTCCTGAAAAGGCGTACAAATGCTCAAGATGCAAAACAAACATATTTCAGATGAATATTGAACTCTGATGCATGTTTGCCACATAAAACGAACTCTGCGAAATCTCAAATCCGTTTGGCACTTGCAGATTATATTTAATACATGTTTCTGAATGTTTTTCTCACGAAAATCCTCTATGGCTCTGTGCCATGTAATAGTTCTATTATAATCTACTAAATCATAATATGGAAATGCCATTAAAATCATGAAGTATGCGCAAGCCTCTGAAGCAAAGTTCAAAAGCACAATGGAGGTGGAGGCAAAGATCAACGGGATAAAAAAGACAAAGATTCCGATGGATAAAGGGGAGAGGCGAACATAATCCTTAATCTCGCTTACCTTCCAGCTCATGATGAATGACATCGGAGAGGTTGGGCTCCTCTCCCCACCAGAAGATCCACAACTCCTTGGCGTCGGGCTTGATTTTGCGCCGCCACACGCACAGCAGGTTGGCGTGCACGCAGCGCATGAAGCTGCGCAGGACCGGGTCGTCCTGGGCCGGGGCCGAGATCAAAGGCCCGAACTCTCCCCCACTGCGGAAGCTGTAGCAGCGCCATTTAATGCCAGTCAACTCCGCCTGCAAGGGAGACGTGATGGTTAATGTATGGAGGCGGTGAATTTTTAACCAATAAACAAGGCAAAAAGGGGAATGATTATATGATGTTGTCAGACAAGTGTAAAGTCTGTGCAGAACAGGGTGATCACTGTTGTGTGTTTGTGTTACTGCAATGAACAGAAAATCCCCCAAGTGAGCCTGAGGAGAAAAGCTAACACACGCATACACAAAAGAAAAAAAAAAAAAAGTGCATGCTTTAAGAAAAATAAGTGAGTTTTTTTAAAAACATGGAAACTTGTCCAGAGTGCTCCAAAAAAAAAAGATTGTAGCTGCAGAGAAAAATGCTGTTAATAACTTGCTTAAACATTCAAATGAGCAGAAAACTCTCAGAAAAAGCTATTATTATTTGTGCTAGAACTGGACACAGCTGGTCTTCCACACACCCAAGTGGGGCCTCTTTTAGGTGCTCTGCGACATGGCAGCTAAAGGGGGCCCCACTTCAGGGAGGGGCTGGTGGGGGCAGCGGTGGCGTCTTCATAGAAGGCTTAAGGACGTTTTGCAATTGTCACCACAAAATGTGCCGATGCGAGTGGGCAACAGTGGGGAAGGAAGCAGAAGAAAACAGCTAAATCAGAAAAAGCCACAAACATACTCTTGCAGTGTGATGCATATTTCATTAGCTGTTAAATCTATTCTCAAACAGTAATGGAGAGGAAAAACAAATGAACTTAATCATTTTTATGAGATTACAAGGGAAAAAAATCCATATTTGCAATGTAAAAATGTCAGTAGACATTAGAATTTAAAATGAATGTGAAACTCGCAGTTTAGCAGATGTTCACCTGATAAAGTGCAACAACTGCAATGATCACTTTTACACGTCGCAGGCAGAGGAGGTTAAATGAAACAGCCGCTGTGCATTAATCTATTATGAGATTGCGGTGTGAAGTATGGCTTTCACAAGGCGCGTACATATTGTGTTTCACATGAAAGAGTCTGTCGGACAATGCTGATTTAATCAATGGCGGCGCTATATTTTGGTCCTCTTCCTGTTCAGCGCCGGCCATGATTGTTTAATGTCTCCCTGTGAGGAATCTGCTAAAGAGTGACAGCGAGACATTAAAGGAAGGAATGCATGAATGAAGTGCAACAGGAGCGAGTGAGGGAAAAGGTGCTTGGATGGATATCACTAAAAAATGTTTAGATGAAGATGCTTCATTGGAGAATAGATATCTCTGCTTTGGAAACTTTTCTAATTGTGTTTATTTGCCTCTTTGCATTTGCATTCGTGCATAGATGAGCCGGGTGCACAATGGCATTGTTGAGCAGGAAGGAGATTTGGCAGGAGGAGGAGGAGGAGAAAGAAGAGGAGGTTGGGGGGATCAGCATGCTGCACTGCCCTCCTCCTCCTCCTCCTCTTCGGCGCTGTGTTTAGCCAGCTGTGAGGGTCGCGTTGGGCACACTGAGCTGTCCAAGACTGGGAACACTGACCCATTTTAACACAGAGACAGGTAAGAAAGAAGAAAAAAAAGGTGTTTAAATAAGGGCTGACACGATTAGTCGAATTATTGATGACTAATTAACTATTAATATAGCCGACGACTAATTTAATAATCGATTAGTTGTTACTTTATACTATTTTTAGGCTAATTTAGAGTTTAGCTTCTATTTAAGCAACAGGCTAACGTTTATGACTAATTTAGTTTACTGAGGACTTTGAGGCTATTTTGGAGTTTAGCTAGTATTTAAGCTATGTTCTAGTTTTTTGGCTAATTTGGCATCTACTGGGGTTTTTTTATCCTAATATGGAGTTTCACTAATATTTTAGGAACCTGCTAACGTTTTTGGCTAATTTATTATCTACTGGGGTTTTTTAGACTAATTTAGAGATTAGCTTCTATTTTAGCAACAGGCTAATATTTTTGACTAATTTAGTTAACTGAGGACTTTTAGGTCATTTTGGAGTTTAGCTAGCATTTAAGCAACAAGTTACCTTTTTTGGATAATTTGACATCTACTGAGGTTTTTTTAGGGTATTTTGGAGTTTAGCCAGTATTACAATGTTTTAGGTTTTATTTTTTTTATTTTTTTTATGGCTAATTTGGCATCTTCTGTGGATTTTTGTTTATGCTAATATGGAGTTTAACTAATATTTTAACAACCTACTAACGTTTTTGGCTAATTTATTATCTACTAGGGTTTTTCAGACTAATTTAGAGTTTAGCGTCTATTTTAGCAACAGGCTAATGTTTTTGGATAATTTAGTTTACTGAGGACTTTTAGGTTACTTTGGAGTTTAGCTAGCATTTAAGCAACAAGTTACCTTTTTTGGCTAATTTGACATCTATTGAGGTTGTTTAGGCTATTTTGGAGTTTAGCTAATATTTTAGCAACATGCTAACATTTTGGGTTAATGTGTTATCTACTGAGGTTTTTATAGACTAATTTAGAGTTTAGCTTCTATTCTAGCAACAGGCTAATGTCTTTGACTAATTTAGTTCACTGAGGAATTTCAGGCTATCTTGGAGTTTAGCTAGTTTTTTAGCAACAAACAAGTTTTTTTTGCTAATTTGACATCTACTAAGGTTTTTGGGCTAACTTGGAGTTTAGCTCATATTTAAGCCACACACTAAATATTTTTGCGAAATTGGCATGTATTAGTTTACTACAAAACGTTAAGAAATGTAGGTCAACTTCAGCGCTCTTTCATAGTTCTTTAACAAAATTTCCAGTCTGTTAGCAAATTTAACATTTTGCAAATAGCTTTAGCATTTTCAATAAATCCCTTTAGCAATTAAAAAAGCTGTAGCGACTACTTTCTAGTTTAATAAACTATCATCTTCATAGTCTTTATTTTTAGTTAGTTTAAAGCTAATGATGGTTTACTTTAGATGTGTGCTTTACATCCACTTTTGCATCCGACCCGATTAGTTGACTAATCAGAAAAAATAATCAGTGATTAGTTGACTATTAAAATAATCGTTTGTGGCAGGCCTAGTGTAAATTCTTAGCTTGTTTTTGAGAGATTACCTCAAAAAAGACACATGTAGGAGTGGATCTGCGTCGCTTATGTTCTAATCAACAGATCCACATTTTCCCAAGACTTCACAGCATGGATAAAAGTGAGCGCACACTGAGGTATGCAGACGACACCCACGAGCATCCAAACTGCAGAATGCACCCATAATTACAAGCATGTCCCTCCCGTAATGACAGCGTGTGTAATGGAAGATATAAACATTGGCGCTGTGATAAGCCAAGCCCTAAAATTAGCCGCGACAAGGTCAAGGATGCTGTTTGTCCCAAAGCAAAGAGGAAGACATCTGCTTGCACTGCCTCGTCACTCCCAGTCAATGTCAAAAGTTCCTTCAGTGTTTGGCACAGCTGTCTGCCGCTGCTGAATATGGAGCGACGAAGAGGAGAAGCAAGATGTCAGAAAATATATTCACAGTGAAGGCTTCCAGTAGTGTTATGAAGTAAAACATGCTCTGTCTCTCGTGAACTGAATGATAAATAGGCCCCTCCAGACATGTTTAAGACAGAAAAATGCTCAGCTTGGAAACTGCTTTTTTTTTTCTTTCAAAGAAACAACAAGCTGGAGAGAAGCGTTCTTCTAAACTAAAGCCTGTGGTTGGTATTTTCGCTCTGATCGCAAGAAGCTCCACACAAACACTTTGCCCTTTCCTCCTGCCACTGAGCACCGACAGGAGCAGCATCTATTTAGTAATAAAGAGCTTAAAAGTCGTGCCGTTTCTGGCGTTATTTGTGTTTTAAATTAGCGGGGAGATGCTGCGCAAACACAGGTGTTGGGGCATTTATCTCACATGTGGAAAGGCACTACTCCTTTGAGGGGGGGCGGATTAGCTGTGGCACAGTTGCAGGAAACTGCAGCAACATGCTCGCAGGCAGATCCCAACACATGCCTGCGCACACTAACACTGATGCATGCCAACATCACGCAGAGCAGCTGCGTGCTGCACACCAGAAGCGCTGGAGAAGAGTGGCAAGCATCAAAGGGCAGATATAAATTCCTGCTGATGTCCACTTACATCTCACAACCTGCCTGTCTGTCAACTGGATGTCAGTGTTTTTGGAGCAAGCGCGGATGATGACACAATCACACTTTTGAAACCATTAACTAAAGTGCTAACAAACAAATATATAACACCTGCAACACCTAAGAAAAAACCTGTAAGGAATGAGAAATCAACAGATATTAAAACTGAATCTGGGAGAAAAGGCACAGTTAGAGAGAACCCTTTTTAATTCCTCTATTTTTGTTAAGGAAATCCAAGTTTTCTGGTGGTTAACTCTTTAATAGTGTTCTTTGATTTACTGTAACTTTTCCACCATTAACACAATCAACATAATTCCAGTAGATTCTGAAGGAGAAAAGCGGCGTTAATGGTGGAAAATTTACAGTATGTAAAAGATTTTGTGTTTAAGCGTCACCAACAACTCCCCAGGTTTTAAAAAGTTAAACTGAGCAATTGGAGAATAGTTTGTATAAGGGTATATTATGAAATAAGTCATTTATAAATACAAAAATCTGGACAATTTGGAGACCCACTCCAATAAAAATTATGTTCTTAGCATGTTCTTGTGGCTATTTCTGATTATGAAGGACTTATATAAAAGAAAATGAAGCTCAAGATTGCATTTTTTAGTACGTTTTTATTCAAATCATTTTTAATCAGGCAGATGAAAAAAATCAGTTTGAAAAAGAGCTTAGAAAATATGCTGTAAAACGTGAAACATTAGATAAATTAACAAAGTTCTGCTATTTTATTGAATTTAAAATTATTTGTTTACATCAAATTTACATTTTGAGTACTCCTCTTAAAAATTGTATTTGATAAAAGCTAATATTTTTTGTTAATTGATGCAACGTTTCACTTTTTACAGCACGCGTTAAGTCAAGGCCCAGGGGCCGGATCCCGTCCACCAGGTTTAGATCATTTTATTTTATTGTTATTAATGGCCCGATGTTATTTCTAACTTGTATAATTTTGACAAAATATATTTTCATGGAAAGTAAAATACTGAAAGTTATTTAAAGTTTAAGTTGATTTATTCTGGAATAATATTCCTGCCTATTTTTGTTCCTAGTTATGTTGAAAAGTTACTTTTTAAGCATTTTTAAAATGTAGTTTTAGTGTGTTCAAAAAATGTTTATCCTGTTTAGCCCGTTACCTTAGGTGTGTTTTGGTTAATGGCTCCCTGTGTGATTGAGTTTGACACCCCTGGTTTACACTGTAAACCAGGGGTTTACTGTTCTGAGCACTTACCAGTGGGGAGGGAAAGGGGGCGGGGTTGCACAACTCACATTTCGAAAGAGCTACTGCTGCTCTGTAGAAACTATGCCCTAGAAAATGACGTGTTTTTTTGTTTTAATTTAAGGCTAAAACAACATAATCATAACTAAAAAAATCACTGCTAACGCTTGTTACCCTTGTGCTATCCTTGGCATGTTTACAATTAAAGTAGGGTCATCTGGACCCTACAAGACAATGAATTTAACTTTTTTTAAACAGATTTTTTATCTTCACGTGTGTCCTGACCACCTTTGTCATGGGAGGAATCACACATAAGGGTCGGGTCATCTTGACCCCATAAGAAGATAAAATAGATTAAAAGATAATTGGAGCGAGTCTTTACATTTTTTTGTAAGTGATGCACAAAAGTGGAAAATTCTTTGTCGTCCAGAAAAGAAACTACAAGAAAAAAAACTTCAAGAGGGTAAAAAAAAAAGGCGAAGACATCAAGAGAAAAGCTGCTGGATTTTGTTTCACTGTGAATAAAGCCCGCATTCGTCCAGGACCCCGTGTTCCGTTGGTTCGCTGGTTCAATCTCTGATTGAGTGCTGAAACGAAAACAAGAGCTTTTCCTTCAATTGCCAAGACGGGCCGAGGCTTTGACCCCATCCTCACCTCTATTATCTATCTCGTCTTCACTCTCCCTCTCATCTCTCGGCACTCACTTGCTGTCACGGATGCCTATTGAATGCACCCAGGAGTATTTCATGCTCTCTTTTTGGCTTTTATAACCGACTTGTGCTTTTTAAAAAATGTTTAAATCATTATTCTCATAAATAAACTGGGATTAAGTGTTGCATGTTGTGTAAAGTATTGAGTTAAAGCCTCTTAAATTAGAAAATAGTCATTTAATTATTTGCTTCTTTTAGGTTTTTTATACTGAATCTTGAAGCATTGAGTTATAGATTCATCTTGGAAAACAACATCTGCATCTAAGTCAAAGGTCAACCTGAATGCATGTGGTATTAATGGGGAAATATAGAAGTCAGAACTGTCATTTCTAGCAGACATTGCTCAAAAAAGGATTCGTAAGACTTAAGGAGAACTCAAATTGAATCAGAGTTCAAAAGTTTATTTCCCTCAAACATGCCTCATAATGCAACTTTCATTACTAAACATAAGTCAAGGGTTGATATGAATCCGTTTGAACCTTTTCAGCAGTCTGAAACTCCTTTTTGTTTTCTATTTTTTTATATATGTGTGAAAATTCCTCTTGTTAATGTAGTGTTTCTGTAAAAGAAAACACAAAAAATAAAAATATGAATGCATAAAAACCCAACAAAATATGATTTACTCTGGCTATATACGATCACATGAGCTTTCCTAAAGCCACTTTTAAATCAGGACATCCAGCTGATGTGATCATTTCAGATTCCATTGAAGTGTGTGTGGCTAATGCAGTATCACAGCGCACAGAAAGCCTATGAGAATGCTTGTCTAAGAGACGCGCCGGTTCTTAAGATATCTCACAAAGAGCATAAGAGCCTCACAGTCTGACAAAGAAGGCACTTTAAGCTATTGAAAGACAGCTTGTATCAGCAGTTTCACCTTCTCTGGCACATGCAAAACATCGACTCCGTCGGAGTGCCACTACTTTCTCATAAAACGTCAAAATCTGTTTAGAGACTTGGGAGGCTGCCAATATTTGGGGCGTATTCAGTTTGTTCGAGATGCCTGCGAGCCTTTAGATAAGGCGTGTTGTCTTTGTTTCCCTCAGACCTGCAGAAAAGTGTGACTTTTAAGGTGGATTTCCAACGATATTTGTTTTGAAGTTGAGGAATTTGTTCCTAATATCAAATATGAGATTTTATTTTTTTCATTTTTAGATTAGATTTTCTTCTGCTCTGCCGTTTGTTTACTGTTCCACCGCTGTTCCTGTTCTAATTGTCTAGTTGTGAGTTTATCTCCTCACCGTTTGCTGCTCCCTCTGCTATATCAGAGGGAGTTCACATTAAAGCACTCAACTGCCATAACACTTTGTTCATTCCATTGTGAAAGAGACAGGAGGGAGAGGGGAAAAAAAGCAACACCAAACTACAGAGCAAAAGGACATCTTTTGATGGCTGATTAGCTCAAAAAAGCATGAAAATATACAGCTGTTTTTATGGTCATGTGCACAGGAGTTTCTGCTCCTCCTACTTTACTAAATAACTGCAGTAAAACAATAAAAAAAACAGAAATCCATGAAAAACAAAAATGATGCATGAAGGAGTCACCGTTTAACGGACTGAGTGGTCGAAATCAGAGAAGGCAATAACTGCCCCATCATCAATTAAGCCCCCAAAATCAAATTAACCCCCAAGGAGTCGAACTCCCCTTCTGGCATTTTGAGCCACAAATGAAGAGCGGCGCGCAATTTCACACTTGCGAGGGAGCAAAAGTGACACAAAAAAAAGCGCCAAAACAGGTGTAGCGAGGGAGGCTCTCAGACACTAAACAGATGCCTCTCCTCCGCCTCCTGCCACCACCTTTACAAGCCCCAACAAAACAAGAGAGACCGTCATTTGATCTGTGTTTCTGCCGCAGCATCCAGCCCTGGGAGGTGAGCAAGCCAAGCGACCTAATTAGAGCAGCGAGAGTCCCGAGGGCTGAGTGACGGATAGACCTGCCAATCACGCCTCAACTTCTCACCTGACACAACAAGGAGAAATAGACAGGAGGAACACCGGGGAGCGACCAAAAAAAAAAAAAAGAAGAAGAAGAAGGGTGAGACTCTGTGTGCAGTGGCAAATAAAACAACACAAGAAAAGGTGCTGCATCAGGATGCTTCTGTGGTGTTAAGGGCACAGCCAGTTGTCCTGCTTCCAATAAATTATTTACAGGAAAATAAATAAATAAATAAACCAGGTCCTGCTATCTTTTTGGTTTTATTTCTATTGTGGTGTGACTTGACAAAGTGTAAGATACAAACTATGAAAAAAGAAAAAAAGAAAAAAATCGACAGAAACACAAAGAAGAAAAACAAGGCAGAGGTAAAAACAGTTGCTAGGCAACATATAACATCCGTAGGAATTCAGAAACATATTCAAGTTTGGATATTTCCGTCTCCCGGGATACAGAGAAAATAACGTCTCATGTACTTCTACGGTCCTCACTGTACATCAATAAATCTATACGGTTTTCACAGTAATTGTGTGTTTTTGTTCACCTATCAGGACTTTTCTTGACTGAGCCTTCTTCGTTTGTAACAAAGATGAACTTGGGTTAAAGACCCACTCTAATGAAAATCATGTTTTTGGCAAAGGTGGAGCTATGGACCTTATTTTTTCAATCTAATTATTAACAAAAAAACTAAGAAATTATCAATACATGTTTTTTTACAAATTGCAAATATAACAAAAGCAATATTTAAAATAACACCTTTTGTGTTTTTAACATGGTCTTGTGGAAACTTTCTTTAAAATTATGCTTAAAATAGCATTTTTGCATATTTATTTTTTCAAGTCATTGTGAATCAGGAGAAGATGAAAAAACGCAGTTGGAAAAAGCCTGTACTTGTGACATAAATGCTACTATAGACGGGTCACAAGCTCCCCGCTCCGCTCATTCTAATGCATCCACTTGTAGACGACTAGATCCATGTATGTCCGAATTGTGGTTCAAAACTTTACAGCTCCAATAATGCTCACCATTTTTGTATAATTTTTTATATACTTTTATTCTATGTAACACTATTATACTTTGATGATTGGATTGTTACAGATGGATGATAGGAAATAGGGGTGGACTTACTCCATCCCAATCACAACTCAGAGGCAAATTTCTGATAAACTCCTGCCGCTCTGCAAAGAAAGATAGGTTTTTCATTTGACGACATAATCTTAACTGAGACCACTTTTACAGCAGATCAAAAGTGGGGCTTTACATCAAGTAGAGTTAAAATGAATTGGGTTATTGAGGAGAAGCTGGGTGAACTTGGATGTGTTTGTGCAGCTTGTGAGTTAAGATTTGTAAAGATTAGTCCCTGCAAAGCAGTAAAAAGTCATATTTAGCTAAAAATAAAAATTTCTGAGCAGTAATTGAACAGTTAGCACTGCATGGCAGCATCAGTAATGGCCACAAGTAGTTATTGGCCTGATTGTTCTTGAAACGGAGGAAAATGGAGCATAAGCTGTTTGAAAAAAGACCTCGTTTGGTTTGTAATTTTCTGGACTAAATTGTTCTACAGGGATGCTTTTTCAAGTAGAATGACAGCACAAGCCGGTGAGTAAATGTACTCGTTTGATAATATGTTTTAAATATGAGAGGGAAAAAATGCTACATTGTATGTGTGACTATGTGGAGGGAGGGGGTTTAAACTTTTGCTGTGGGTCACACAACAACAGGTCTTGACTTGCAAGCTCTGTCCTGTATCTGTTGCTCACAGAGAAGGAGTGGCGACCAATCAGAGCTTGAAAAGCGCAAGCACCATAAAATGCATGTAAACTCGCACATCATTTAATGTAATCCAGCTAAAGCTCCCCAGTGGTATGCATTTGTGCAGGTATGTTTACGTCTTTTTGTGTGTCTGCTCCTTTAACCCCACAGCCCCAGGCTCAGGCAGGCAGGCAGGTAAAAAAGGTGATGGAATCCTTTGTGCCTCTCTCCTCTGCTGCAGTGTCCATTTATTCAGCGAAGCAAGCCAGGACTGAAAATGAGCTGTACAAATTTTCATTAGCATCTGAAAAATCATGAGCATCTGCCTAATTCAGAATGAGAGAAAGAGCTGCTTGGCCAAGCAATGAGAATCAATGCAGCACAAACGGCTGGGAATCAACAGTCTGAGCATAATGTGTTTGTTCTCTTCAAGTATCCGTCTGATTGGTCGCAGATAATCTCCCAATGGAAGATGGAGGGATGATAATTAGACTTCTACGGCAGAGCCTCGGACAATATTTATGCTTTCTTTTTCACTGGATTTTCTTTTTCTTCTTCTTCAGAGCTACAAGACATTCTTTAACCCAAAGTGTGCACTAACTGCAGTTGAATTCCAGCCAGACGTGATAGTGGCAAAGCTGTCTGGCTTGTAGAAAATATTTGCCCCGCTACAAGGAGGGCAATATCTCCTTTGGAGAAATTCTCTTTGTCAAATGCCTGCAGCCAGGTGGAGAGACTGCAACCTGATCTCCTCAAGACAATGAGCCATGTGCTCCTCCCCTGTGGTGGCACAGAGTCACCCAACTTCAACATTTCAAATGCGAATGTTTCTTGAATTCTGCTGCAAATAATGCAACAGGCTGCAGGAATTGGGCTTGAGATGTGTAGCAATGCAGGCAGGGGTATAACTAACAACTGTTTAAGTTGCTAACTAATTTTTTGGTCAGTGTTTTGATTAGTTTAGTTAATAACCTTTGTTTTGGCAGCATCTATTAGGCTTTGAATTTGGGATTTTAAATTGAAAAAATGTTTTAACCATAATTGATTCATCAAGTTGTATCCGTTTTTACAATGTGGATGAATATATCTGCATATTTTGAATCATTTATCTAAACAAGAGTAAGATTTTTGACATGAAAATTCCAAAATGGGCAGTTTTAAAGTACATATATGTTATTTTTCAATCAAAATTAAAGCATGTTTTTGTCCAGATTTGTGGATCCTTTCTGGCCCACAAGTGAAAAAGTTTACCCACCCCTTGGCTAAAATCAAGTGCCTTCGAACAATATTATTCATTTTTTATTTATAGATGTATTATTGATATAATTAATTAGCATAACTGAGCAAAAACTTAGTAAGGACTAAACAGTTTTTGAACTTTTATTGTGGACATGAGACTGAAAATGTATATTTGCTTTCTTGTTCTTTGTTGATATTATTCCTGTCAATTACGGAAGCAAAGCAGACGCTATTCTCCACATGTAAGTTGCATGTTGTCCATCTCAAAAGCGTGTTTAGCATAGCTTGACCTACTTTTCACATATTATGCAAAATGTGTCAAACTAGCATTAATACATTGTGTGACTTAATGTTGTAATTAGACTACAAATGGAGAGTAATCAAACTTGTTTAAACTTGTTTGCTTTAAATCCCATTAGATTATGCTTGCCCCATTTTGGTTTTATTTACTGCAAGGCGTTATTTATTTATTTTTATTTTTCTGTCATTTTCAATTCAAACTCCCGCTAAAAAAGTATTTCTTTAAGGTATATGTACAGTATTTTTTTAATTAAATCATTGTGAATCGTATTTGTGATGTGGAAAGTATGCTGGATGAGCCACAAGCTCCCTGTTCCGCTCCACATAGGAGAGGGCAAGAAGGCAGGGTCACTCCGCTTAACAACTTAAAGGCGAATTTCTGATGAACTGCTGGAACTCTGCAGAAACTGTATCCTAGGTGCAGTACTTAGCCAAAAATCTGTTTAATTATCATTAAAAGACCACTAGGAACACGTTTACAATAGATCAAAATATGATTGGAGTCATTAAAAAAATGTATTTAACATGTATTACAGTAATATATCAAGGTTTGATTTTTTATTTTTATTTTTTTACAAAACCTAAAAAAAAATAAAGATAATTAATTGGAGACTGGAGAGATTTGAGTGAAATGTCTTAATATTTCTCCAAATTCTAACTCTAACATGTCAGAAATTATATACAATTCAACACAGATGTACATATAGTTATTTAGAGAAATAGCAAATGATATATATATATATATTAGTGATGCTACAGCATCCATAAATTATTATTTTGCTTTAAAAAAAACAGCTTTAAAAAAAGCACTATAAAGCTGAGTGACAGATATGCAGTCATAATGCATTTCTGTACAAGTCAGATAATTGGCTCATTTTCCAGCTATTGCAGGCACTTGAAGGCGCGGGCTTCACCGCCCATTCCTGCCAATCCTCCTTTCCCACTCAGCCTAGTGTCGCCCCGCACACATGCGAGAACACCAGCAGGCGCTAAGAATAGAACACAGCTGGCACTGCAGGGCTTACATATTTCACACTCAAGCCAACATGCTCCAGAACACTTCTGCCCATCCTGTCCCATTTTCAGCTCTGGGACCAGAGGTGGTTCCCTCTTCTTCCCCAACCCCCCCTTCGCCCATCCCGTCTTTGAACTGTTCTTCACCTCCCTGGCAGGTCTCCGACAAGCCTGCAGCTCAGATAAGATCCATGACTACACTCCAGAGAATTTACAACAAAACAGACATGCAAGGAAAACAAAAAAAAAGTGAGAAGATCCCGATCTTCCTGTTTCCAGCGAACGCTCCACCCGGGCCGCTGTAACCCACTTACACCCTCACTTTGCCTCCATATCTGTGCTCTTGACATGCCTGTGTTCACACAGGTGGGCCACTGTCAGGATGTGTCCCATTGCCATGACAAGGAATTCCCACAGCAGTGACATGGGCGGATTAGTGGGAGCTGCCTCGCATAGACTCAAGGTGAAGCCAGCTCTAGCTGTCTGAACGGCAAGCGAGCGGAGCCAAAAGCACAGGTTGAGCGTAGGGGGTGGACTGTTTAGTGAAAATTGGCCAGATGGAGATGCTCCATGGGGCATGCAGCAGAAAACAGAGATGCTGCCTTGGAAACGTGCAATGATGTTCTCCTTGATGCAGTTGCTGTTTCAATGTCATTCTTAATATAGTCCACAGAAAAATGCATGTACAAGCAAAAAAGCCAATGATGCTTTGTCTAACCTTTGAGATACTGCTTCTACAAGATAAAAACCATTAACTACAGATTTTTTTTGCTTGTTTGACAAACCTGTACCTCCATATATATATGTAAAAATTATATTTGTTATTTTTGTTTGTTAAAATGTATGCATAATGAACGTTTGATGAGGTGGATTTTAAAACACTTTTTATGTAATCATGTTTCGATTTCAAAGGCCATGCAGCTGCTTTTACCTCAGCAGACAGGAGAGGAAGCCCCTCTGTTCCTCTGACTGAGAGACCATCATTACTGCTCCTCTCCATGTGGAATTGTAACTGCTTCTCAGCGTCCTGTCCAATTAGAGACTTAGAAGGTTGCAGAAATGCAACTATTCTAGGCAGTGAACTGTCAGTAGGAGAGCGGAAGACTGTCATACAGAGAGAGGGCGAATACACCCGCCCGGCCCTCCTCACCATGGGACAGAGACAGTTGTCTTTAGGTCTCAGGTGGCCTACACCCTGAGCACAAGTATATAATAAATGAGAATGATCTCATGGGAGGCTCTGCTGACACTGATATTAAATGAACAAATTGACTTCCCTCATCAGTCTGTAAAATTCCATTCCATTTTTTTTTTTTGATTGTATGCCCAATTTGATATAAAGAACATCAAAGAAATATTGCTTTTTAAAAAACTTGTTTCAAACAATATTCTCTCCATCTATATTAAATGTGACCATGTGTGTCATAGTGAAACGTATGCGCAACAAGTGGAAATTTAAAGTTGGAAGTGTCTCAAACTTTTATTCCTTCAAGAGTTAATGGCGAAATAGCTTCTCTAGACTAAAGACTTTGGAGTTACAGTAATCAGTTGGGCACCCCTTACTTTTTAAGATATATTTTTTACAATTTTCTACCTTTTATATTTATATGCATGTACATATATATATCGTGTTACCGTGACGCCGTACCATGGATCATGTGTAGTCTGCTTTTTGTGAAAAAGCGATCTAAAACAAAAAAGTAACAAGATTAAGGTACTAAAACCTATTGAATCTTTATTTACTTATTTTGTAAGTGACCATGGTATGAGTAGTTTAATGCCTGACAAAGTGTTTTATTAATGCATGCCGCGCGGAGGCAAAGCGAAAGACCGTTTCTTCGCAAGGAGTAATTTATTTGCATCAATAAATATTAACCCATTAATGTTGCTTTAATACACACACACACACATATATATATATATATATATATATATATATATATATAAAAGGCTTCAATCCAGGAGTGAACGATTTGCTCCTCGTGTTTTTCTGGGCACCATTTTGGTCTAATATTCAATACTGCATCCCAGTCTTTCTAAAATGAATATATAAGAGCAACAAGTCCAACAGTTGTTGAAACAACATTTAATGACCAAGTGTCACCTCCATCTATAAAGTCAATTATAAAATAAAAGATTTAAATGAATTAAGAGAATAGCTGTCATAAATATGAACTGGGATACTTAGATAGAAGTAGAATAACATGGATTTACAGAATGTTTGACTGTTTTACACTTCTATGAATGAAGAAGGTCTTTCCTATGTAATGAGTACCAAGTGTTTTTTTTTCCAAGCAAGCTTCAAACAGGAAGTCAAAGAATTTCCTCTTACTTTAACTTGGCTTCCCTATCCAATCTCCTATTTGATAAAGCTCGAGATCCAACTTTTGTCTGCTGCTGGTGGAAGTACTGATAACTCTTCGCAATATCCCAGTTAAACATCAATTCAACTGAAAATTACCCTCTAATTTCCATTTGAATTTGAGTGAATAAAACTTTTTGTTAAATCCCATCACCTGTAATATCTCTATTCTATGCCAACCCTAACAGAGATTCATGAAACAGACATTTAAAAATTAAGCAGTGAAGTATATTTGCACTTCTCAGCATAAGGTGTAAAGAGTAATGTTGCATCTATTTCGCTTCTCCAACTCGGTGTCAACACTAACATAACAACATTTCTAATGTCTCCCAGTTCTGCATTAAGTCCAAATGATTCATCGTTCCAGCACACCACAGCAAACACACTGCCCAACCGCTGCCTTTTTCCCCCCTCATCCCTAAGCATCCTTTCACCATCCGCTGCCATTAATAACAAGGAAATGCAAACAGGCTATATTAAAAAGGCACCACTCCTGATTACCTGCTTCTTCTTACAAGCCATGGCCACTCACCTGCCATAAATCATGACTCTGCTATCTCCCTCGGCCTCATCTTGCAGCACTTTATTTCCACACCAGATACTAGCATCATCGTTACACAAGCAAGATCCACATTGGAATACAGTTTGGCTAATGAGCGCATCTTAGGTGATCACATTAGATCTCTACTTGAGGACACTTAATTACCAGTGTTAGACCTGTGCGCCTGTGTCGAGGGGACAGGGAGAAGTCCTTTAATTAAGGCTTCTGCATTCCACCTATGGTTGCACAAGCCTGCATCGGGATGCAAGATGTATCCACAGTCCAAATATAGGCGATTAAACACTGCGGTGTGTACGTGCATGAGACGGGAGGAGGGAAAACGTGTGCTTTGTGTCTGTGGTATGTGTGTTTATGAGGGAAACAAGGTGTTTCCCTCACTGTGTGTTTGTGTTCTGAACGAAGGCACAGATGAATGCATCTCTGTGTGTATATATATATGTCTGTGTGTGTAAAATGATGGCCCTTTGAAGAAAGTCTCCTGAGCCTGCTTGGTTTATAATGTGCCCACTACAAACAGACACACACGCACAGTAGCTTCCCACGTTGTGAGGTCCTTGAACGTCTCATCTTTGCTTTACAAACTGGGACTCTTTGTTAAAAGGAATCTGCGCAGTCCACAGAAAGATGCCTGTCTTCTCCTCGTCTATTTCATTACCTCCTCCCTCTTTAATGTCATGCCTCGCTCTGTTTCACCCTTTCACTGTCGGCTTCTGTCTCAAATAGGTCGAGGCTTGCAGTCAGGAAATGCTCATCAGTCATAATACTTTCCTAAAATGAAAAC
>NC_050523.1:12241116-12243367 GCF_002922805.2 Oryzias melastigma | reverse complement strand
TGCCTCTCCTTTCCTCCTCCACCCTTTTCCCTCCTTCCCCGCCACTTCAGCTCACCAGCTTGGTGATTTTCTCCCACTTACAAGAGTCTAGTTTGCTTTTGGTCACAGATGGCTGATCACCAACACGCAAGACAGTTGTTTTGTGGGTTGTGTGATTGTAGCAATCCCAAGTAACTGACACTGACCTCACAGAGCAGTTGACAGTAATCTGCTGTGGCCCCTATAAAGTCCCACGACGTGGACACTTTTGCTATCTAATAAGGCACCTACCCCTGTTGCAAGACAGTACAAAGCTGGAATGCTGTTGAACAGGCTATCAGTCAACAATACTCAACAGTTGATCACAACGTCAGAACAAAGCCATTGTGAGAAAAAAAAACTCTTATCTTGAGGAGTCTTTTCTTATAAAAGTCTGTTTTCCATGCTGCAGTGTTGACAGGCTAATTGTTTCCATTTTAGTTCTACAACATGCAATGCACGGTAAACTTTGTGCAGCAAAGCATGACTGCCGTTTGACAGCTGTTATCCTTTGGAAAAAAGAAAAAAAGATGACGTCTGCTAACGAGAAGCTTCCAGGGTGATGAAAGAAAACATTTAGGTTACTAAAAAACAATGAATGGAGCTTCCTGCTTAAGTGTGACCTGTGCAAGCCGCATGCAGTTTGAGCGACATCAACCTGGAGACTGAATCCAGACAGACAGCCAAGCAAGTCAGGCAAGAACTGACTTGGAGAAGGAGGTAGTAATGTAAACCAGCCCTCTTTTCTCTAAGTGGGGATGGAACATAAATTTACTCTCCACACATTTCAGTTCAAGCCTCAATTTTTTGCTTCTATCCAATTTGTGTATTACAAAAACAAAACCAAAACACTAAAATTCCCGAAGCATCTTTTGTTTATTTTCTTTAAAGCAAGTAACAAAGAAGAAAATTACTTTAGTTTGCTTATAATATTGAGCCTGGTGTCATGTAAGTTTAACTACTAAAAGACGATCTAGTGCCCTGGATTTCAAAAGCAATTTGGACACCATGCTCACTCCTTTTGTTTTGTATTTCTAAATGCAGAGCAAATCGAATCAAAACGAACATTTCACGTTTATTTGAGACTCCATTGTGTTCAGGTGATAAAAATGTGGATGGTTTATTTAAAAAATGCATTTAAACATTTTTTTGGGCAAAAATTGTTTGACCCCAATGCATTGTGGTATATATTCGCCAATGTAGTGAGCATCGATGCACGCTTGTTTTTCGCAAAGACTTCTGGGAAATGTCCAGTGCGCTCAATTTTAGAATTGTAGATTCGTAGAGCACTAGAAAATGGTAGAGAATTAATTCGGACTTAGCGACTATTTTTCCATATCTTTCACTTGGAGGGCTAAATGCATTGGTACGGATTGAATTTGGATTCGGCCCAAGTGGAATGCCGTAGAAATGTAAAAATTCACTTTACGTACAATTAGATTTAATGGTGTAACATATAGTTTTCAACCCAATACTTGATTATCCATGTTGGGATATATTTTTGTGTTTCTGACCAATACTAATGTTTTGGGTTTCATTTCAACCCAATTTATACTTTTTTCCGGAGTTAATATAACCCAGAAAAAAAGTTAGTCACTTTTTAACCATAGAGTTGAGTCTAAAACAACCCAACTTGTAATAATTTTAAGTTTTTAGAGAGCACAGTTCTGTTTTTGAATGGGAATTGTGGCATCCCCAGTGATATGCAGCTAAGGGAAAGAGTAAAAACTGCAAGTTTAAACAGAATGTAAATAAAAACCAATTAAGTAAACCTGTAGCTCAAACACGCAAGTCTACAGCCAACCAATTTGCTTGCCTGATATGTGAAAATTTGGTTCATGGATGAACATATTAAAAATGTACAACTATATACCCAACAATTGCAAACTTGCTAAACATCTGTTGCAGTATTTTTGCAGTAACCTGACCTGCACCTCTAACCCTTCCCTGCACATTTTTTTACTGTAAACCTAAAGATACATTTTTCCATCCCTGCATTTGTCACTGTAGCCTCTAACCAGGACACTTGGTGTGTCATTAGTGTTTTGTCCCATCCAGGACTCCCCTGCAGGAACCCTGCCAGTGAGTAACTGCTGAGGCACTCGCCAGTCATAAATATTCTCAACAAGCCGGCTGATGGATGGTTTCTTTCACCCTCAGTTTGAAAGGGATGTTCACGATGGCCAATAAAGCCACAGTGAGTGAATGAGAGCTTTTTTTTTTTTTTTTTTTC
>NC_050523.1:12230071-12241039 GCF_002922805.2 Oryzias melastigma | reverse complement strand
GATGCATCTCACTGTGAATGCGCCGAAAGTCACACAAGATGCTTTTAAAAAGTTAATGGGGTAGCTTTAAGTCCCACACACTCCCTCCTTTTTTTCACAGCGCTGTAAAAGTAAAAATATTTCCTCGCTCCCTTTGTGATCATTCCTTCAAACCTCTTTTTAGTAACATGTTTTATGTAGCTGTGATTTGTTTTATGCAATGGGGGCTGTTGTTGCTCCTCAACCTGCACCATCACCTGAAAAGCCCCCAGGACCCCTATGTTGTTGTGGTTCTTCTCAGCAGCCTGCATGAGCCCAGTCCACTGCATGCCTTTCCACTTGGCTGCCTGTTGTGGTAAGACAGTTAACTCGCTGACTACAGGATGAAAACTGTGAAAACACTCTGCTCTTTTCTTCTCCACCCTCAAAAACCAGATCTGTGCAAAAAAAAAGCATGACACTGCACGTAGTCAAAAAAAAAACAGCCTTCTTTTCACATATATGAACTGAAAGTGCTGCTTCCGATTGTCAAAAGCCATCTTTGTTTGTGTGACATGTGTGTTTCCTCAGTGCTCCTGAGGTCATGAAATGATTTCCACACATAAATCTGAGATATTTCTGTAAAAATACCCTTTTTTAAAAAAGCTGTTGGCATTAATCAAATGCGTAAAGAGTGCCACAATGATATCATAGTAGGAGTTCTTGATCTAGGTATGGAGAGTGTGCCATAATAACAGCTTTACTGGAGATCTTTTGTTAATGATTGCCTCATAACATCAGCGTTTGGTTCACTTCTGCGCACACTGACGCGTGCCTCCCACGGTCTTATGACTTTGTCGATCACAACTGTGATGAGCATGATTTATGGATACCGTACCAGAGAGAAGATGTTGGAGTGGCAGTCCTCAAGGCTTGCCCCGTTAGCCACCCAATTCGCCGATGCAGTCATAATCGTCCGCCTTTGGGGTCGTCAGCGCATGGCATGTCGAAATCCTACATCGGTTGCTAGCACCGAGCAGGGGGTGACGAATCGGTTCCCTTAGGAGTCTGCAGGCTTAGAACCTCACAAGGAGGTCCGGATCGCGGGCTGTACGGGATGGGCGTATTCAGAAAGAAGTGCAGAATGCATCCAATAAAGCCTTGAACGCAGTAAATCCAAGCATGTGCGGGGATCACAACATTACAATCCGGTCCAGGCGAGCGTTGACGCACGGATCCATTTCAATCCACGCACAAAAGACCAGACCCTTTCCAGAGCAGTCTGTCCGCGGATAGTTTCGTAATTAAATCACCATAATCCATCAGAGATCGAGCCCCGTCTTCTGCGCTTCAGGAGCGGAAAAATGCGAAATTACGCATCAACTTTGCTCTTTTAGACCAATCGAATGCGCATGGAGGAATAATAAAGGCGCAGATATCACACGCAGGGTATCTGATTCCGTCTGCTCCAACAAGCTGATGCACCACTTGTGATAGTTTTCGAGAATTGCATGCGCTATTTATAGCCTTCTTTCTTGCCACAACCGTTCCTCTCACAATGTAACCCAGCCAGGCTCACACAAACAGGCGCTGCGAGCACGAAGGTTTTAATCCCTCTGTTGCTCTGGAATCAAACGATCGGGCAGGCTGGAGAAGAAGGAGGGGGAAAAGGGGACAAAGTCGAGCTCACAACCATGAGTCAAACCGCTCAGGCAAGAAAAAAGTCAAACACTCCACCAGCAGGAAAACGGCAGGCGACTGTAGACGGAGGTTAGAGAAAAAAAATCCTTCCTTCCTTTCAGTTTTCTATCATTACGAAACGTCCTCGCGCGGCCACAAAAGCCTCAGTTCTTGCTCAAAAACATCCAGTACTGTTTCTACAAAAACACTCGAAGCACAAACAAAAAAATAAAAAAAGTGGCCCTCCTCGTCTGGCGCCGAATTTATTGACAGGAAAGAATATGTGCTTTCGATTCCCCGCTAATGAAGCGCGTCCTCTTTCTTCAAGAGAAATGAATTGATTGTTGATTTAAATCCTCAGACATGTGCACGATTTCCTCAACCGCGGTTGCTCCTTCCTCATTGTTTATGTCTCGCAGCGGCGTTATTACACTGAGATGGGCGTGCGCAGCCCGAATGTGTCACCCTGTGTATGTGTGTGTAGGGGTGTGTTTGTGTGTGAGAGAGACAGAGAGAGAGAGAGAGAGAGAGAGAGAGAGAGAGAGAGAGAGAGAGAGAGAGAGAGACACAGAGAGAGAGAGACAGAGAGAGAGAGAGACAGTGGGCTTGTTTTTACTCGAAGCTCCGTAGCTTCTTGTTTTCTGTCGCGAACCGTCTAATCCATCACGCATTGTGATGTAATGGAGGTCTGAGGCTGAGAATCGCTTTTTCCAGTTGGCTAACTTTGTGGTCACGTGACCCGAGTCTGGCTATTACAGTTCAGGTTTCATTTATGAGAGCTTTACTGCCACACGAATGGAGTTAGAATGAAGTTTTATGTGTTTTTTGTAAATAAAAGTTAAACCATGTGTTGTTACTGTTTAGATTATTAAAATACTTGAATTATTTATATTATCTATCTATCTATCTATCTATCTATCTATCTATCTATCTATCTATCTATCTATCTATCTATCTATCTATCTATCTATCTATCCATCCGTCCATCCGCCCGCCCGTCCGTCCGTCCGTCCATCCATCTATCCATCCATCCGTCTGTCCTTCTGTCTATTCATCGATTTGTCCGTCCATCTATCCATCCACCCAACTACCCATCCACCCATATATCCAATCGTACTACCATCCGTCCATCTATCCGATCATCCATCTGTCCATCCATCCGTCCGTCCATCTATCCGTCCATTCATCCATCCACCATCCATCCATCCACCATACATCCATCCATCTGATCATACTTCCATCCATTCATCCATCCACCATCCATCCATCCATCCACTATCCATCCATCCATCCACCATACATCCATCCATCTGATCATACTTCCATCCATCCATCCGTCTGTCCATCTATCCATCCATCCATCCATCCGATCATACTACCATCTGTCCATCTGTCCGATCATCCATCTGTCCATTTATCCATCTATTCATCCATCTCTCTGATCATCCATCCATCCGTCTATCTGACATCCGTCTGTCCGTCTGTCCGTCCGTCCATCCACCCGATCATCCCTCCATCCCTCCATACTTCCATCCATTCATTGAAGGGTTTTTATATTAAATTAAGGTTTTTTTTAAATACTTTTATACTATGTTACACTTTTATACTTTAAGTGCAATATAGTTTAAAAATATATATTTTTTAAATAGTATGAAAACCCTTACCTGCCTGCCCACTCACCAACTTACCCATCGACTTACCCACCTACTCACCCATATATTTATATGTATTAGGGATGTAATAATTAACCAATGTAATCGATTAGTCTATTTATTATCCGTCTGAGGTAAGTTGTGTATTGCATCCAATTGAATCTACCTATTGAAATTATTTCTAAATGCAACTAATCGATTAAATACATATTAGAAAATACCATTTTGATTGATGCATGGCAGGTTTATTTAA
Source organism: Oryzias melastigma (assembly GCF_002922805.2). Taxonomy (NCBI): domain Eukaryota; kingdom Metazoa; phylum Chordata; class Actinopteri; order Beloniformes; family Adrianichthyidae; genus Oryzias; species Oryzias melastigma. The sequence goes on along the minus strand of NC_050523.1, from coordinate 12,237,496 downwards.
TTATGACGTAAAAACGACCAACTGCTATCACATTGGACAAAATACCTATGATGGCAGCAAAACATGATCAACCATCATTGCAGTCCAATGTGTGGAAACTGAATTCTGCAAAGAAATGTGACCATACTGTGTGGAATAATATTCTAATAATGTTATTTTTGTGTTATTTTTATGTGGATAAACAACAGTGGACTTAACTTAATTAAACTAAAATGTGAGTGGATTTGCCATGACTGCTTGTTTAATTGTTTGTTTGTACATATATCTAATTTACAATTGATTATTTTCCAAGAAATACAATAAACATGGAAGAGTTTCCCCTCTGTGGGTTGTTCATGTAACTTTCCATGTACTCACTTATCTTGGTTGCAATGATGGCTGACATGAGATTTGTTGTTGTGGAAAGACAGGTCATTGGGCAGTAGTTGGATGGGCCGGCTCCCTTTTAACCAGTGAGCAGCACATACTTTTGCACGTTGAGTTGCGAACAGCCTGTTTTCCCGTCTAGCTTTGTTGTCTTTACTGTGTCTCTTGAAGTAGCCAGCCAAGGCCTGGAGCCCATGTTTGGCTGTTTTCACTGCTTCAGGTACCTGACTAGAGCTCTTGAGCACTTGCCTTTTCATTGCACCTCTCAAGGCCCCCATCAGTTGACTCAATTCTCTCTGAACTGCCTTGATTTTGGCCTCCAATTGTTGCTTCCCTGGTGGGTATTGTTTTCTCCCATGATTGCTCTGATAGCCAAGCATTTTCAGGATCACTGCTGCTGAAGTGTGAACCTGTTCATTCGTTTCAGTGATTGTTGGAGTTACTCTTAGTGCTTCATTTAGTTTCCACAAGACTTTCAGGTGGTATTTAACTTACTGTAACTATTGTAAATGGTGTTCAGGTCACCTGATGTTCATTCTAACAACCTGACTTCAGGTCAGGTAATGGTATCTCTCGAGGCCAAGTTTGTACAGTTTGCTGTTTGATATAGCCTTCCTTAAGACCTGGTGTTTTGGCTCCCGTGTGGCATTGCATTTGTGTTGTACCTCTTCAGTCTCAAGTGATAACAATTGCCTCTTGTGAATGTTGGATCATTGTGCTTCTATTTGCTTTACAGTAGGCCCTAACTGGATTTTGAAGCATCCATTCTCTGCACATTTCATGCATGTAACCTTTCTGAGTATGATTACTCGAGTAGCAGCATTCTAAAAGACCCTTGTTCTCACAAGCCTGTACTGCATCAACTGAGAAATATATTTGCTATGTATACAGTAGCAAGAAAAAGTATTACTTTGATTTCTGCATGACTTGAACAGAAAATGTGTTCTAATGTTTATCTAATTCACAAAAATAGACACTGTTTGCTGAAACTAATACTACATGGACACGTCTTTCCTTGTGTTCACTGAACAAAATGTAAAAAAATCACAGTGGAGGGTGGAAAAATAAGTGAACCTTTAGGCTTATAATTGGTTGACCCTACTTTGGCAGCAATAACCTCAAACAAACATTTCCTGTAGTTGTACATCAGATCTGTATAATAGTTCTGAGGACTATTACCCTTTATAAAACTGTTTTAGGTTAGCAATAGTTCACTCACAGAGACTAAGCTAGGCTGAGATCAAGACTCTGACTTAACAACTCTAGATAATGTTTTTTTTTTTTTTCTGTTGAATCTGTTGTTGACTTCCTTCTATGCACTGGGTCATTGTCCTGCTGCAACACATATCCTCTACTGAGTTTTAGTTGGCAGACAGATGGTCTAAAGTTTTCCTGTAAAGTGTCTTTATAAACTTTGAATTCATTTTTCAATTGAAGACAGCAATCCATCCAGTTCCTGAGGCAGCAAAGCGGGATTAGGGTCTTAGCATGTGCCAGAGATTTCTCAACGTTTTTCGCTGACACTCAAGAATTCTTCTACACTTTATTGAGTATTCTCCACTGAGCACTTGGAGTTATCTTTATAGGGTGGCCATGACTAGGAAGAGTACCAACACAAAAATATATAGACATGCAAGTAACTTCTCTGATTAGGATTAGAGAATAAGAGTAGTATTAGAGAACAGTATTGGAGAATGAGAGAGTAAAGATCAAGCCTATATGTACAGACGGATAAAGTGGTAATGGTGAACCAACCAAACAATGTGGGTGTGGATAAAGAACAGGGGAAAACCATTGTGGTGGATGTGGCATTATCAAGCGATGGCAACATCAGGAAGAAGAAACAAGAGAAATACCAGGGACTCAGGGTGGGAACCCCTTACATGGAGGAGTGGCAACAGATCCCTGGAAAAACTACAGACATCTCAGTCCAGAAAAAAATAGTGCTAAGAGCAGCAAAATACAGCATAGGACCTTCAAGATCCCAGACCTCTGGTACAGGTCTCCGCCGGACCTCTGGCAGAGGTCTCCGCCGGACCTCTGGTAGGTCTGGTAGAGGTCTAGTAGTCTATTGAAGAGTGGTGAAGATATTATTTTAAACTAATTCAAAGTCGTCATTTAAAAATGGATAGAAAAACAGGGACACCACCACAGGGACACCACCAAATAGTTTTTTAGTTTGTTTTGCTTGACAAAACACCCTCATAAAACAATATACTGATTACATGATTTCAGTAATCACTAATAAAGACAAGGACCAAGGCTACATTTCTATTAAACCTACGTATAACTTCTTGCAAACATTTCACTCTAATGTGTATTCCCTTACATTATAAGTAGAATTTAATTTTTTTTGCTCTGAACTTTTATTGTTTATAACCACGGCTGTGGACTCATCTTTTTACAACTGAGGAACAAAGACATGTTTTCCACTCTTTCCTATAATAGACAGAAGGGGTCATTCAGAAGTCAGTGCATCAAATATTTGTGTCATTTTTAATAATTCAACAGAGCTTTTCATTCTAAAATAATATTCTGCATGTATTATTAGCATTCACTGTATTTTAAACAATTTGTCTGTGTTTTTATCTAGTTTGGTTGTAGAGGATGTTTCTCTCTGAGATTCATGCACTTTTATCCTTTTTACTTGAAATATATATTAAATATTTCAGCTTGTCAACGATCATATTAGATTTATGCATCTTTTAATAGTTACTTAAATTATGTCTGTATCTGAACATTGAAATTTCAATTTCTTCATGACACCTTGAAAATAACAATACCTGAAACTCCTAGTTTTGAGTGAGAGCTTATGAGCTTATCACTTGCTTCCATCATTATTAGAAATGTTGGATAGCTCTTTTTTTTGCTTCATTTTTGAGCCACAAACAGCTCAATTAAATTTCTGTGAGGCTCAGACAGAGCTGCATTTTGATTGGAGATTTGTGTGAAACCACCACTTTCAGTTTGTTTATGCACTTGGGATTATTGTCTCATTGCATGACCTCCAATATTTTTGATCATGCTGTCAAACCAACCACGGCTCACATTTGACCTTTTACCCCTGCCCCTATGTGTTGCCCTTTTGAGAGATCATGTGTTTTTTTAGACTCATTTAAATTCATATTGTGCAGAAGATCACTTCAGCTTTGAAGACAGCAAAAGTAGGAAATGAGCACACAATTATCTAGAGAGCGTAGAAGAAGTCCAAATCATTACCCTTCCACCACCATACTTGTCAGCATAAGTGTTTGATTTCAAATGCTGTGATTTCACTAAGCGTAGCTCAGTGAATAATGGCAATAACCTTGGTCTTCTCGTAATGTAACAACAGCGCCACAACATTTAAGGGAACCTCACTTTTGACAAAAATGATAATTGACTTTGATGTTTTCTGCTTTGCAAAAATTCTCAGCGTGGCATGATGGAGTCTTTATTATTACGGAATGGCTCCATAATTGCTCCTGGATTGATGGGCAGCAGTAATTGCTTCTCTAAGCTAATTCTTGATGTCTTTCCTTCTTGGCACCACGTTATCACACCTGGATTTCTCGGGTGGGCATCCTGCCAAAACTAGTGCTTTTATCGCAGTGCTCAAAGGCGCAGATGATCAATAATTATCATGTGCATTTGATTAGCAGCACCTGGCTCCTACTTACTCACTTAATTCTGATGGGAAAAGGGAAAAATGGAAAAAACTTCTTTATTTTTTTATTGTTTTTTTCACCTAAACACCAACAAACTGCTGTTTTTCATTCATCTGAGGTCGATTTTATCTCTTTTCAAGATTCTAAGGTCAAAATTCAAAACTGTCTCTTTATGGATTGAATAAAAGCATTGTGGATAGCACAAACGGTCAACTTTAGATGCCAATTCTTCCCAGATTTCAAAAAAAGCATCAAACAGGAATGAATGGTATGGCAAGGGATGTGTGAAAGATATGAATCAGATGGATGAGCGATGGCTTAGCCTTGTGGTTATTGATCCCTTTGCTCCAGGAATGATCCAGAGCTCATTTGGAGACTTTTGTCCCCCTGCTTTTGTTCAATACATCCTTAGAGGGCTTTGAAAAGACTTGTGCACAGTTTGACACACTTGGTGTGGAGCTGAGATGCTATCAGTTTGAATAAATCTATTTCAATATGCCGCGCGCTTCCACTCATCAGGCCCCCACTGACCTGATGTGGGGTGAGGAGAAAAGATGCATTACTGTTTCTGATTAAAGATAACATATTTCTCCAGACAGTTTACTCAGGCGTGTTCCGCTTGGAGTGGATACGCATGTGTGTGTATTTCAATGAGCGTGCGGCTTTGTTGCATTATTTATAGTTCCTTAATTTAGTCTCCTTTGTCTTGAGACACGACAATTCATTTGTGTTCGTTGTAGGGGACACCAGTTTGAGACCTCATAATCAAATACCTTTCATGAAAGCTCTTTAAGCCTTACTGTAAATTGAAGGGGACATCCTGCGTGTCTTAAGAAAATCTCTGTTGGATGGGAGCGACATGTTCAGTTTTTTCTCAGAATGACAGGCATTTTATTTAACATGGTCACATGCGTCATGTTTTAATATACTGATGTTAAATCATACAGTATATAGTAAAAAATGTCATCGATCAATTAAGTTTAAGATTTAAAAATCTCCACTTTAATTTTTTACATGAAATCTAAATAGTTTGCAAGTTTATTTTTAAAAACTATTAATTACTAAAGTCTATTTTTAGCAAGTCTTTTAGCAGTCTATTAGTTTAGCAATAAAGAAAAAGGATTGTTACAAAAAAATTATACTTTTGATTTCAATTAAAATCTACACAGATTTTTACAAAAAAAATCTATTTGATTCCAAATGAATTTATTTATAGATGTGAAATAATTCATTTGGTTTAAAAAATAAATGTGCACAACAGATAAAGTGGTTTTCCTAAAGATTATAAGTCAGTTATGAGATTTGAACTATCCCATGAAGAATTGAAATGTTTAATGAATGTTTGATCCAGCAGGTATTCTTACTGCATGACTTTTTTAAACAATATTTTTAATAAATAAACTTTTCAGACACTTTTCACATGAAATATTACGTCTTAAAGTGATTGAAAAGAAAATAGAAATACATATTGACATTGTCTAAATGCAGAAAGTTTATATTGCTTTAATTAGCATGCTAATTAAAAAGCAAAAACATTAAATTTGACATGCAATAAAAGCACCATCACAGAATAAACTTACATTATTTTACTCAGACTATAACTCATTCAACAAGGTGAATAAACCAAAAGCATATGGTTGTTTTGTTTTCATCGTTGTAAAGTTTTAAGAAATATTGCGTACGTGTGACATACTACAAATGCAGTACTTTTGATTTTAAGCAAACAGTAGTAATACTATTTCAAGTTTGTCCTGTTTTTCTTTAGCAATATTGTTATGAAAGCAGTTTTTTTAGTGAATTCCAAGATGTCTATAAAAGTTATTTAACCTGCTGTTTTTGAATCAAAATATATTGTTTTAGATATATTGTTTTTTTGTTTTAGAGTTTGCATTGTAGTTGACTGTGTGTAGGACTGTCTTGCAGGACACCTGGGTTTGCTTCCCAGGACGGGTTTGTGTCAAGAGAAGGGCATCCGGCGTTAAAACTCGCTGCTGAACCACCTTTACAAATCAGTTCGCTGGTGACCCCTGAGGGTATACGCTAAAAAATGAACAACAACATCCAGAGTTCACATTATAGTTGGTGATAAAGCATGTCTTTGGACTTTGGGAGGAAGCCATTTTGATTTGGGTCACAATCTGCTGTTTTTTTTACAGTATTATGTACAGGAAAGCGTGTACATTACTACGTACACCAAAACATCCAATACAATGTTTTATTATGTTTAGTTTTAGAGCTGACAACACTAAAAACAGTCTTTGCTGTGGGTTATTAATCTTTTGTAAGCAGATCTAGCCTACACCCGAAGATGTGAGGGCTCTGGAAACATCATCAAACGGTAAAATCAATTCAATAAAATGTAAAGGCCCAGAATGTTAACATTTAAGAACATCAAAAAAAAGCAAATAGTCTCAAAATTGATTTTAAAGTTCAGTGGGAGCCAGTGTAAAACAGGGTGCTTCCAGGTCCTGTCAAAATGGTTGCCCCAGAATTTATTGTGGATTGTAGATTATATAAAATAAATGAATTTATATATTATCTGCACTGGCTATTTATTAAGTTTCTCTGTCTCTTAATCAAGATTGGAGCTCAAGCTTGGCTCTCTGAGCCGTCATCATTTAGGAGACGCTGTACATCCTGGACAGCTCACCTACTGAAGCGTCACACAGACAGCAAACAACACAAACTCAGTCCTCTGGGAATTGTAGAACCACTGCGCCAACAATTGTGGATTTTTTAGCCTGTGGGAGGAAAACTCTTTACACAGAGAAAACTCACATTAATGGTTACATTCCACACAAAAGTTTCAGAAACAACAGAGTTCAGGTGTTCCTAGCATTGAGGTGAAGCTGCTGACCAACACAACACAATATAACCTTAAAATATGTCTATAAATATTATATGATTGAAGAAAAATCAATATTAGGAGGGAAAATTGTAAAATGTGGGAGTACCTATGTTGTCTTACGGCAGCTTGTTTCTATAATGTGGTCTATGTAGAATTTCATGTTTTAATGACTTGATTTCTTGAAAAATAACTTGTTGCAGAATTTGGATTCAGTTCAGTTTCTGTCATTTATAAAGCAGCAGTTCATAACTGGGGTTGTCTTGAGGCGCTAAAAAATATGCAGAAACGTCAAACTTAGTTTACATCATTGTAATTATTATAATCTAATAAATTCAATCCATATCAAAATCATAAAGCCAACAAAACTTTTCAGCCTTTATTGGTGATCAAGAGTCTGTATTAGGGAAATGGTTCCTAATGAAAAATAACTTAATTTGAATTAAAGTCTGGACCATTTCATTTTGTTACAATTAAATATCATAGTTTACATAGTATATGTAGTGCAAATTTGTATAGTATTGCCGTTGGGACATGTAAATCACTTTGTATTGTCAGTGTTATCAT
>NC_050523.1:12225151-12229268 GCF_002922805.2 Oryzias melastigma | reverse complement strand
TGATTGATTGATTGATTGATTGATTGATTGATTGATTGATTGATTGATTGATTGATTGATTGATTGATTGATTGAGTCAAAGCAATAGCTGGCATTGTTTGAGACATTCAGTGAATCCACTCTGGCCTTTTGTGTATTTTTTAAAATTTATTTTCTCTCAGCATCCAGCTTTTCCAAATTGTTGTTTCTGGTACTCCCCAACATCTTTTTTTTTAAGTTGCTATGGTAATATTTTCGTTGGTGTACAATGAAGAATTGTCCCCTGTCCCATTTTATCCTGTCCAGTCCTGTCCTTGTCTTATGTTAGCTTCTCTTATATTTTATATATTTTATGTAAACATTTTATGTATATACTACACATTTTTATAAATTGTGTATTCTGTAAAAGTTTGATAAATGTACACAAATTATATAACTTGTTCCTGTTTCTTGGTGTTTTAAGGCCTAAGAAATCGTATATAGAATCTGACAAATTATAAGCAAAGTATTAAAAGAAATTTCAGAATTTGAAAAATATTTTTTTGGGTATGGGGAAGAATCTGTGCCAATACTGAAGATTCATCACCATCCGGCGACAGGATTCTCTCATACAAATCTGTGGTTCTTCTCCAAAACAGCATTAGAACACTTTCCAGGAAAAGCAGCTTCCACCTCCATAGAGACATTTCAACCAAATCCAGCAGTGCTGTTTAGTGTCTGGGCTCATTTTAGAGTGAAAAAACGGCTCTGTGGTCTGAAAAATCAATATTTACCATTCTTTCTGAAAATAGCTAATGCTGAGACACCTCCCCCCAAACCTAAAGAGCAGAAGGATGATTCAACTGGTATCAGTGTACACTTGAAAGGATCTGCAATGTACAGTATAAGTGCCTTAATACCTTCCTTCTTAAAGCCTCATTAATGTTGAACATGACAAGTGGTTCCAGAGTGGATTTTCTCATCCGTCTCATTTGTCAGAAAAAGTTTTTTCAATTATAATGATGAAAATTTTCAATAGCATGTCTTCACAGTGAACGGATGTGCTAACAACAATATGAAATCAGAATTTGTCAGAAGAAGCATTTGGCTGTGGAAAGACTGAACAAGCAAATATAAAAGAGAAAAATCACTTTACGGGCAAAACTGTCCCCTGCCCCCCTGGTTTCCCACAGGGCGGTCCTACACCCAGCCAAATGAGCCATCCAGCTGATAAAATATCTTCTACTTCTGTTGTCACTTTCATTTTTAAATAAGCTTCGATCAGGAAGTTGATGGATTTTATTTGTTTCTGTCAGAAATTCACAAACTATATAATTTTTGTGAACATTAAAGCGTTAATGCACGCAATTAATCAGAAAGAATTAAGGCGTTAATATGTATTAATGCAAATGAATTAAAGAAACAGTCCTTTACTTAACTTGGCGGTTCAGGCTTCCACGGCGTGCGTTAAAACATTTCAGCAGGTATTATTCCACTTATTCCACAGTCACTTACATAAGAAATAAATATTCAATCAGTTTTAGTACTTTATTTTTGTGATTAAGATTACTTTTTCACAAAAAGTGGATTATTTGTGCCATTTTGTACAAATACTCTTTTACCTTAAAACATTGTGATTAATCCCAACACAAAAGTGCGATTAATCCGATTTTTTTGTAATCAATTGAAAGAAGTAATTAAAAATAAATGTTCTAAATATAGAGGTTCATGTGTGATTTCTATTTTCGCAGATAATAAGTGGTTGGCAAATACTGAGACAAAAAAAAAAAGCGATTAATTGCGATTAATTTTTTCCAGGTTTGCGATTAATTAGTCAATTTTTTTTAATTGATTCCTGGCCCTAAATTTTTTACTAGATGATAGAGGAATATTGGATTGGGTTGAATGTTAATTTCTATATATTCTGACACTTACATTAGGGCAAAAGATGCAAAAATAAAAATGCATTATTATCAACTCCAAATGAAGATTTTCTGAAGGATGATGGGCATCAAAGGGTGTTAACTGCTCACACCCAGAGAAAGAGAGAAGTGTGTGGGGGGGGGTTCCTTCACAGAACAATCGGTACCCTCACAGTATCTTCATTAGTGATTGATGGATTACTGCGTGCTGACTTAACACACCCCTAGAAGCAAATTCTCTCCCTAAAATCAGATGGGAGTCTCGCCTCTCTTTGTGGGTCCAATACTGCTCTGGCATTTCCTAGAGCGCAGAGAGTCTGGCTGAGAAGAATAGATGGTGTGCATTATAATGAACATGGGCTGACATTGCCTCATCCATCATTCCACCCCAGGAAAATTATAGCAGTGCTAGGGAGGGAGAGGGAAAAAGAGAGACTTTAAATCACAGATTGTCTACAGGTCCAACTCCTCCTAGACTGTCACCTTGTTGTTATTGTTTTAAGTGCTCAGCCTGGATCTGTTTGTCTCACGGTCAAATTATTGCATTAAACACTCACTTCTCAAGGGTTTGTTTAATTAGAGAACATATATAATGAAATTTAGCATAAGAATTGCATTTCTGGGTGTTTCTTATTCAAATCATTGTGAATCAGGCAGGTTGGAAAAAGCCATAAACTCTCTGATTTGCTTCATTCTGATGTATCCATTTGCAAATGAATATATCCAAAAAAGTCTTTCTTTTTACATCTGAGCTGGCATTTGGCTCAAAAGTGTATGCCTGAATAGCTCAGAAATGTTGTTGCACCAGTAATCTTAGTTTGGGGGTGTGAGGGAGCGGATGGATGATGGGAAATAAGCGCAGGCTTACTCTGCACCAACGATCCTGCTCACAAGTCAGAGGTGGAATTTCTAATGATCTCCTGTCACTCTGCAGAAAGTTTTTTTATTTTGGCTAAAAACGACATAAATTATAATTAAAAACCACAAGGAACGCTTTGAAAATAGATCAAAAGATGATGGGAGTGGGACTTTATACATCCAGCTTGTCCATTGATAAATTACATTAGAATAAACAGTGGACAGTCTTGGTTCAAAGTTCAGACACAGAACTTAAGCGATCCACTGAGTTGGTGTGACAGGCAATCATATCAAAAATTTATACGGAAATACTACTTCAAAGGAATTGTTGAAAATTATCATAATTATCAATTTACTGGCTTGTGCATCTCTAACTGCTTGTGTGTGCATGTCGATCACGCTTATACTGTAAATGGATTTCCTAATGAGCAGACAGTGTCTTCCCAAGATGACTCAAGAGATGGGAAATTAGATGCTATCTCATTACAACAGAGCATCGCAATGGTACGGTCTGATTTTGGAATTATGTCATACTTGCTGATACACAGATTATACTTGCGCAGCGCGGCTCTGTTGCCGCTGACAAAGACGGCAACCGTGCATGATGTGATTAGTAAGTGAAGTGCTAGATTGTAAACAGAATGTAGAGATTAAGTTGCAAATATTGGTTTACAGTCGTGCAGCCAGGAGGCGGCCTGCAGGTAACGAGGCGAGGTATTAACCGAGCCTCCTCTGCGGTGACTGCAGAAACCGAGGGGTTTGTAATGTTTTAACCTGTGTAGACAAAGCCGTGTGGGGCCACTTTCAAGTGGAACGATCACCACAGAGAGCAGGCTTTCAAGTGACCACCCGGCATTTCCACTTGGCTGCTCCCTCTGATGCTACCTGAACAGGTTTCAGCAGAAGCCTTCAAGGTCTTCATACATAATGCATGGCAGAAGGGATGCTCAGTTTTCATGTCCTCCTCATTGGTTTCACCAGAAAGGACGGTCCTGCCAGCAGCACACAACACTGTACATGCACTGTTTCATCAGCAATTTGTTACATTTCATTCCGACCTACCTTGACCTCCATATTTGTATTCGTAGAAGTGTGTTTAGCTATCGTTTTGTAGTTTTATTGTTGTATAATAAATCACAAACAGTACAATATCAATAATTAATGCGTTAATGTCACAGAGTGCAGCCTTTGATCAGATCAACGTAACAGCTTATCCAGCAAGAATCCTGCATGCTCTTTTGTCTTCACATTTCTGTGACACTCTGTGATATCTATTAGTTTAACACTCACTGACACTGCTCTGGCCTTGCCCTTCATTTTTTATCTTGTCTTCTCGCATTTCTTTTGTGGCGTGATTTGATGTGCTGTGATTGTCTTTT
>NC_050523.1:12198260-12225108 GCF_002922805.2 Oryzias melastigma | reverse complement strand
ATCCGAACACACTCCCTCCTTTTTTTTTTATTCCGTGGTACAAAACGTAGCCTTTTGCTGACCTCAATAAATTCACCAGTATGTTAAACATTTCAGTTAGTGCCCTTAAAGTGGCCTTTCCACAAACATTGTCCTTCGCCAAAGGGGGCACTTAGAGCTGGCCGTGTGCTGGTGTGTGTGTGTGTGTGCATGTCTGCGTTGAGACGGAGCTGTGTGGTATCCACTACTGTGACGTAATAAAATTATGGCCCATTAGCGGTAACTAATGACCATGTGTGTTCATTTCAGTCTATGGTATTTTAAAGAGCCCATTCCAGCTCAGTATTTTTCTTATTTAGGGGTCAAAAAGATGATTTTTTAGTCAACATCTTGAATCTTTTGAGCAATTTCTTGAAGTTTTATCTTTAGATACAAATCAGTGTTTGCAGCATCAAAAGTGAATTCAAATATTTTAGTTTCCCTGTGATTTTAGACTCTTGGGAGTGGGATGATCAAGCTTCCTTAGATGCAATCTTCCCAGAAAAAAAATAAAAATAAATGTTTAACTCTGTCTCTCTTATGTAAAGCTGTGTCTTTGTGGAAATAATAGTCTCTCCTTCAGATGTGTTCAAATATTGTTTAATAATGAATGGTTTTAAATGTTTTATAGAAAACCAAACCCATCTGTGTAACTCAATAAAAAGCAGATATGGAACGCATTGAGAATGTCCCACAAATGAGTAAACAAGTATTGTAAATGAGCCTTTGTGCATAAAAAGCTCTGCAATAAACATCGTAAAATGTGGTTAATGTAGTTGCCATGACCCTGAAAAGACGAATAACTGTTGACTTATTAATGAATTAATACAATATTTCTCACTTTTGTTAAAAATACTTACCTTAACTATGTTTTCTTGGGCAAACAGGGAAAATCTGATCAGAAAACAGCAGTTCCCGTCTTTCCCACCCATGTGCTGTAATCTCCTTGGCAAGACACTAAACCCTCCTGGTGGTCTGGCTTGTGCCTTGGATGGCACATCTGGCACCAAATGTGAGACTTGTGGCACTTTGGATATTAATGAGGGTAGAAAACTTCTATTTATGAAGGAAAAGGAATTCTTAAAGGTCCATCAGGATTCTCCATGTGTTTTTCTGTTTTCTCTCCACATCTGTCTATTTTCTGAACCCACTTTAGCCCTTTTTCACTGGAGCCATCTGGGATCTGCCCTTTTCGGGAGGGGTACTGTAAGGGTTCTGGACCTTTGTTCGTTTGTTTTGGTCTTCTGTTCTGTTCTGCCACTGTTTTGGTTCTCAATAAGTTTTTCGTCATGTTTCAATTAATTAAATATTTTAAGCTTCTACCACCAAGCCTGGTCTCCTGCGTTTGGGTCCTTCACCAGTTCCTGACAGAATGACCTGACCACTTCGGACCCAGCAGGGGAGTTTTTGCAGCAGTTGTAGGGTTTTCTGGCACTGAAGTCCACGCCACATCACTTCTGAGGGGATTTCCTGCAGTCATATTAAAGTCACGTCATGCCATGTCCACCAAATCTGTTCCTGAGGTAGATCACCAGGGCCATCCTTCCTGTTCCTGAGGAAGGTCACCGGGCTACTCCTCTTCATCTGCCTGTTCCTGAGGAGGGGTTCTGATCCCCTTACATCTGTATGGCTGTGGGAACCTTGAAAGTTTCCTGGATTTCTTCTTGTTTTGTTCTTATATGCCCCCTTATTCTTGTTTTTTTTGGGCATCTGGGATCTGCCCCTTGGGGGAGGGGTACTGTAAGGGTTATGTGGCTTTGTTTGATTTGCTTTTTTCTGGTCATCTGTTCTGTTCTGTTCTGTCACTGTTTTGGTTCTCCATGAGTAGTGCATTTAATCTGCTAAATCTATTTATTTGAAGCATAATGTTGTTTCGTATTTGCCATTCATACCTACCAAAAACCTAAGTGGTTCGGATAATACAGCATATTTGCAGTTTTGGAACAACAAACATAAAAAGACAAATCTGCTTATCTGTTTGCTACAATTTTTATGACTATATCTAAAATTTTAACAATTGAAAAACAAAACCCTACAATTATGCTCTCCCTTGTTATTTGGTCGGTTCAGCCACCCTGGAGGGCTAAAATCAAACCCACTGGAAACGGTTCCGTCTTAAATGCAGCCTCAACATCGCTTTTATTGCTGTTCCTCCAGTTTACCTGAAGCTGTTTTAAGCAACCTGCATTGCTGTTCGCTCCCTGGCAACAGCTGTTATCTGGAAGCTGATTAGTTCTTCATTTGTATTCTATAAAAATCACTCACTTTTATCCTGCAAATCTCTTGTAAGCGTATGTTTGCACAAGAACAGCACAGGAGCTTTCAGTTCAAGCAGGATTCACATCTCAAAAGTGAAGTTCAGTTCTGCAGCTATTACTGTTCACCAAGAAAATTAACCAACGCCACCAAGACAGATGGCAACTCTGTAAATACGAAGCCACATGGTTACATAAAGCACACTATCAGCTTTTTAAATCAACACGAGCTCTCGTTAAGAGCCAAGATCGTCTGCCTTGCACTGAAATGATCTGAAGAAAAAGAATAGGAGAAGACATTATGAGATGGCTTTCTCTGTGTCTACTGCATATTTTAATAGAATGGAATAATGCACTAGAGCTCAAACAGAAGGCCTCGAGTATGAAAGAGCAAATATAACCTTGGAACCAAACACATTAAAGCACAAAGACCGATGAATACCAATGATGTTTGCAGCTATCTGTCTGAAATAATGTGTTAGATGTATTCACATGCACTTATTCATTTTTTTGTGCTGACAATATTCAATAATTTAAAATAAAGAACTGTTTTTTTTTCTTCTAGAGGCTTTATCTGCATATAACTTGGTTATGAGGTTGTGCAATTTTATCAATGAAACCTCAAATGTGAATTCCTCAAAAGTTTTTTTTAACAAAATCTGTTCAGATTATGTAGATTGAAGGTTTATTTTTATTAAAGTCGCCATCATGCTAATGATGTGTATTTAATGAGACTGCATAAGAACTTTAGAAAAGTCAGAAAATATTTTTTTACCCCAACAAAATCCAAAAGATCCATCTTTTTCTGAAAGCACGGCTTTAGAGTTTAACACGCTGGACCAAAAAGAAATGGAAACTATAACTTTTTGCTTTTTATTTTTTAAGTTTCCTAAGATTGCATGATTTAAACTTTGGTTCCTTTGAAGGCTCTGAAATGATTTTTGGAATCAAGAAGCATCAGAACTAGAATTGATCATGACACCGTCTGCAATAAACACTCAAACACGATGTTTAGCAAAGACAAGTCTTCTTGTGATTGAAAGAAAGCTGGTTATTCTATTTAGCTGTTTGAATACAAGTGGGGGTGCACATGCCTAATTGAAAGGCAGTGAGTTTCTAAGGCAAAAAAAGGGGGGAAACAGGGAGACAATCGAGTAAAGGGGGGCGAGGGGGGTCTTTGACCACTTGTGGCCTTCACAACACAGGCACAAATCATAGAGGGACACGGCAATTGGAGTGACAGATGAACAATGCACCCATTTTCCAGCCCCCTGTGAACAGGCCCATCCATCACAACAGGGGAGATTAATTCAATTCATCAGCTTTTTGTCTCCCTGGGCCCCCTAATACCACCTGATATTGCTCACGCAGGACTTATAAATGTTTTTGAATTTGATCTGTGCGCGCTGGTTTGACACCGACTAAAACATGGCTCCCATTACCAACAGGACAGCTGCTGCTGCTTTGAGTGGGACGGGGAGTCAAATGATTCTCAAATGCAGACTTGATGTAAAGAGAGTTTAAAACTATGAAATTACAAAAAAAAGTGTTTAGACCAGGGGCGTCCACAAACTCTTTGCAAAGAGGGTCGGATTTGGTAAAAATGACATGCTTTGAACTACGGCATCAAATGCAAATGAGCAATTTAATTAACATTCTTCAGAGAAATACATAGTTTTTACCAAATTTACTTTTAATTAATCAAGTTTTTGTACAATTCAGTCCCAGTTATATCTTGTCTGGCTGTGACTTGATATGGAACTCATTGAAAACAGTCTCTTGGCATTTTAGGCAGAATTTTCATGTTTCCTCGAAGGAAAAAAAAAAAAAAAAAATTCCACTTAACCTGAAAGCCACGCCTCTGCATGTGCCAACTTTGTTTATAGTTGACATTTTAGAAATGAGCTAGAAAGTGTCATTGAAGGGTTCTGCACAAGTGTTGCCACAGGTTCATAGCTTAAAACAAAAACCACAATCAATTGTGCATGGTTTCAAGATTTAAAGAAAAAAATTGTTGATTATATGACATTTGCGTGCGACTACACTGGAAAATTTTTAGTGCAGGCTGCATTTGGAAATGCCTGATTTAGACAATATATACATTAAAAAGGGGGAAAACAAATCAAGTTTTCAGAAAAAGACAAGTCAATGTATTCCTTTTATCTACCATGCAACTACTTGGGGGGGGGGGGGTGATTTAAACCCAACCCTTTATGTAGATGTGTAATCTTCCTAAAGGTGTTGAAAAATTCTACCATTTACAAGTGCAGAAAAACAAAGTGTAAAAGTTAAATTCACTCCAAGCTCATTTCCCTTGAACTTTACTCCATTAAAAATCTTAATCATTAAAAGTTGAAATCACCTCCAACTAAAATAATGTTGCCATTTAGTGTTTTCCATCCAGTATTGATAGTTAAACAGTCAAGCAAAAGCATTGGAACATTAGTGACATCTAGTGTCCATAGTCTAAACTGCAAGAGCCTCAAATGCTTGAAGAAAACGTATAAAAAAGGACAAAGGGTGAGAGTTTTAAAAAGTTTAGTGCAGGAATTTCAGCCATCAACTCCACAAACGAGGTGGTTGTAGTCGCTCTTGCACCAGTTTCTGAAACTTCACCCTGAAATGAACACAAATGAGCTGTACTTTACATTTGATGGAGTTAGTTAATTAGAGATAAATTTATTGAGATTCATGTGTACGTCTTCTGGGGCTGGTAGTGGATCCGGCCCCCTCGCCAGACACACAGGTAATAGGCAGTAGCCAGAGATCCCACCACAGACACCAGCAGGATGACGGTCACCAGAACGATCTTCCACACTTTAGAGTCATTAACTTCTGGAGAATCTGGTCAAAAAGAAATTGAAAACTCAAATGCTGTTGTGGAGGGACTCATGTTGCAGACGTTGACTCTCACCTTGGCCCGCCAGAAGAGAAGACTCCGGAGTGGTGAGTAAGTTCTGGTCTTCGGCGGTTGGGAAAAGGATCTCGTCTGACGAGTTGTCATTGGACACATTTTGATCCAGAGGAAAGTCTTCATCTGTGTCATCGTACTGGGCTTTCTCATCCATGTCCCAGTGGCCTTCCCCATACCTGGGAATGCCTACGAGAGCCAAACGCTGGTAAGAAATAAAGTTTAACCTAAAAAACTGAAAACTATTAACTTCATCTCACCAGTTTGACACACTGACATGGTAACATATACCGAAAACACCAAATAAAACACAAACATGATTGAGTAGAACAGGAATGGTTTTTGCCTTTCTTTTTATGTGGAGTCTTGATGAGTACAAGTAGAATCAGCTGAGCGTTCCTTCAATCAGGACTGATTAGAGCAGAAAGACTCTTTAGCTTTGGAGGTTTGAGCTTTTATATTTTGGATTTGTAATAAAATGTCTTTAGTTCATCAATTTCACATAATAGAAAATTTGTTTTCTGATTTGTATCTGGATTTTAAAAATGACTGAATTATCTTGGGTTAATTAGAAGACATCTGATATGTTTTTTAAGAAGGTTCTTGGTAAAATATCCTAAATTACGTTAGTTGTAGGTGTAGTTATATTTTTGGAAATACATGGAGTTTAAGAATTTTTAAATTTCAGTTTATGAAGTCAGAATTTTAAGTGAATTGAGCTTTTCTAACATGATTCTTTCACATGAAAACAACTGTAGTTAGTAAGTTTTAATGAAAAGAAAGTTTCTGTATATGTTGTAGCAATCATCTATAAAATTATAATACAAATCTAGCTTCAAAATTTCTCTTTATATTAAATTTAAGAAGAAAATAAATGCATTTATTTAAACTATCAACATTTTTGGATTTTATGCAACAAAAATACTTAACAGAGGACCCAGTTCTAAAAGGCTTTTATTATTCAGCACCTTTTCAATGACAGAAAAAGTCAAACAAATTTAACAAAAGGTCTGTGTTGAAATCATCTGTAAACTGGCACAAAACATGACAAAGATGACCCTCAGTGTGTTTCACAGTGGCGTCTGCACATACGTTTGTCATTTTTGTGTTATGAAAACTGCAAACCTGGAAATAAAATACAGCATCACATCTGTTTTTGTTTCAAAATAATTGGACTTTTTACATGAATACAGTATCCTTGTTCCATTAAATGTGTGCATAGACATTGAATTGACCTTTACAGGTTTGAACAAGTGCACCACTGAAGTAAAAATAGGATGTTTTTACACCTATAAGTCACAGAATATATATATATATCTTTAACTCTTATCAGTTAATTTTCCATCATATTTCCAATCCAATACATTGCAGTACACTGATCCCATAAAGTACATAAAATCCTCTCTGGTAAACTGAAGTACAAACATGCAGCATCCCTTATGTTTAATGAGAAAAAGTGCTTAAAAACGTTGTTTCCCTAAAATAATAAAAAGTCATTTCCCTGTTTTAAACAATACAAAATGGTACTTTAAAAATGACTAAATTAAAGCTTTTTAAAGGCAAGTGACTAATGGAGAACCGTGTTTTTGGCCTGCCGTTACAGTAACATTGAACATGGCTAATAAAAAGTGCTGCTCCAAGTAACAACCAGACATCCAGTTGAGAGGAGAGCATAGAAGTTATTTTTCTTTCTGTAACAGCAGCTCTTCATTCCGTGGTACAGTACGGTACAGTACAGTGAAGTGAAGTGAAGTTTTTGTTTAACGCAAAAAACAGAAATATTTGTGCTTTTAAATTGGATATTTGCATATAAAAGCTTCCAAAGAATGAAAAAAAAAACAAGCATTAGTAGCTTTTTTCCAGTTAAAAACGGTCACATTTCCTAAGACGATTTCAGTCTGCAGTCGACTGTGTGCTAACATGACTGGTAAGACTCAAAAAAGCTTGATTAAAGCTTAGTGTGAGGCACTGAAGGCAAACTGGTTATTATCAGCTCTGCTGCTTTCAATGGAAGACAAAAACAGCTGTACCATACTGTACCCAACATGTCAGAGGAGAACATCACCACACTAAAATATATGAGGACACTAAGACCCAAACAAAGGAGCAACTATTACATTGTCATTTCAATCTCTTTTTGATGAGGCCACTCATTTCAGTAAACAAGAAAATACAGCGCCCCCTGGTGGATCCTTTGTATAAAAAGGCTTCCCCTTTAAACACCTATGCGTTGTGAAATTCAAATTTGGAATAAAAATATAATTATAGGCATTATTAAGTATGTCTGGCTCCATGAATCCCCTCCGGATGTGTGTTTTTTTTTTGCAGGTTTACAAACGGCGCTGGTTTCATTCTAAATAGAACTCCACGACTGTTAGTCATGCTTCTTCCCCTCATTGTAGACCTTCCTTAGGCTGGAGTCCAGCAGGAAGTCCACTGACCTAAAAAAAACAAAGAGAACACAAATGTTAAACACACTAAAAAAAGTTCAAATTGAAAAAAAAAAATATCCTGGCATCAGACCCAGATTGTCCTGGAGTCAATTCCTTCCAATTAATGTTTGGTTTAATAATTTTGTGTTTGTCATGTTAATTTCACCTCCACTGAAGCATCTCTGATAGCATGGTACGGGCTGACAGAAACTGTTTTCCCCCAAAAGTTAAGATGAACTTAGAAAATAGGATTTCTTAATCCTGAAATAGTGGTAGCAGTATAAATAAAGGTCAAATACGTCATTAAAAAAATAATAAAAAACGGACATATACCAACCTGTCAATGGGAGTAATGATAAAAGGGATCGTGGAGAGTCCGATAACCGTCGTGGTCCACTTCCGAACTGGTAACGGCCACTTTGTGGTTTTTCCCAACACCAACAGGGAGGCAGCGCAGACGCGGTTAATTGTGAAGCCGGGGATGATCACCGAGGCCAGAGCCTGCCACACAAACGTGTCCACGACTGCAACAGCTACCCGGGCCGTCTTCCCTGGGTTGTCCCCATGTGCCTGGAGGAACAAAAACAGATCCACTGCCTTTTAGTTTTTTTTTAATCAAATTATTATGAACCCAAGATAATGTGGCACAAATGATCTTACAGCAGCTGCTTTCTTCCCTTTATCCACGGCATCAGCAGTGACGTACGCGGTGGCCACGGCGTAGCTGCCCCATACAAAACTCACTGGCACCAAAGCACGGAAGGCCTCCCCAACTTCATTGGCATATCCTGGGGAAATGCAAACACAGATGCACTTAAGTCTCCACAACTTTGACTCCTTTAGATACTTAGAGATGCAACAATTCAAGCAATAAGTCAAGTTACTGTGTCAGTGCACTAAAAGAACCCAAAGCTATTTTTCAGCTCCATCACTTACGGTGTCTTCGTACAAAAACAAAGCAGCATTAGGAAAATTATACACTATTAACTCCAAGAGAGTGAAATGACTTTAATGTCCTTGATCCCTTAATAAGAATTCCCCTGTGCTGTTCTCCACAGAGCACGTGCAGCGCCGGTAAAATTAACTCCAGTCACACAGGGAGCACTGTTTTTGCTTCAATGACAACAGGAGCATCGGAGCGTGCCAGAATCAAATTTTGCTGCCATCGCATGAATCTATCACGGCTGCTGCTGCTGCTGGCAAAACGGAGGCCTCTGCGTTTTACAGGAAGAATTATTACACAGACTTTGTGCGCATCCTGATGTGTTTCTTAGCAGCCTGATAGCAACCATTCTCCACATAAACAGGTCAATTACACAGAAAAATAAAATGTTATTATGTTTTCTCGACTTTTAGACTCAACTTAAATACATGGTGGCTGACGAAGACTATTTTATTTGAATTTAAAGTGCTTTTTTGACTATTAAATTTAGTGTACTACAAGGTTGTTTGTACATTTTATGAATCAATGTATAAGCTGCACTTCTATCATCTAGTTTCACACAGAAAATGAAAACTCCATGGTGTTTTTTTTAGCTTGCTTTTCATTTTTTGCACAAAAAAACCACAAGATATTTATGTCAACAAAAAAATATGTACGTTTTTCAAATTGATTTGCCCACTTTCTCCAACTTTTTCTAAGTTCATAAAGAGGACGTGTAAAAATTTCTAATTTATTTTCTAGTCAAATCTTAAAATTTTATTAAAATTACCAATCTACACATGATAAACTTTAAAATATGTATTATTTTAAAAAGTGATAAATGTTCTCTTTGCTCCTCAGGTGGTTTTTTGATGAGCTCCATGTTTGAGGCTCTTGAACACCAGGGACTATTTCAAAAATGTACTATGTAAAGAATGATGTCCGGACTCTGCAGCTGCCGTTCACATTTCACATGAACTTTATGGAGGCAGACTCTGCAGGAGAAACCTTCTCACAACATGCAATCCCAACAGAGCCAAAAGATAAGACAATGTTCTCTTACTCGGACTACTGAAAAGAGGGATTAGCAAATTTTATCCCCTTAAAAAATATGTTCAAAAAAGGTTCTTGGCTCACAGAACATGACAGTTCTTCCTAAAAATAGCGTGCTTTTTGGTGCTTTAGCTAGAATAGAGGCAACCTAAGGTTTTGGAGATACATGCAGCTCTTTCATCTCTCAATTCCAGCTCTTTGGCTCTGAAAAAAAACAATTTGTATAAATAATGGGTTAAGTGAGTTTTGTGAACATATCAGAAAACTGAGCAAAATGATGGTAAAAAGTTTATTCTCCTCTCAAGAGTGGTTTATTATTAAATTAATTTTAAAACATGTTCTGATCATTTGTTGCACAACAGTGTTGTTGTGCAAAATCACATTTTTCAAGTATAAATTTGCACTTACACAAATATATATATGTTTTTTTTTAGAAAAAGCATGACCAGTCATAACAATATGAAATACCATGTTTGACTTCTTTGCATTTTTATTTCAAAATGTGCTGCAGCAGGGGGATCTTATTTGACACAGGAAGTGATTTATTTTGAAAGGAACTGTCAAACTAAAAAGAAAGTCGAAACTGTTCCATTAAGAAAATTATAACACTGTTATAATTCAATTATTCTTGAAATAAAAAATACACAAATAAAAGCAAATGGCTTAATAGCAACAAAAATATAAATTAAGTTTTTATTATTATTATTATTATTATTATGGGGAGAGACTCGCTGGGTTCTGGTCCATAATGGCTAATGGCTCTTTTAGCGTTAACGCTAGAATCTGCAGATTGCACAATCATTTATATGTATTAATGGTATTTTGTTTTTTGTAAGTATCCTAAAACGTATTTATGACGGATATTGGCAAAAATATGACCATAAATTGTGCAGTTTTATCTGAGAGTTCCGACCCTGAGATTTTTCAAAATAAAACCACCTCATATAGAGGATAAAGATGTAAAGTGTTTTAATTTCTGTCTATGATTGTTGTGAATACATACTGGTTTGTGTCAATTGAGAATTTCATTAATTTTGATGTCCAAAAATCTGTCTTGCAATAGATAAGAAAATGTCCGTTTGTGTTGCACTCGATCTTAGTTTTAAAAAAGCTGCACAATATACTACTACAAAATGGATACAACCAGGGTAGGAGGTAACATTACAAACAAATGTCCTGCATTTCTATGTAAACAACCCAAATAAAGGCAGATAATCGTCAAAAGATGGGATTAGAGGTGGGAGATAAAAGATTACGATTTTGCTATTGGGATAAACAGATTTGGATGATAGAACATGGTTACTGTTCCCACGCGCGAGTCATAAAGATCAAGAGGCACGAGCGCCTCTCTGCTGCTGTATGCATGCCCTTCAGATCAGACACAATGCGCATGCCCACAGCCACACTCGTGTTGCAAACTCTCAAATGTTTGTGGCTCTGATAAATACGGGGACTTTAAATGAATTCTAAATTATGCAAGAAAAGTCCCGTTGAAAGTTTAATTCTGACAATGAGTCTGTCAGTGGAAATTTCTTTACAGTTGTGAGTCACTGCCTCAACTTGCTCAACAACTATAAACTCACAAGGACAAACTTAACGTCTTGTGTAACTAAAAAGCTGTGGAAGCAACATTTAGTTATTTATTGAAGGGAAAATTCATTTAAAGGTCAAGTTAGCCTCGATATATCATATAATTTAAACAAAGTATTGATGAGAGACTTATAAATCTCATAGCTAACGTCTTGTTAGCTAGCTACCATTATCGTGACAGTTCAGAGGAACTCCGCTTTGTAGCTAAACACACGAAAATGTCAAAGTAAACTACACTTACCAAGAAAGCGGACCCATGTATCACGGTAAATATCGACAGCTTTAGCTGTCTCTCCACTGGAATCCATACTTCTCTTTACTGCATCCCCTGATAGTGTTCCGGGCGGAGAGGTTGTTTGGGGGCGTGGTCTTCATCCCAGAATTCAAATGGAACAGGACATGGAAAGACCGCGTTTGATCATTACATATTTTAATTTCTATCATTTTATTTTTGGTGTTCTTGTTGAAAAATATAAACAATTTCAGCATTACATATTTTCCAGAACTAACAAGGAATATTCTACATATATACTAAACTAAATCACTGCGTGTTGGAGAATGTTTGTTGTATTACGCATTCAGTACAGTGTTACTACTACTAATATTGCTACTTTACTATTACGTTTATATATATGCATATACCCTCATTGAATGTTTTCAACCATTTTTGCTTTGTAAAATAATCAATTTTAAGAACACGCCGTTTTGTCCAATGAGAAAAAAGCTTTATTATGATTGACAGTTAAACTGACCAATCATAAAAAGCCAAGCAAAAATGGTTACACCAACAGGAGCACTCTTTTCCTTTTGTGAATCGCGGAATGATTTTTGTACTACGATGGCCACCGTTGACAGGAGTACTCGTCCCTGCTGCGACTCCAGCTTTCTACACAGGAGGAATATAATGTCTTTTAGATCGTTTTTTATGTTTATGTTGCTTTTGTTTACAATAGACAGATGTTTTTCTGAAGATGACCACGAAATGGAGGAGTTTCTCAAGCGGGAGTATTCCCTTTCCAAGCCCTACCAAGGTACACGGTCCGTACAGGAACAGTGCTGCATGCTGGGGTACAGATGCTTCCAGAAGGATGCATCTGGTGGTCTTAACACATCTGTGCTGTTTTTTTAAAATCGTATTAAATTATCCTGTCATTTTTAGTTTTTTTAAAGGTTATTTTTTTGTTCTTGAAGTAGAAAAACTGATATGACGCCTCTATGACAGATGTCTTTTAATCCTCTGATGGTCATTTTATTTATTTATTTTTCACTTTTCCATGGCGTATTTATTTGCTGACTTTGTAGAACTGAAATGACGTCAGGTCTAAAGTGCTGAGAGATCTTTTGTCAAAGCAAGGGTATCATTTGTCCATTTTTGCAGGTGTGGGATCTTCAGGCTCCTCCCACTGGGAACTGATGGGGGATGCCATGGTAACCACGGATTATATTCGACTCACACCCGACATGCAGAGCCGGCAGGGGGCAGTGTGGAGCCGCATCGTGAGTGCACTGTGACAGCAGACTGTATCACAGCTGTCAGAGCTCAGTATTAATGTGTGAAGTTACAGTTTTTTTGTCATTTAAATTGATCATATATTTTTTAATCATTTTAAAATCACATTTACATGTGACCCAATATATGCACAATTATAATATGTATGTGGCAGCAGTGAAAAATACTCAGAATCACTATGTATGCTTTGCTAAGCTTTGCTAAAGCTTTTTATGACCCACTAAATCAAAAGATCTAAATACTTAATACTTCCTTTAGACTCCACAACCTGGGTTTACAATCTTTCTACCAGTAGTTTAGATTGAAGATTCTTATTTTTTTTAAATATATTTCAGTGACCCTGTTCATCTTTTTGTGCAGCCATGCAATCTGAAGGACTGGGAGATGCAGGTGCACTTTAAGATTCACGGGCAAGGAAAGAAGAACCTGAATGGTGACGGTCTGGCCATATGGTTCACGAAGGAGCGCATGCAGAAAGGTTAATAAGAAAAAAAAATACATGGACTTAGTTTAATATTTTATTCATGTCATCAACTCTAACTTTACACATATTTCCAGGGCCTGTATTTGGAAATATGGACAACTTCACCGGCTTGGGGGTGTTTGTGGACACGTATCCCAATGAGGAGAAATACATCGAGGTATGTCGCAGTAGACCGCAGTACTGCGTATGAGTATGAGGGCTACACCGGGAAAACGTGCCCCAGAAAAGTGCAGAATTGTGTAAAGAAGATGCATTTGTGTTCTTTTGTGCAACCATTCGGAGACAGGCGCAGAAGAAGAGATACACGCCGCGCACTCAGGTAACCCTGCTTCAACCTGAGGGAGAACCGTTTTCTGATGGCATGACTCTGTCGTAGCTGCATGGTGTGCTGTGTGTGTAGAGGGTTGCTGTGCTCAAAGTAAAATACAAAAGAAAGCCATTTTTACATAGATTTAACCCCTTGATGCGTATTGGTGCAAATATGCTCCAAAATAATCTTAATAAAAACAGAACCTTTTTTTTTTCTATGGCTGGCAATAAATTCAGGCATCACGGGGTTAATCTATTTTATTTTTCTTTTAAATGTGAATCCAAATATGAGTTTTGAGAATTTACAAAACTAAAACATATTTGGCTAAATGAGTAATAAATGAAATGTTTATAATAAAGCTAAATACAGTGATGTAAAAATCATTTTTCATCTCAGAAGTTAAAAATAATGAATTTTATCATAATTTACACACAAAAAACATAAAATTGGGTTACATTTTTTAAAACCTTAATTGACTTAACTTAACTGTTTTTGTGTTTTAAGTGGACTTTAGTTCTTTACAGATTTTGCTCTTAAATGAAACATTTTGAAGAGAATGGAGTTTGGCTTTATTTTAATGACAGAAGGAAGAAAACTGCAACTATTAATGCTAGAAGAGACTTTTGAACAAAACTCATCAAGAGCCGCATAATCCCACTTCACAATATAGAAAAATACACTTAATTTATGTTTTTGTACCATTAACCTATTCTCAAATCTGTTTGAATTAAGATTATTATTAGTCTAGAAAAGATTTTGACCCCTGGGTGGAGGGAAAAAAAACGTAATTAATCTTTATATCTCCACCTTCCCTTCTCTTTCCATAAGAGGATCTTCCCCTTCGTTCTGGCCATGGTGGGGAACGGCAGCATCAGCTATGACCACGAGCGGGACGGTCGGCCCACAGAGCTCGGCGGCTGCAACGCCATGGTGCGCAACCTCAAGCACGACAGCTTCCTCTTCATCCGATACATCCGCCGCAGGCTGACGGTGAGACTTCGGTTTTTGCACAACTGGCCACATAAACTGTAATGTCTTCTCAATCGAATGCGTCTGCCGAGCAGGTGATGATCGACATCGACGGCCAGCACGAGTGGAGGGACTGTCTGGACATCCCCGGGGTGCGTCTGCCTCAGGGTTATTATTTTGGAGCAACGGCGGTCACCGGAGATCTCTCAGGTAAACGACTAAAAACAGATTTGGCAACAGCTTTTCATCCCTTTAACTCTTGAAACAATGAAATATTATGACTTTTACGTTTGAATGATTCATAGACAAATTGATTTATCTAAATATCTGTTCATATTTAGTGATTATACATTTGAACATGAGCTTTTACTAGATTATATTAAAATAAGTGCACTCCATTAAAAGGAAACTAAAGACAGGAGGGGATGTTTTGTCACTGAGCCTGTTTGACTAAACTCTTGTCCAAACAAGCAGGAGACATGGAAATGTTGTGTTATGTAAAGCTTCAACTATTTTGTTATGCAAGTTTTTTTTCTGTGTATTTATGAAAAAATGCATTAGAGTAAATGTAATGTAATGTTTTAGATCCACATGAAGCTAATTTTTGACGTTGATTTCACTTTTCAATTGTTCTTTATTGATCAGAATTGAATTACGATCGGCCTCAATGCCTGAAATGTGAAATCGTTTTGTTTTTTACAAACAAGTATGAGGTAACAATGATGTCTGGAGCTACTCTCCAAAGAAAATAAACAAGTGTTAGGGTTACAAAAGGTGATTTACATGAACAGATCTGTGAATTTTAGTGTTTTATTTTATTTATTTTTATGCCAAACATACTGATGATCCTCATATTTTAAAAACACAAGATTGTAGTAGATGAACTAGAGGAATAATCTTTTTTTAATAATTTTTTTAGACTTTTTCAGGCAAAAAAAGTTTGGTTTTAACATGAGAACTCATTGGTTTATTCCTGAAGGTTTCACCGTTGTTCCGCTGTAATTACACGGTTTGGGAAAACATTTTTCATAACTAAACAAAACTTAGAAGAAAATTAGACAATAATAAAATAGCTTGAAACCCTGTAAGTTGAAACTAAAACGACTGCGTAGTTTAAACCATTCATTCTAAATGAGAACTTGGACCATCGTCCATAGAAAATGACTTACTTCTGGCTCTAATTAGGTCAAGTCATCCACATTTTTATGTAATACGGACGTCACCAACTCTACTTACAGACAACGTCAGTTAGCTGTGATTGGTCCGAGTTGGTCTGACTCATCGTTTCTAAGCCAACCGCTTAGGGGTGGGTTGGTAAAATCGATCAATCAATCTGAATCAATATAAGCTTAATAGATCAAAGTAGAGATCGATCGAATGCTTAACATCTTCTTGCTAATCCTGTTTTTTTTCCTGATCTTTTTTTCTTTATCGCAAATTATTCAAGTTATTACAACGGAGTATTAAGGCCAGTTTACAAACAAAACATTATTATTTTTTTTTTATTACAACTTTAAATATTGTAGATTTTCAAGAAAAAAGTCATAACTGTTAAATTGGATGAATAAAGTTGTATATTTATGGCTTAAAAAGTCATGGGCTAAATTTATGATTTTTTTTCTCATAAATTTACATGATTTAAAGTAATAACTCGTAAGTTTAAGAGAAAAAAATGGTTAATTAAAAAGTAAAAAATTTGTAATCTGACTTTCATAAGTTATAAACTGACTAATCAGACACCTCTCTAAAAGCATGTGGTGCCTGCTAGCCCACTCCTCAAAAGTTTGATTGACAGGGGTATGATTACTCGTGATTGGTGACATGAGTTGCCATAGAAACGTGACTCAGACCGACTCGGACCAATCACTGTCATCTGGCTCCAACATGGCGACGTCCGTATTGCAGAAAAACGGCGAATGAATTGGCTTCATTTCATTGGCATTTTCTACAGGTGATGTCACACCCGCTCTGTCCAGTTCTATTATACAGTCAATGTTTGGAAACAAGGAGGGAATCACAGTTACATTACAGAACAGTCAGTGATCTAAAAACTCCTAAATCAGTGTTTTAATCATGAATAAGTTGTAATAAGACCTTTCGTAAATGGTTTAGAGAAAGCTTTGTTTTAAGAAAATGTGCGTAAACTTTGAAATCATTGACACATTCTGCCCTGTTCCTATGTTCTCCTAATCCTTTTTTCTGATCCCATTGATAGATAACCACGACATCATTTCTCTGAAACTTTACCAACTGACTGTAATACGGAGTCGAAAGGAAGAGGAGGACGAGGAGGAGGAAGAGATAACCGTACCCAGTGTGGATAACCTGGACCTCCTCAGACGTAAAGCCCATCCGTTTGTTTCACTGGACCGTTTTAACTCCTGTTGAGAAACCGTCTCTGTTCTCCTTCCCAGTGGGCCAGAATGAAGAAGGGATGAGTGGGATAGCCATTTTTTTCACCGTGCTCTTCTCCCTGCTGGGCTGCATCTTCCTGTTGGTCATCGGGCTGGTGGTCTACAGCCACTGGAACGAGAACCGCCGCAAGCGCTTCTACTGACGAGCGGCGGTGACCGTAGGGACTGCTTTGGAGCCGATCTGGAGCTCCGCCAGCAGGAGGAGGTGGAGACGACAGACGAGGAGCATCACTGGACAGGAAGGAGGAGCTCGTCTGACGGTCACAGCAGCTCAGCCTTAGCATCTCCACCTCTGGACTAGTCGCTCTGCACGGATGCAGCGCCCTGCTCTTATCTTTGTGTTGAGGTTCACTGCATTAGACTCGTGTGGAAGTTCACTCTGGATGACTTTGTTGAATGCCTGTTTTTATTTATTGTCCTTTTTTATATTATTCCTGTACCAAACCTGCTGTGGGAAGTGCTAAACAAACACAACTGCCATTTTTAAAGTTCTGAGTGTGGAATAAATGCATGGAAGATGTTTTAACATGTTTTTTTATTTAATCAACTGGGTTAGGTGGATATTTGCTGTTATATATTTATTTGTTATAGTTTTTTATTTATTTTTGAAGCTAAATCAAAATGTCAGGGTGGAAAAAAACATCACCAATGATAAAAATCTTAATTTATGAAGCTACTTTGTGTCTTTGGGGTTTAAGGGCATTAAGACGAACTTTATGAACTTGTATCTTGCAGCTCTCCTGCATACAAATGGCAGCGATTTAGTTGAAATTCTAAATAAAGATTGTCTTCTACTCTGCAAATCTAGGGGATTTTATTGAAATTGACCCCATAGAATCAAAGATGGATGGCTAAAGAGAGAAACAGTAAGCTTGATGCTATTTTTCAGAATATTACATCAGTAAAATAAGTAATTTCTCCAAATAAAAAAACATATAAATTTTAAGACTAAAGTTAAAATGCAAACTAGAGATGTTACACCGGAAATCACAAATAGACGATTCATTTTAATTTAACTTAATGGGTTTTTCTTAGTATTTGTGAATTATTTATTTTATTTTTTGCACTTAATTATTAGTAGTGGTATTTATTTATGAATGAAAACGATTATTTTCTTGATTTTTCCTTGTTTCACAATTTTTATGATCAAACTGACTGTTTTTGGTTCATGTTTTCAATTTTGGGGAGTTTAAAGAGGCATTTCCGGATCTAGTGATAGTGAAGTTCTAATCTTCCTTCCAAAAGAGTCTAGTTAGTAGACGTTTGACCAATCATATTCTTATTTATCCATTAGGGGGCATTGTGGGATTAGTTAGACGTTTTGCTCACAGACACTGTTAGTCTGAGGATTTGAACCAGAAACCAAATTAAAAATATTCCATTTCAGCTGTGTAACAAATCAATCCTATTTACTGAATGTGCTTTTCCAACCTGCTTTTTATTAGTATATTTTTTTCTAATTTGAAAACCTTTGTCACCTGTGTGCCTGATGCTGGATGACAGAATGTATTTATTTTACATCATTTTTTTCAGATTTATTAAAGGTTTGCACATTTTAAATGTAAAGTCTGGCTAAATTTTTGATTAAAAAATGATACTTTTCCCATCTGTTCATTAATATTTTGTTAAAAGTTAAAAACAAAGGTTACATTTGTTGGGAATGCCTGGAAAGTTTTTGTAAGTAAACAAAAAATTGTGTTTGTTTTGTTTTTTATCGCTAAACGACCTATAGCTTTTTCTTTTTTGTTGTTAAATCCCAGTTTTTTTCCAGCTTCTAGTATTGTGAACATTTAATATTTTAGTGCTCAGGCTCCATGTGAGTGTTTGTGCAAAGTTCTATGAAGAGTGTTTGCAAAATAAAAGCACAAAACTATCTGAAAAACTAGACATGACAATGTTTCAAAAATTAGAATTTATTTCGTACTTAAAGTAATGTGGGAAACATCCGTCTATAGTTATTTATGAGTAGAATGAGCTTTTATTCTGAAAGGATAAAGGTATATTCTTCAAGTGTATTAAAAAAAAACAGTTTTGCACAATTCTGATTTGGATTTTTAGTTTTTCTTATATAAAAAAACAAAAAATATTAACCCAAATAGTACAGTTTCTTCTTTCAATTGATTATATATTTTTTGGAAAGTACACACTTTTAAGTTGGAAAAAAAAAGTAAACACATCTGTTTATGTATCATCTTCTAAAAATTAGTACAAATATTTCAATCTTCATATGTTTAATAAGAGAAAAATCTTGTTTTCCTACTTTAAGACTTTTGAAAATATTTTAATTATGAAAATCTATTTATTAAATTAGGTAAATGTGACGTGGGATGTTTCATTATCTTTAGTTTTGCTCGAGTGCATTGATGTTTACAAGCCCTTTTGTTTACCAACAGTTCTCCTGACGTCTTTTCATAGCATTTCAATCAAACCCTGGACTTTGGCTGAATCTCTCGTTGCGTTTTTGCGTCAGACATTCTGTTACTGGACTCACATTTGACTATCAGTCGCCTGAAACATCATCTATTAACCAGCACGTTCGGGACAAAGTGTTTTAGGTAAAAACTTCTAAAAGTGTGACCTTTTCTGCTCCCATCTACCCAAATCTATTACTATTGTTTGAATTTAGCTGGTGCAAATAGACGGTAAAAGTAAGCAAGGCTGTTGTTTGTCCAGGAATTTTCAGTTTGACCTTGAGTTTCTCAGAGAATCGCAGCTGCCTGGAGTGTTTTCCACCCGACGTGTAAATCTGTCTTCCTCTAACCAGACTGGAATCGACCTTCAAACCCTTCCAGAGAAAAGACCGGACAAAAACACATTCTTGCCGTGTTGTTTTGCCAGTTCTTCCTCAAAACATATTTATCTTTACTTTACAATTTTACTTTGAAATAAACATATTTAAGCAAATAACTTACTCTTATAATAAGAATTCCCTATGTTATGAATGATAATTCCCAGTTTTATCCATTTAAATTGCTTATTTTGACCAAATTAGTTACATCTGTTTAAAAAAAAAGAACATTTTCTTACATTAAATCATGAAAAAAATCATAAACAGGTTCACTATTTTGCACCAGTAATAGCCGAGAACAACAAAAACTCAAATAAACTTAATAAAAATGACACAAGAACTGAGAGTTTTGTCATTGTGGTAGCATTTTAAGTATATATATATATAATTTTTACAAACTCTCTTAAACAAATATGTATTACACAGACCAACCAAAGTAAATTACAGTACAGTGCAGTGCCATGAGTACTGAGAGTTCTATTGCTTGCACTGGGGCCACAGACAGGACAGAGAACGGGGTCGCAGCATTTACCAGCAGGTTTTCTGTTTTTTTTTTTTGCATAGCCCAGTAGAGAACAGTTTACAGAGATGTGTGATGCAGACAGAACAGACACAAACTGCTTTGGCTTCTTGGGTCGACAACTCATTAACGGTAACCCTGAGAGTGTGAAGTCAAACGCATCGTAGTGACAACAAAACCCGCCGCCGAGCGCGGGAACGGAGAAGACTTTGGTTAGGCGATTCAGTCGCCGGTCGGATGCGTTTTTCCGTTCCCAAGGATTCCCGGCGCAGCTGAGCAAAACAAACAAGCCGCCGGTTTGTGTTACTAAGCCGCACGCTGGTGGAGGAGCGGGACGAGGCGCCGCATCCACACGTGCGGCGAGGGAGGGAAGCTCTGATTGCATCACGCACCTCTGTGGAGGTTTACAAAACAAGAAGGCAAAGTTAAAGCCTAGAAAACACACAAACACACACAGAGTCATGTACAATCAGCTGATAGATAGATGTGAACTCCACAACAACATTCAGAGACTTAAGTTAGGAAGTGGATTTCTGCAAGAAAGTCTTCCAGGATGAATTGACGTCTGTTCAAGACTTCGATAGCCCTTACTCTCAGTAAACATGTGAAAAACGAGGAGGCATAGCTTAGGTAGGTTATCAAGATCTTATGGACCCCCCCTCCCAGTTCACTCATGCACAAAATCACCCTGATCTTACAAGTTTTTGCTCCAAGTTTACACCTTAAGCATAAAGGTCAATTCTGTTCATGTTTGTCCTTAAAAAAACCCCAAAACATAAAATTATTCACAATAAATCCATTAAAAAAAACGTTTTTTCTCATGCTTTCAACTCCACAATCTAACTGCAGCCAGATGTGTAGAAAATAAATCCAAATCGACCACAACTCAACAATCTGGCTTAAAAAAAAAACAACCCATCAGTGCCACGGCTAACTAGTATTTTAAACTTCAACCCCAGAAGGAAGCTGTGAGGAAACATCTGACAGCTTCAGTCCAAGGGCTTTTGTTTTATTTAAGTTTACATACCACATCCTGTATTCACAACAAAAAGCAAAATTCCCAACATCAAATGCTATTATCATCTACAGACACAAAGCCTCTCCTACTCCGGCTTTAAGAACGAACCATGCTCACGACTACACAAACTTTACAATTCCAAGGAGAAGACGAGCACTCGACTACTCTAGTAAGGCAGTATGACCACGTACAGCGAGACGTCCGCTCTGCACAAATGAAACAAGGCCGCTTGACACGTGCAGTCAGGAGGAAAAAAAAAAAAAAAGGATTCTGTTACTTCTGCTAACACGTGTGCAGCCACGCTCACGGCTCCTCTGGAAAGGTCACTGTTGAGTTAGCATGGCTTCAACTGATGTGACACCTGGTTTGTGGTGTTCGCCTCCTTCCGTTTATTCTATCTTTGCTACATTTGAGTCACACCAGTCAGCACTGTTTGAGTAAAAGAAAATATTCAACTGATTCAGTGCAGATCGGGGATGAAGCTGTGAATTAAAGGTTAAAACCGGCGAAGCAACTGCTTATTTGAAAAAAATAAAAAAGGAAGCAGATATTTGAAGTGTCCTGAGTCTTAAAACTAAAAAGAAAATAAGGAGAACTGTTCAAAACTGAACCTTAAATCTCTGTCAGTGTGTTAGCAAAGTGAATTATCATTGATTTGAGTTCTTTCTGTACGGTAAAGGTCAAAAATCTGCTAACTAAAAGAAACTGCAGAGCAGAGTTTGCAATCATCCCGACTCGCTAACAACACCGTCAGTGGAAAATACCACCACAAATCCCCCCCCACCCCAAACACACACTGCCAAGTGCTAGACAGAACAACAGACCCAAGACGACACCGGCAACCTAGCTACCAGCACTGCATACCAAAATATCCCGGCTTACACGCTCCTAAAAACAAAACTATATTCAGACGAGAAAAAAAAAAGGGGTCGACCACGGTCTATTTCCTGACCTCAAATGAAGCTCTTCTGCAGGTGAGCTGCAAACCGTTAAAAAAAATCATATAAACAAAATTATTGTACAAAAGCAAAACAAATTGTTCCTTTCCCTTAATTCTTTCAGGCAGCACAAACGTTTGCTGCAAATAATGGCGACACCTGTTGCATTCGCTGACGAGCGTCTGGTTAAAAGCGGAAAACCCAAACAGCACGTTCACCCTTCAATAGGAGCACGCAAACTACCATCGGATTCCCGTTTGTTCAGCGAGAAACAAAAAGAGTCGGTTCTGGTCAATAGAAAATCCTAGGCGGCGGCTCTATTACTGTTTGCTGCAGTCGGGGACTTTAGCGAGGAAGGAAGGGGGGGTGTGGGGGGGGGGTGTATGCATGCACACAATCAATAAATCACTGAAGTGCTGAGCACCTCTTACATCATGCTAATTAGCGGACACTCGGCTGTGGTGACAAACATGGATGTCCAAATAAAAAAAAAAGAAAGGGAGGACGGGTTGGAGTGACATTTAAACATCAAACAACAACCTGATCTCTGCTCTGTTTGAATGTTTAGTCTCCCCAACCTTTAAAAATAGAATAATAATAATAATAAATGCTGGTTGAGCTGACGTCAGAAATAGAAAACCAGCGTTTTTACTTTTAGCTTCGTCCCATTCCGCGCGGCTCGTTTTAGGCTGGTCGCTCGCAGTAGGGGAGATGTGCTGCTGACCGTGCTGGCATGCCTATGTGTGACACCCCCCCCACACACACACCACACACACCTCTCCCTGCAGGAGGTTCGATGCCAACTGGAAATGTTCTGACCTATGAGGGCGGTAGGACCGAAAAGGAAAGGTGACAGCAGTGCTGAAGGAGACAGCAAGGAGAGTTTTTGGTTTGAGTCACAATCAACTGCTGTCTTCTCACTGCTGGGTGATGTTCTCACACCTGTAGATGTGTAAAAAGCAAAAGTGTTTGTTGTTTCTCCCACTGAGAGGAGAAAAAAGGAGGATTTGCCTCAACAGCGCTGTAACAGACCGGTTATCATCATCCTGTTAGCGGCGAATGTCTGTGTTTGTTCAAAGAACACAGCCAGCGCCTGTGGCGACGATGATGGCAACGGTTACCACCCTGTGGGATGCAGGAAGCTGCACTTGCTGGCGGGTTCGTTCTGCGGCGGATCACACCATGTGGTCTCCGGCGCTGGTTTGGCTGGGCACGTCCGAGCTGCCCTCCTTGGGTCCGAACGGCTCCTGCTGAGAGGCAGAGCAGCAGTCTCGGTTGGAGACGTTGCACGTCCGGTGCTCGCCGTCGCTCTCCTCTTCCAGCCCCGAGCCCTCGCAGACGTCCAGCTGGCAAACGCACACCTCAATCCCTGAGTCGCCGGTGACGTGCCTGCGCCGAGTGATCAGCTCCTCATCCTCCTCTGCGCTCCCTACGGCTTGAGGCGGGAGCACAGGCGCCTCCTGGTTGGACGATGAGCTGGAGGCCACCGCAGACGACGAGGGCTGTTGGACGAAGGAGGCGTCCGTCTGGCGTAGCTGCGGAGGTAAGGCTGGAGCCGACTCCGGAGGGTTTTCGGAGTAAGGAGGAGGAGGTGTCGGGGGGTGGCCAACCACCTCCTCGTAGTCGGGAAGCTTGCAGTCGTTCCAGAACCCTGAACACAAATAAAAGCATTCACTTGACAAATAATTACCAATTCATACTTTATTAGGTTACCACGGAGATTATTAAACACGAGGACGGACAGGAAAAGATGCTGGGATTTCTGCCTGAGTCACCGTCTCTGTATGTGCAGAGTCAGGAGTCATGTTCTCATTCTTGACTCGAAGTCAAACATGTTCACCACAGGTTCAGGACTCGGTAACACATCTTATCCCAATTTGTGATATTAGTAGACCTGATATCCTGTTTCATCTAAGGTCCAGAGTAACCTCCCAAAGTAGAGGGGAGCTCCAGCATTAGTCATAAACACAATCTTCAAAATCAAGACAGAAAAAAACAGACTTCTTTTTGTAGGAGAAGGGCTCAAGAACTTAAAACAAACTCACTTAAATTTAAAGGAGGAGGTGAAATGAAGGAGCTGGAGGCTCCTTGATAGGCCATGAGGCTGATCTCACGTTGTCGCTGCTCCTGCTGCAGGCGCATTTTAACCCTGCGGTGTCTGTAGGCGCAGCAGCAGCTGAGCATGATGATGAGCGTCCACACCAACCAAAACCCTGCGGGACAAGGACAGAATCAACACCAGAGCTGCAGATGCATTTGCTGACAAAAACGGAGACCACTTCATGACCTAAAACTGAAAAACCACAGAAGGTAACCGACTTTATGTGAAAGTGAAACAAATTTGAAAGCAATCTAAGCTTCAAAAGGATACAATCAGTGGATAAAGGCACGTATTTATGTCAGGTGTACAACGCACAAACTTAAGTGATCAAAAGCCTCAGTTATCAGCTCAAAAACCTAAAAAATAAATAAAAGAGGAAGAAATAAACATTCAACTGCAGGTATACTTACACCAGAGTTCATAATAGTATGTGCAGCACTGTGAATCGGCACAGCAGTACCCCATTTCACAGCGATACTCCTTATCGGTTACCCCAAAACAGAACTCTTTACCCTGAAATACACAAAGAAGACACACAAACCCACAACTGAAACATTAAACAACAAAATACCTCGATTTGTCTTATTGTTTAAGTGGTTTTACTATTTAAGATTAAACTCATGGGATAAATATCTTAATATTTAGAGGTTAAGTGAGATAAAATTACATTCATAAATAGTAAAATAATAAAATATGAAGATTAGCGTTGTTTCATCAAAAAGATATTTTTCAACAAAAAATCCTTTATTTAATTATTAGTAAATAAATAATGTTTGAAATGTCATTAAAAAAAACAAGATAAATATTTCCAATAATTATTGTCCCCTTAAAAATATTTTCGAAAGCAAAGAATTAAAATAAATGTATAATTAATAGCATTTAAACTCGATGCTTTCGAACGGTTTGCTAGTTCTGTGGCTACAGCTTTACAATAACATGTCGATTTACCGGAGTCCCGCTAGCATGAGCTAATGTTAATCTACTCTAAATTGTGCTACGGAATTGATACGACACACATTTCCGGGTTTGGAAACTAACATTTTCCATCATATTAGCTTTGAAAAAGTATTAGTAAACTTTTGAAAACTGACGTCATCTGCTCTACACGGGAGTGTGCTCCGTTTCCTTTGTGGGGAAGACAAAAAGAACCGTACGGGAGGCCTTCGCCCAGCCCAGAAGCCTGGGCCTATGCTAAAAGCTTGCGCCGAGACTATGAGCTCCGAGCGCGGCTTACCTGCACCAGACAGGTCCCGGTACAAAGAAGACCTACAATGGATCCCAGCGCTTTCTGCGGCATTTTTCTGGGTTTTCGGCCGAGATTATGACGGTAATCATAAAGCAGTCCTTTAAAGAGGCGAGGCAGCTGGCTGAAACTAGTAGCGGTTCAGTCACCCTCAGACATGTTTTTGTTGTTTGACCGAGAAGACGGGTCGGGCTAATATGTATCCCGATGCACCGACTCAACGACAGAGGGCGCTGTTTCCACAAGTACAGTCAAAGGGAAATAGATGATGTGATGCGTTCAAGTTCACCTGGCGAGTCAGCACAAAAACTGTATTTTTTTCAGACATTTTATATTTAATATTTTTAAAAATTCTTTACAGGTTTTAAATCATATTTAAAAAATATTACATTTTTAGTAATCCTACAGTATGCACAGTGTTACTGCACCTTTAAATAAAATCATTGTACTTTTTTTCTTGTTAAAGCCTTAATAAAGCAGACTGCAGAGGATCAACGTGTGGATCAACCAGTTGGCCTATATTCTTTAAACCACTATAAAAATAAAAGAAAATTAGCTATATTTCATGAAAATGTTATTGCAATGTGATACTTCTCATTTATTTACATAAAACATAATATTAGTTGTAAACTTATAAACTGAAGTCATGTAAATAGGAACATAAAACAAATACTTATATTAGTCAGAAGTACAAACCATTGTGGTTTTGATTGCAAAAGCAATTAAATCTGTTTATGTCATTTGGCCTTTGAGGTTATGAAAGGTCAAGCAGCCAAAAGTTGTTGCCACAAGGTTACCACAACTTGCTTATAATCAAATTTAGGCCTAGAGAGAATCATAATCAATGCACAATCAATACTTGGTGTATTTAAAAAGTGTATATTATTGATTTCATGACAGGAGCCTGTGGGCCGCAGGAAATTTGGACATGCCTGATCTAAACTCTTATAGTAAAAAAATGCATGTATCTATTTAGTGCAACTTTCCACTTATAAAATTTTTAAAAAAGTGTTGTAATTAGACTACAAAGAACAAAGAATTTAAAAAGTCACATTAATTGCAAACAATTTGCTTAAATACATTTATCATGCTTTTTTTTTTACCATTTAGTGACTTTTTTGTGCAAAACAAAAAAAATGTAAAAACAAAAAAATAAAATATTTTTTGATGTTTAGAGTTTTGTTTTAAGTTTCCCCCCCTTCCCTAATCTGCCTGTTTAATCTGACGTCACCGTTTCCCCGGCAACGATCCTTGACAGCTGTTTACCCAAGTGGCATGGTAGGAAGGATGTTAATCCACTCAGCATGAGCAACAGCGACTAGAGCACCTGAGGAGAAGAAGACATGGTGAGTTTGTTTCGCCTGGTCGCTGA
>NC_050523.1:12171313-12197734 GCF_002922805.2 Oryzias melastigma | reverse complement strand
GATCTAAACTGTTATAGTAAAAAAAAATGCATGTATCTATTTAGTACCACTTTCCACTTATAAAATTTTTAAAAAGTGTTGTAATTAGACTACAAAGAACAAATAATTTAAAAGGAGCATTAATTGCAAACAATTTGCTTAAATACATTTACCATGTTTTTTTTTACCATTTAGTGACTTTTTTGTGCAAAACAAAAAAAATGTAAAAACAAAAAAATAAAATATTTTTTGATGTTTAGAGTTTTGTTTTAAGTTTCCCCCCCTTCCCTAATCTGCCTGTTTAATCTGACGTCACCGTTTCCCCGGCAACGATCCTTGACAGCTGTTTACCCAAGTGGCATGGTAGGAAGGATGTTAATCCACTCAGCATGAGCAACAGCGACTAGATCACCTGAGGAGAAGAAGACATGGTGAGTTTGTTTCGCCCGGTCGCTGACATTTACAGATGTCTGCCTTGTATTTACATAAAGAATGGTTGCTGGAAACAACAGCTATCTTAAGCTCATAGTGCTCCACTTTATACTGTTTTTTATTTTTTATTTTTTCTGTGGATACTTTTTAATTTATTTTGATGAGCATTTATTTTACAGTAAGCTTTTCAAGAGAAAAGAAACAGAAAATTATGAAAAATATTTTAAATTTAGAATTAAAAATGCATTTTTATCAACAATTATTAAAATAAAAAGAATACTTTGACTTCTAAGATGTATTTTTTTAGATGTAGCCTTCACTCAAACAAAAAAAAAAGTAAAAATAATAATCTTGTCTGTTGATACTGTTGTTAGAGCTGTTGAATTGGCTTCAAATAATAGACTGATTAACTCTCCCTCAACAAAATCCAGAGCAACACAAACAGCTTGAGCCAAATCCTACTTTGCAACTTTGGAAACAAGCCACTTACCGTGCAGATGCCTATTCTAAGAGCACTTCTGACCTGCTATATTTATAGATTTATTAGTGACTGTAGAGGTCAACAGATACATTCTTGCACGGTAGATGGTGCTAAGGAGGTATGGCATACTTGTCTGTTTTCTCCCTCCCTGCAGGGCTTGTTGTCCATTCTTCGGAGGCTGAAGCATTCTCCAGACCATGAGGTGCGCCTGCTGCTGCTCGGACTGGACAACGCCGGCAAAACCACTCTGCTGAAGCAGCTGGCGGCTGAAGACATCAGCCACATCACGCCAACGCAAGTGCGTTTCATGTTCCTTTCAAAAGTAAATCCAATAAAATCATGAGCCTTAAAGTAATCTTTTAACAGGGTTTTAACATAAAGAGCATGCAAGCTTCTGGCTTCAAGCTGAACGTTTGGGACATTGGAGGGCAGCGCAAGATCCGTCCTTACTGGAGGAATTACTTTGACAACACAGATGTGCTGGTAGATTTATTTTGAAAAGCTGACTTAAAAGGACTATTTGCTGACAGTCCTCTCAACCTCTGATCTGCTCTATTGTTCACAGATCTATGTCATTGACAGCTCCGACAGGAAAAGGTTTGAAGAGACAAGTTTGGTAAGATTTTCAGGTGTTTTTGTGTCTGCGTGGCTACTGATCACTGATGAGACCTGTCTGTCCGTCCAGGAGCTCGCCGAGTTGCTGGAGGAGGAGAAGCTAGCTGGCGTGCCGCTGCTAATCTTTGCCAACAAACAGGACTTAATGACAGCCAGTCCTGCATCCGAGCTGGCAGAGAGTCTCAACCTGCACACTATCAGAGACCGCATGTGGCAGGTGCAGGCCTGCTCTGCACTCACTGCAGAGGGAGTTCAGGTAGATGCAACAAACAGCATCTAAACTCAACAAGCTGGAGACAGAATGGCCCTCTGTGTGGCAACACATAGACTTACAGATTTGATGGAATGTGTGACAATAACATGTTGCACAAGAGTAATAGAGTAAAAAAAATCTCTGTTTCCCATTTCTTCAATTGCAGCTTGTTGTGCCAAATTTAAAACCAGAGTTACAGCTTTGTGCCTTCTGCTTTTGTGAAGTGAGGACTGATTGAAAAAAAATATAGTGACAAAAGCACTCAAGTCTTGAGAAACTGTTTGACCAAATGAGGTTTAAAGTCTAATACTGTAGGGAAAAAATTATTCAGTGAATTATTTATTTTTAATTCAATTTCAATTCAAAATGCTGCCAAGAACATGATATTATTATTATTATTTTTACATTTTTTAAAGCACTTGTTCAGAAACTTTGACCATTTTGTTAAAGGCACATTTTTTCTAAATATATATATATTTTTACGTACTAAAAATTTTTTTTGATGTAAGATAACATTAAGTATTGAAAAAAAATGTCTTATTTTACCAAAAGAAAAGCACAATAATTTGATTATGTAAGCACAACTTGTAAATGAGATACAGCTGCAGTGCTAAATGTTCTGATCATGAAATAAAATGTATTTTACTATTTTATTCATGCAAAAAGTGTATTAATATTTGGGAAAAGTTTTTCCCTAAATTTAAAATAAATAGTGAAATATTGTCTTTAGATTTGTCAGGATATGTGTTGCATCGTGATGCGTATCGCATCACTACAGTCTTTCCAATACACACCCCAACTTATAATTGACTTGGAGAAATAAGGCTGTTTTCTTCTTTTATTGGAGAAAAACTGCAGCACACAAACATTACAAACATGATTATTATCTGTGAATTCAGGATCCCTCCATGTCCCTGCTTGATTACTTCACACTTGCCCATATCATGTGTTTACCTTTCAATGCATTTTATCTGCCAGTGCTGATGCAGCATTTAATTGTGTGTAAAAAGAACAAAAACTTGAACCTATTTATTTAAAATAAAAAGCATTGTGCGGAAAAAAATCTCTAAATCTTTTTTACAAAAACTTACTTAAGTAAATGTAACTGAGTAGATGTACTTCAGTACTACCCAGCTCTTGAATGCATTTCATCTACTGTATATTGCTAAAAACCTTAGTAGTTTTTTTTGCAAATATTTAATTCAAAGCTGGTTTGACTATAAA
Source organism: Oryzias melastigma (assembly GCF_002922805.2). Taxonomy (NCBI): domain Eukaryota; kingdom Metazoa; phylum Chordata; class Actinopteri; order Beloniformes; family Adrianichthyidae; genus Oryzias; species Oryzias melastigma. The sequence continues at coordinate 12,194,750 of NC_050523.1, read as the reverse complement.
TTATTGTTTTTAAGGTTGCAAAAATGTTAGGACAAACATAGTTTTATATGTTTTTTTATGGTAAAAAGCTAAAAAGTTTGTCGGATACAGAATCTGAACAATGGCCCTAAAGAATTAAGATTTAAATGTCATTTTTCAAAATGTTGGTAGAAACCTCAAAAACTGTAAAAATGTACAAAAACCACTCCAACTTATCTGAGAAATCAAATATTGACTTTCTTATGTTTTTTTTTTATTTTATTTCATACAATTTTAAATAAATAAATGTATCACTTTAACTTGAAACCCATTCGAGCAATGTCTCATAATATTTTTCTTGTCTTTTTTAGGATGGCATGACGTGGGTGTGCAGAAACATAAAGTTTCGGAAGAAATAATTCAGAAACCAAAGAACATTTTAAGTGTGAAAATCATTTTTATTTTCTAATTTTTTCTCCTGAACAGAGATATGAACAACCTAATGGACGTTTTTTGTTCTTCTTTTAATTTTTTATTACTTGCCACTGTTTTTAGTAAAATCTGCTTTAGGAAGAATTCTGTAAATAATCTAAACTGTCATCCTATCTGACACACAGATGGTAACTTAACATATCAGTTTAAAATATGCTGCAATTTAACTTGAAGTTTATGTACTTAGTTTTTGTGTTTTTGTTTTGTTTTCCAAAGATTCTGTTGAAATGAAGTTGGTTTAGTTATATCTTTTGAACACTAGAGGGCGACCTCACTTCAGTTTTTTTTTTTGCATCACAACTAACAATCAATTTCACATCCTCTATTTAGCAGTGGTTGCTTCCTCTGACTTATTCTTTTGATAATTCTCTTCTAATAGAAATAATTAAAGAAAAAAAAACACTTTTTATTTTATTAATGTCAATGGATTTAAAGTCACATCGCTCACAGAGGAGGCCCTAATCATCAACAGGACTTTATGTGTTTTGTTCATTCATATTCTTTAGTTCTTCTATACAAAAGTCACCAAAAATATAGAACCAATCTAAAACAAAGCTGGCATCCTCTCCTGCATTTTGACATGAACCTAAAATACTTTGTTCTTCCGATTTCTACCGTGTTCATCGCCATTTCCCAGAAAGTCCTTTTGTTTTTTTTGTTTTTTTTTGCTGTAAATTTGCTAAAAATGCTCCTAATCTGAACTGGATGGATGCACCACTTTGATCAAAGAGGACATTTACATACAGGCCTTTTTCCAGGACTAATAGCTCTCCAATACAATTTGCATTTATATAGTCCCCTTCATACCAACATGATTTGGCACCTTTGCCCATGATAAAAATAAACCTCCTTCTTTGGCCTTGAGTGACTGCCCTGCTGCTGCTGCTGCTGCTGCTGCTGCTGCTGTGTGTGCATTTGTGTGTTCCTCTTACTCTGCATGTGTAGGGTTGGCTGATTTTAATATATCAGAGCTGCCCGGACCTCTGATGGAGCCTGGAATGAGCGCAGAACCGCTCAGAACGGGCATCGTGGTGATCGTAGTTTGTGGTTTTACTTTCTGCTTTCCTCCTATAGTATTATTGTGTATTTTTGTAAAAAACTCAAGCTGTATAAATATTTAAATCAAAAATTAAAAGAGATGGATAAATAGTACTTTTGTAGTTTATATATATATATATATATATATAATATTTGAAGTGAGCTGCAACAATTTTCTGCAGTATTTTTTTGAGAAAATAAATATTTCTACAAGTAAAATATTATCATTAGATATTTATTTCCATTGCTGAGTCATCATATAAAAAAAAGAACATTATCCCTTCACTTGCTTTGAATTCTGCATGACACAGGCTGATTAATCTGTTCCCATTTCCTTAAAATGGAATGGAAATCAGATGGCAAATGCTGTGAAACGCTCTTAAACTCAAATGAATAAAAGTGCAATTGCCAAACAGAGGAGTGAATTGGAGCAACCAGTCCTAGTTACCTCTAGCTCTATCATCAAAGAGGCAGTCAGGCCTGCATAAGGCCATAAATCACAGGATTTTCCCAGCCTCTCAGGCCAAGCAGCCCCACTTCAACGCAGGAGAAACCAAAAGCTCGGAGTCTGATTGACTCATGCGGCCAACATAACCGAAGGATAGAGATTATGTGCGTAATTAGAGTGTTTTATTTCAGAGGGAGTTACGAGGGACTTATAAAGACCCAGCAAACGGCAAAAAGAGTGTCAAAAAAATTTAATTCCACTGTTGTCTATTGCTATAACTAAATGCACTAAGTTAATAAAATACTTTTTGCAAAATCAACTTGTTTTTTTTTTGTTTGTTGTAAAGAAACATTCAGAAAAAGCCTTTAAAGCAGTTTTATTGCAATGTGTGCACCTAAAAATAACACAAAATACAAACTTACACGTGAAATTTTCATTGCATGTCAAAAGTTTAAGAAGTGGATAATGAGTTGGTCAAACATGAAGAAAATTGAACAACTTTTTATTTTCCTTTCATAAATTAATTCTCTAAATCTATTATTTAATATGAAAACCTCAATATTTACAAGCTCTGAAGTCTTCCTGCCCTTTGGACAAAACCTCAAGATTTTTTATTTTACAAAATACTATTAAAATAAATTTAAAAAAGTATTTGTAACAAAAATGGCCACATTAATGAATATTTATTGTTTGTCATTGATTTGAGCCAATCCAATGACTATTGATTTTTATTAGAAAATCTTGTATATTTTAATGTAACTTTGTTTTTTATACTCGTTTAAGTTATTATTATTTATTTTATTAACCCTTATTTAACCAGGAAGTACCAATGAAATTAGGAAATCTCTTTTACAAGGCGATCCTGACCAAGTTACAGTTAGAAAATAATAACAACATTTCTTTTAAAAGAATCTTTCTCTTATCCTCTCAACTTGGATTTGAAATAATAAGTTTCCAGTCCTTCTATAGCATCTTCCATGTGCTGGGGGCAACAAATGCAAATGTTTAAATGTTAATTCTTGATTAACTTTTCAGACATATTGAGTAGATCGAAACAATTTTGTAAAAATGATCAAACAGTGTGACTATAAACATTTTTATCATTTTTTTACATTTTTTTTTTTGTCTTGTGACGGCTCTATTACACTGATAATTATCTTTTCAGCTATTCGCTGCCAAACTAGATAATTATGTATCTGCTTAAAAATCAGCAATCACAGCATATGATGCAGCTAGCCAAATAAAGCTAATGAAGAATGAAGTCCTGTTGTGGTTGATTAATAGGAGCAACATTGTCCCCTGTTTACAGCAAAACAAGAACAAAGGAACATATAGGCGATGTTTGAGGAATCGAATATAAATACAAAATTAAGAACATATTTTATGTGTATTAATGAAAAATGGAGTATAATTGTTCAAGAAACCGACCGCGACATTTATTAATCATCACAGTTTTATTGTATACATGGTCTGAAGAACTGGAATTTGGAAAGACTGGAAAGAGTCTGGCAATACGATACAAATCCCGATACGTATCTTACGATACGATACGTATCGCGACATATCCGAAGACTGTTTTAGAACAAATTTTCAAATTTTTTTCTTTTTTTTTAAGAGTATGACTTAGAAAAAAAACCTCTACATGTATATTAACACATCTTTCATTGTAATTAAATGGTAAAATTATTTTTATTTAATGCCTGAGCATTTAACACGAGCTGGCTCAGTGACATCTTGTTGTTGTTTTGGTCGCGGTGTAGAGCTGCTAAAAAAGGCTTAGTCTAGTTGCCGGGTGGTTAAGTGGAAAACAAAAATAACACTCATAAAGAATTAATTAAATATCGTCTTGTTTGCATTTTAAATTGATACAAGTATCGCTAAATGAAATATCGCGATATATCGCCAAATCGATTTTTCCCTACACCTCTAAAGAAAACATAAAAAATGATTTTATTATGAATATAAATAAAATATTGATTTTTTTCAACAATTAAATTACAATTAAAAGGATTTAAAGGTTTATAACATCCTCCTGATGTCCACACGTCACTATTTTTTGTTTTCCTTCAAAAAAATGTAATCACATTTATAGCCTAACAAATATTTTATTATTAATATGTTTTAAACTTTATTAATTAATGTACTTTTTAAAATCTAATAATGAAAAATTGTCGTGTTAAACTCAAAAAACCGTTTGTAGCCTGTGGTGCTACAGTGACAAATCAACGATTTTTAAGAAATCAATATTGGCTCCTTCACATTTCATTTAGGGAAATAAATCAAGCACTCTAAACTCTTATACAACAAAAATGGTTGTTTTAAATGTTCAATTACTTAAATGAAGTGAAAAGATCTGTCCCGCTTCCCTCCAATCCTTCATGATGAAGAAGAAGATAAGTGCTGATACCAGATGATAGAACAAACAACAAGTGACCACATTCCTGAGACGGCCTCTTTGATGTATGCACGCGCCTCCGCAGGACTCGTACCTCCACGTGTCCCTCTTTGCTATAATCAAGCCGTGGAGTCATAAACTCTGAGGGGACGGGGATTATAAAAATGATCGGGGGGGTCGGGAGGCAGCACTTCACACCTTGGAGCAGGTCAGTTTCAGAGCGTGGAAGGGGTCGCTTGTGGGGTCAAGCCTAGGAGGGGGTCCGCGGCGCTCATTTTGAAGACAGAAAGCAGAAGAGGTCGCGTTAGTCCGGATTTACCCTTTTATTTTTGTGCATTTCTTAGCATTTTGTTGGAATAATTTGTTTTTGATGTGGTTCTTACATCAAAATTGAGCAAAAGTGGAAGTTCTAGTTTTGGCGCATTTCTCCTGTTCTCACGCTTTCACTCGCCACGTCGACTGGAGAGTAAGTAAAATTGCGAATCGATAACTTCCTGAGTGGTGTCTCACTCTCCTCATGCATAAGGTCAGAGGTCATACTCTTGACCCCCCAGTGACCCCCTCCTCAGGGAGGAAACAACACTTTCCGCCGTCCCAAACCTCAGCGTACTAACTGATTGGCCTTATCAGTTGACTGATCTGGTTCAATCGACTCCCTTTACACCCCCACTGCCGCTCCGCTGTCCCTCCCCGGCACCATCATTTTATTTTTATATCGCAGAAGCACAGGCCGGGCCTCATCCGTCATTACAGCGCGGCCTGACAGCTCCTCACACATGCTTGGATTTTTACATTTGACTCAATCCGGGGCTTACTTTACTGTAACCGATTCAGTATTTCTCAAATGAGCCGACCGATCTGCATGCACGCCACCGCGGATGGGATGATCTATGGCATCGCCTTAATAGATTTCCCAGGCCTCAGAGCCCAGCTAGTGTAGGGGAAGAGGGCATAATCTGTGCAATAAAAACACGATTATTCATTCAAATTGCTTGATAATTTATATTCCCCACATGTTCTCGAGCACACGCTTGTGTGTTGCGGCGCCTGAAAGTGTGTGCGCTCTCGCCATTTTTTGCGTGCTAACAGGACATCCAAGAATCTATCACTACATTAGCTGCTGCATTCCGCCAAATCGTTTGGGAGGTGCACGACCAAAAATACCTGTGCAACAACAAAAACTGTTGATGAGTTTCTTTAATTGGAACTAATTAAAATATGGGAAAATAAAAAGCATGTTGGGTTATATGTTTTCCTTGGAGACACTTTTTTATGAATCAAAAGAAACCAAAACCCTCCAAATTCTAACAAGCTTTAAAAAAAGAAGTTTAGAACATTTTGATAGCTTTTACAACAATACAAAGTTGTGAATTTACTGCCAGCTTTCTCACTGCATACGACAAAAGAAGTCCAAACGGCTTGAAAACATCACGCAGTTACACCTGCAGCCTGTAGGGGCAGTAGTGAGTATTCCAAGTCCATAATCAGTAAGGAAAAATGAAAGAAGAAAACCAATCCATCATTACACACTACATACTTCACTATATTATGTGTTTAGCGTGTTGTAGTGCTGTCTGAATCTACAATTCCAGAATTAAGGGCCCAAGAAATCTGCGAAATATCAGTGTGGATCAATGTTAATTAGACCGGCAAATCTAGACCATAATGCATTGTGTTATAAAGATAGTATCCAAAAATACTAAAGAGGAACAACTGAGTTTGTACTGTTCTGGACACATGTAAGAGCTAAGCAGAGAAAGATTGAGGCCACTTTCCCTACAAATCAGTTCAAATAATCGATTTTGGGATTTGTTTGAGTTCAATATTTTGTTTGTGGATTACAGAACAATAACAAAATAGAAAAAAAAAATCAGAGAAATATTTTCTTAATTTGCTAATAAGCAAGTAATAATGAAGACGAACCTTTCATTTGGTAATGTAATAAAACAATAAATGATAAATCCTCCTTAAATTTAGCACAGTACAGTTTAAGATAAAGTAAATTATTGACAAAAGATGCACCATTATTTATTTTTTTTTCAATTTGAAGGTTATATAATGGTTTGCAAAAGTCTTATTGAAAAAAATAATTCAGATGTTTAAGGAACATGAAACTTTATTTGTCTCTTAAGGGAAATTTTTCACTGTGTTACCTGAAGACCTTCAATTTACAGAAACAATCAATTCTGATGACTGTAGAACAAACTAAAGTCTAATTTTAATCATCTTTTGATCTCTTGTAAAAGTGGTCTTTTATTTATGATTATGCTGTTTTTAGCAAAACTCAAACAATCTGTGTCGTTTTCTAGGAGATAGTTCATTAGAAGCTTGTCTCTTAGTTGTGAGTTCCCTCACTTCCCATCATCCCTCTGCTTGCACTCTCTGTCACTAGCTTATAGCCCCTCACAACCCCAAGCTAACATTAGCAATGCAGTAAAAATGGCGATCAATATCGGAGCTATTTAGTTGTACAACTTAGACTCATAAATCAACTTGGACGAGAAAAACAAAGGCGTACATAGATCTATTTGTCTGCAAGGGGATGAATCGAAAAGGGGGCGGAGCCGTGAGCCCGTGGCCCACTGATTCTGTCAGCTATGTCACAGGCTTTTTCTGTCTTCTGCTTCTGATTCACAATAATTTGAAAAACGAAATACTCAGAATTTATATTTTAATCTTAAGCTTGTTTTTAATATACTCAGCTAACATTCCAATGTGGGCCCCATAGTTTACCTTTGGGCTGAATTGGTAGGTTTACCTATATTGGCTTAGATAGGACAATTCCCACCCACTGGCTCGTTGTGGTTACTGTTGTCCTCAGGTGTATTTTTTTAGCTTCTGTGTCACTTCCAGACATACAAATGCAGCAGAAAGGTAAAAATTCAATAAAAACTGAATAGAAACACAAACAATTTGGGACAGAAACCCTCAAATCAGTAGTTACCATGGGAGCATCTGGATGTGAAGAGGATTTCACATAAATTAAGGTATCTTTTGAGGCCTCCTTGTCTGCCCATCATCATAGAAACTGAGAAATATTTTAATGTAATAACTGGATAATAAACTCTAACAAAACAGAGTCAAAGTTGCGTAATGCTGTCATTGTCAGGATTAAATAAGCCGCTAACAAATTGCTTTCAGTTTTTATGCAGCTTTTCAAAGTTAGTTTATTTTTAAATAAAAACGAGGCGCTTTTGCAGCTGTGCAGCAAATGAAAGGTTCATGTTAAGTTGTTGGTTGCACATTATAAACACATTTGGGAGTGAGACATTTGTGCACACATCTGTGCTTGAGTCCTGCGAGTGTGCGAGGAAAAATATTGTGTTTGTGCTTTTATTTTTGCTTTTATCTCCCCGCGTTTTACGTCTCCGAAGCTTTGCGGAGACGGTACAACGGGGAGAGAAGGAGAGTATTCTCAATTTCCTTTCTAAAAAGAAAATTCATTTGCAGTTGCTAATGTAATGTCATCGTTGTGTTTACCGAGCGTGGATGATGTATAGGGGATGTTGCATTGAGTGAGACTGCTTAATGATGCATAGAATTAAGTCTGTGGCTTTCAGCTGAGCTCCCTTCTCTCTCATACACTCCTCTTTTTTCGCACACACACACACTCCCTTCCTCTTCGGTTCCCTCTCTTCCTCACCTCTCTTTTGCGTTTAATCCCCACCCTCTTCCTCCTCCTCCCCAGCCTCTCTCCTTCCCTCTGATGCCGGCTGTCTTGGACTGTTGGCCACACGTTGCTCTGTGTTCTGTTGCCTAACTCCATCAATCACTGTGAGCAGAGAGGAAGGGATGCATGTGTGGAAGGGGATGAGGAAAGGTGCGATAAAAACCGCAAGAAATGAGGGAGATGAAAACAGATAACAGAAACTGTAGAAAGGGAAGTGAACAAATGAGAAGAACGCCTTTTAGGTTTAACAGTCTGCTGTGTGTTGGTCTGAATGAGCTCCTGGAAGCTTACATGGAAACAATTGTCTTATTTCAGCCTTGAACTGAACAAAAACAAGGACAAATGATGGTAATAATTGGGATGATATGATCTAAGTTTTACTGCCTGAACAAAATAATGACTTGAGTGGGAGGATTTTTCTGTTTTAGAATATTCAGAATCACCAAAAGATTTGATTTAAATTGTGTTGTTCCTTTTTGAGACTGTCAGTGATAAATCCTGTTTACATCTATATGCGAATGATGGTTATATGTTAGATTAAGTGTGGAAAGTGGGACATTTTCTTTGAATTTTAGCTAAAATGTAAAATTTTTGGTTATTATAAGGATTTTTTTGGCTTTTATTGTTTCATTCCTTTCTCTTTCACACTGAAATGGAGTCATAATCATTCACAGCTGTTTCTGTTTTACTTAATTAGCCTTCAGTGAGTTTTAAATTTATGATTTTTTTCTTTGTTTCTTCAGATTTGGGCTGTTTTTTGGGTTTCTAGTCATTTTTTTAGATTATAAATATATATTTTTAGCTTTTATTTTCAAAGTAAAGTTCTTTTTTATGTTTTGTTTCATTCCTTCTTCCTCTTTCACACTAAAATGTAGTCATAATCATTCACAGCTGTTTCTGTTTTAGTTAATTAGTCTTCTGTGAGTTTTAGTTTATGTTTTTTTGTTAGTTATTTTAGATTTGTGTCGCTCTTTTGGTTTTTTAGTCATTTTTGGGCTCTTCACAGTTTATTTTGTCCCATTTTAATACATTTGATTTATTTTTTGTGTTTGAGTTCAAATAATACACTTTTTGCTTCTGCTGATAACCTATTTCTCTGAAACTGTTTTATTTACTGATTATCATTGAGTTTGTTGGTGTTAGACAAAGAAAAAATATTTTCTAAAGAAGTCTTAGGTAATGACTTACAACTGGGAACCACAGATTTATATTTGTAATGAATCATTTATCATAGGAGAAGCCTGACTTTAATGTTTTTTTTTATCAACATGATACAAAAATTGTATTTTTACTATAGTTCAAGTCTATAATCCTTTATAAATTTAATGTTTCAGTTGGTTTAAAAAGCCTATAGAGTCAATATACATTACAAACGAACTAAGTTAGAGAGTTATTGTTAAAGAAAATTGCACTACTTTTACAGAGTTTTTAAGGTACATGCACTAAACATGAACGTTTGCAATCAAACAAACATTTTAGCAGTTTGTGATGACACAGAGCCATACAAGTTCAGCAATGTTCTCAGTTCAGAAAGAGTTAAACCAATTTTTTCTCCATTTCCAAATTTATTTTTGAAATTCCGGAATGATAAAAATAATTTAAAAGGGGAAAATTCTTTAGTCCATCAGAATAAAGATTGAAAAAACACACCTGCATAACCTTGAAACAACCCCAAATCCATATTTCCTGCAAATAGTAATATTTTTTTTTGCATGAATGCATGGTCATATTTTTATGCACACTTTTTACAGAACTAATAAAATAATTTACCTTAAAGAAAAGTTGATTTATAGACAGGAAAGAACTCACGAGCAAAAAATAAGCTATTTCTTTCTCACAAAGACACATTCTTTTACACACACTCACTGACATAAGTCACTATTTGAAGTCAATTCAATTGATTAAAATGATCTCCAATTGAGGTCAAAACGTATTAAAGTTAAAAATGTGTAAAATCAGTCAAGTAAAAATGGTGTTTAAGCCTCTAGAAATAAAACATTACAGCTTCTTAAAGTGAGTATAGTTTTTCTTTTGTTTGAAGTATTTGAGCAATGAAACTTTCAAAACATCTAATCACTAAAAACAATTTTCCATTTTTTAATTTCACTCAAAAATCTTCAATTTTTAAAGTTTCGAAGTTTTGGCACCAAGATTATTATTATTATTTTTTTTGAAGATGTCCAACACTTATATCGATGTTAATGTGTATTTCCAAAGTACTTTAGAGTCAATAAATGCTAAAACCTCAAAGCTCAGACTTTCTATAAAGTTTTTGACATTATTTAGTGAACATTTTACAGGAAATGATGCACAATTTGATCACTGGAACTGCTGTAAAACCTCTCCAACGGTGTTTGATTTTACTTTTTCCTCCTTCACGTCCCTCCTGCATATCTCATTCAGTCACTCAGTCCATTGCGTGCCGCTGTGATCCAGCTGTCCACCCCATTCATCATCCCGCCACTCTCCCCCTCACAGAATTATTATTTCTTTGATGTGTTACTAGTTGAAAAACAAATCCATTTTTCTGGCTATCAATTCATCATTTGGAATGGGGGAGTCACACTCCAGTTGTAGGGGCAGCCACTTTTTCCCCAACTTGGATTGTGTAATGTTGTGTGTCTGTGCATGTATGTGTATCAGGCAGGCGTTAAAAGCGATCGTGTCCCGTTGTGTCGGAAGCTGGACGAAGGACGGGGAGAATCGGAGGTAAATAGAAATAAATGCGAGAAACAGATTCGGATGAGATGATGGAGATTGTGAGGATGAGGAAAAAAAATGTGTGTGTTTGTGTGTGTGTGTGGGAAAGAGGGCTTCCCTCTTCTTCAAGTCGTCCTCCTTCACCTAACGTCTGTGATAATTTATCACTTCTCCTAGCTTGGCTGACAAACTATTTGCAGGAAAATGAGTTTTTCCGCCACGGATTTGTCCTCTGGGAATAGGAAGGGGAGCTGCTGTGTTTTTATTCCACCACACACACAAACACACATCCAGATGTGTGTGTGTGCTCTTGTGCACACACGAGCACACTTGTGAGATCTCCAGTATTTACTGGGGGGGGAAGGGGAGGTGGTTAAGATAAATGAGGTAAATTAATAGAGTCACTGAGGGAAAAGATCTGCTTCCACACCAGCAGATCTGCAACTGACACACAAAAGGTGATCTCACACACACATACACACACCCCGTTCTTCCTTTTTCCACCTGCCTCCCACCCTCGCACGCTTTCCTCCTGATCCCTCATTTGCCCTCCCACAGATGACAAATGCAACACTCAGACAAACAGCGATCGGGGCCATGCGGCATAATGTCAGCTTAGATCAACACTGGGACAAAAGCAAATATCACAACATCCACACAGCATCCCAGCGTGTTGGCGTGTGCGTGTGTGTGTGTGCCGTTGGCCCGGGTCACTGGATTCCAATCTCACTTTCAACCTCATCAACCAAGATATCGACAGAGTGCTTGACGGAAAATTACACGACAGTAAAGGCCTAATTACATTGCTATTACCCTGGGCTATTCATAATCTTCAGAGATGGAGCAACAGTGGGACATCTCAGCTGTAAATCTGCAGGAGACTCTCTGTCTCTGTTAATGCCTGCTGTCATTACAGAGCTAACATGTCTTTTTCATGTTACTGTCTGAAGGAAAAAACAAAAAGTCAGTAGAAGTGAAGCAGAAGTTTGTACCGGACACACGTAGGCTCATATAAATACAAGTTTAATCTTGTTTTTTTATATATATGCCCTCCATCAGGAGAACAATTCTCTTTTCTTTAACACATAAAGAAGTAGGTTCAGATGTAACACTTAGAACCAAACAAGTAAACTCTGTTTATCATAACATGAAGCTACTTATGATCATTATTTTGCAGCAAAACTTAATAAATTCTGAACAGATGACTTTATACTGTCTCCTTCATTGTATCTATAAAAGAACTGGACAGAGCGGGTGTGACGTTCCCCATAGAAAACTTTTACTTCCGGCTCCAGCAAATTGAAGCCAATTCAGTCGCTATTTTTCAGCATGCCACCATTTAGAGCCAGTTAACAATAATTTTCAGAGTCCTGTTTCTATGGAAACTACAGTCACCAATCATGAGTACATTTGTTTAAGGTCCACACCCCTTCAGCTGAAAGCGAGCTGTCAATCAAACCTTCGAGGTGGGGGCAGCAGCACCACATTCTTATACTGAAGCATCTGATTGGTCAGTTTATGACTTGAATAACTTATGTTAAAGAAAAAGATATAATTAAAAAAACATGGGATTTGCAAGAAAATGTTAAGAACAACGTAGAACAAAAAGAATGACTGAGTAATAACTGTATTTCTCAACAGAAGTCATTGGGATGTTGGCTTCTTGGAGCCAGCAGGTACTTCCTGTTTGGAATGGCAGGAAGAAGGGATTGCTCAGTCCGGTTCTCTTATACAGTCAATGATTGTCATCAACCACAACAAGCTCTTCAGTTCCCCAACCATTACACCGCCACCGCCATGTTCGACTGTTCTTTTTACTGCCATTTTTGTTTGACTTCTGGCCATCGTAAAAAACAACCTTCAGTTTTTTAAAATATTAATTTAAAGATTTTGAATGAAGTGAGGATGTTTTTGGGAAAAAAAGCAGACAAACCCTTTGTGATATTTTTATTTAAGTTTCTCCCATTAAGGACGTTTTTAGTCCAGATTCTTTTTTTACTGCTAAGTCATGAATAGGTGACTAACGTTTGCTGTTCCTCAAGTTTCATTTTAAGACCAAACTGATGTTAATGTTTTGACAGAAAACTGTTTTCTGTCGGCTCCAAAATATATATATATATTTCAACAAAGAGCTCCAAGAGTGTTTGTGAGACCTGAACAGAAATGCAGCTGACACTGATGGGGTTGTGGTTAATTTTGCAGGTCGTTTGGCAGAAAAATTTGAAATTGAACAGATAATGTCTGTGTTCGGTTCATTATTGGGAAACGATTATGTCTGCACCGTGGGAAATGAAAAGTGGAGACTTTTGATTGGAAAAGTGTTTTCCTGATTTTTTTATTATTAGTTTGGGAAAGCAACTCATTAAATGAAACGTCTTTAAAAATTCATGAGTAGATGAATGAGAAATCCCATGCAAAAAAAGAAAAAAAAAATTAAAAAGTAAAATTATGAGCAAAATTATGTTGTTTATACAACAATAATATATTGATTTTCTTCTTACTTTCCAGCAACACATTGTGATACAAAATTATTAAGCTAAAACTCTTAGAATATTTTCAAACATAACCCTTGTGTGATTTTTGCAAAGAGCACTTAAAATGTTTTAATGTTTTGTCATTTTCTGCATCTTCGCTCTGATAAAGAGGCTCACTTACTTTCCATTTGACGCAAAGGAACACCTGAGTTCCCATGAGGACATTCGACTCTACGCCGCTCCAAGCGCTCCAGCCAATAGCCATCTTTGTGATGGCTGTTTCTATGGCGATCGCCTCTGACTGACAGGCATGACGACAAGGTCCACCAGGCTCTCTGATCAAAGTGTCCTGCAATTACCAGTTTGTGAGGATCAAGGAGCATGTGTGTGTGTGTGTCTGTGGTCACCATCTCCCACATTGAGCTCATTCATGTCGGCCGTGAAGGTAAAGACCACACAATTTGAAAGATTCCTGCACCTTTATGCCGCTTGTGCTGGAAGTGTGGAAAGGTTTGTCGCAGAACGAGTGACTGAAGGTGCAGAGTCGAGACGCAGGTCACCTATGACCGCCGCTCCAGGTTACGTGTGGACTAAACACAACTAAACATCATGTTCAGCTAAAGGCTATTACTGCCTGTATGCCATTGTAGGCCTCACAATGGAAGTCATGCTGGGATTTTGTGTGGTTCTTGCTGGCAACAGTTATTAGCCCCCCAAAAGAAATCCAAAAGGGAAGCAGTCAAGAGAAGAACAAGAAGATTTGGGGTCAGAATTGAAGGGTGGGGGTGGGTTACGAGGTGGGGTGAGTAAAATGGAAAAGATGTGTGTGTGTGTGGTGGTAGGGGGGGGTGTTCGGAGTGAGGTCAGAGGGTAACACCAAAAAGGAAATGGGGGACACAGGGGGAACAAAAGACAGGGCCGGGCTAAGACAGACAAAGCTGGAGGGAAAGGTGGACAGTTCACAAAACACAGGAAGATGAGGGGAAAAAATGAGAATGGAGGGGTGCCGCATGCAGCAGATGGCAAAGGCTGGTCGGACAGAAGTGCACTGAGAAGACGAGGGGGGGGCAAAGCTGAGGAAGTTTCTTCATTTATGACTTAAAAATAACTCAGCTCTTCCCCAAAAATCATTGAGTTTGTTTACATAATCACACAAATCTGAAGAGAGGATTTGAAAGGTTAAGACCTTTTAACCCTAAATGTCTGGATTATTGAGTCCATTACTTTAATATATTGTCATTTTTTAATCTGTTCTAATATTTTTAAAATTTCTTCCATCAAAGTTGTGTTTATCACACAATTCTGTTTTTCCATGAACAGAAAATGATGCAATTTTTTGATTCCTAAATATTTTTTATACACATTAACAGCTAAATAACCAGTTTATATGCCAAAAACAAGCTAATAAATTGAACTATTAATGTATTATTCACTTTTATCCAAATTAGATAAATTCCTTTATATGTGACAGTGAATATCAGAAAATCCTGTTTACGTGATCACTGGATTAACCAGCTAATGATCAGATTTTATTTATTTTGTATGTAAACGGACTGATTAATGACCTCATCAATCCTGCTCTTTTTTACCAAATGATTTGATCCAATTATCCTGATCACAGACGCGTTTTGAAAACTTTTTTCTCAGTTGTCTTCACGGGAGCGTGCACAGAAACAGTCGGGAAGCGATGCATCACCGCGGGAGCGCGCGCCAGACCAATTTACGCACGCCTGTCCCACGCAGTGAAACCTAAAGAAAACTATTGCAGGGACTGTTAGCGTTTTTTTTAAGTACGAAACATTATATACATTTCACCAAAGTTTTTTTTTCGTTAAAATAATGTTGTTTCATTTCCTGACGCGCGCGGCTTTGCGCCAAACTGTTCAAGATTTCCACACGTGACTTTAAATGATAGCCTTCTCCAGGAGAGAAGCATCCGTTTCCACTTCCAGGCTGACCCCCAAACTCTAAGCCCTACAGTAGAAACCGGACAAATGTTTGGGTATGCATGACGTCTTATCTCTGGAGTCGGAAATGTTTTGCGCCTCTGACCTTTTCTCCCCCCCCCCTCCAACCCCAGCTCCGGTTGCCACCTGTCGCCGCAGGTGACCCACCTTTGCTGCATTCGGACACACAAACAAGAACAACAAAACATTTCCGGAAAAACGAAGTGGCTTTTGTTAAAAAAAGAAAAATTGGAAAGAAAAAGAAAGACATTTTTTTATCCTTTCCAAAATAGACTGACAGTCTTGATTAACAAAACAATATTACGGTTACTTGAATCAGAAGAAAATGAGATTAAAATGTATTTAATTGTTATAAAAAATGTATTTTTATTCATGGAAAAACTTAGGACGCAATTTTGTAAAAGTTTGTTTATCTTTTAGTGTATGAATTTATTTTTCTTTTAAATTAAATAAATATGTTCACGTTTTAAAATGTGCGTAATTTAACCTTTTGGATTTTTCTCAAGTGTTAAAATCATAAAAGTTTTCCCTCTTAAGTAAAACTTTAAAAACTCAAATTTCAAACGTCATTGAATAATATCAGTGTTAACACGTTATTTCGTTTAAAACCAATTTCGTTGTCGAGCTAAGAGATTCCAATCGGACCTTTAATCCCTCGATCAACTCCCAGTAACCCCTGCGCCTCTCTGTGCCACCTCGCCCTGCAGGCACACGTCATTTTCTCTGCGCTGTGGCCGCTCCACCGTTTCCACCTCACCTTGTTGTGCCTCTCCTTCACTCTCCTGACAGTTTTATTTATTTTAAAACAAGTTGCCTTTTGTCCCGCAGACACTGATCTTGCTACAGAGCTTTTCAAAGATCCATTTCAATCACAAAGAAACAAGATAAGGACTTTAAAAAAACACACATTCCCTCCCCTTTATTTTTTCTTGCTGCCATAAAATCTACAGTAAAATTGTATTTGTCACGTTAGTTTGTTTCTTTTTTTCAACATTTTCTCTCAAAGCGGTCTTTATGGACGCCGTAGACGCCACGGTGGCGTGGATGAGGTGTTTGTGTTTGTTTTTAGCAGGCTTGTGATAACAACTTCGACAGTGTTTGAAACCTGCAGGGATCGTGACACCCGGGTTGTGGCGTGACGCGCACTCGGGTCGCCTGCTTGACGCATGGCGCGCACTCCAACACGTGCGTAAAATGAACTTTTTCCATATGAGCTTCCATTTGTATTTTACTTTTTTTGATTTAATAGTTAAATAAAGTAATAAGTAAGTACACCAACACGCTTTTAGGGGTGTGAGGACCTAATATGCCAAATAAAAAAGGGCCTAAAATTTGTGCGTCATCTGATCACAAATGTTTTATTATGGTAACATGTATTTGGAGTAATAAAAAAGATTTTGCAAATAATTATACGTACTTTTTTAACTTTATATTTGCTAATTTAGCTCACTTTAGTGTCTCATTGACCTTTAGTGTCAAATAACCACTCTAGTGAGATCTATGGATGAGAGCGAGCAGCTCCCTGACAAGTGTTTCTGTACGTCTGTATGTCGGTGGGTGTAACGCCACCAAAACACAGGGTCAGTCGTTGCCGTTTTACTTTTTTCTTTTTTTTTTCTTTTTTTATTTTAATCTGAAGGTGTTCTTTTTGCCATAAACCGCGCCCCCTTTTCTAATTGTCATCCAATGGCCGCGGCGCGCAGTCCTCCGCGCAGCCCCGGTTGGATAAATCCTCGCTCAGTTTTTCTGCGCACACACACACCACAGGAGAGCGCGGCGGCAGTCCGGTCCTGCCTCCTCAAACACAGCCTGGAAGCGGAGCAGACCAGCGTTCCCATCATTTCTGGATAATATTGAAACAGCTGCTTTTATCCGTGGAGCTGCGCGCTAAATAAAGGTAAGCTCCGCGAGACCTGGTGGGGTTTTTGGAGGAGACGACAAAACATGGAGTTGACAAGGAGACAATAAGGCAGAAATTTCATCCAGAAAACCGCCGCAAAGGGAAATGTGGCACTTCTTCATCATCCCTGGTTTTTAAAGGCTCATACTCAGTTTATTTGTGGAGTAAAAATGTAAATAAGCAAATTTAAACCGCAGAAAAAAAGTTCTTTCAAATCATATATGTTTTAAATTGACAGTTAACACAATGTTATATTAATGGTTTGGCCTCATGAGCTCGTGGTTAAGTTCGACACATTTGCCTGGTTAATTTCTATATACACCCTTCTTCTGCCGAAATATATAAAGTTATTACACCTTAGTAATGATTAAAAAAATCTTAAAAAAAGAAAAACACAAAACTAAATGATTATATCTTATATATAGGCCTACATTATTTTTTCATATTTTCTTTTAAATGATGTGCATATTTTTTTAAAAAATATTTTATGCTTAACATTTTCAAAATAAATCTAATATCTTTTTAAATAGTCAATAAATGAAAATACTAGAAGAAATAACAAAATTAAACCGTCAAGCTCAATTCTAATTCCTATTTAAAAAAACATGACAGGCTAATAATTTATTGTACAACATATTAGCCAGAGGCCAGAATGAGTCTGACAATTGTGTTTTGTCACATTTGGTAAATGTTGTGACAGCCTGCTAATTATTTAAGCTGCCATCCAAAAGACCATGAGGCGCTTCTGAAAATACTCCACCTGCTTAAAAGCAACATTTTACAGTATAAATTATATAAATTATCCCTTCCTGTTCTTGTTCTTGTTTCCCCAAAGTACCAAGCGGTAGTGAATTAATTCAGATTAACACAGTAATACTTTCTATAAGAATGACTCAAACGTCTGTTTTAAACAGAAAACTCTGAGATAATTTTTGGACTTAATTTAAAATAAATAGATCAATCTATAATAGTAAAAGTATGTACCTGTGTTACATATTTTGATGCCTTTATAGCTTCAAATGGTGCAGAAGGAGTTGAAACATGAAAGATGCTGTCACTTCAACTTAATGTTTCTTAAATAAAAATTGAAAGACTCAACTCTGTTGTGAACATTAAAATCATTTTATGAATAATAATAATGCAATGAAAAGAAAAAATTAGCTCTTGATCTTCAAATAACACTTTTTTTCTGTTTTGTCATTTTCAAAGACTATTAATCCAATCCAGCCAAAACTTAAAATTTACACTTCTACCCAAAACTTTTAATTCTTCTACCCACACAAAGCTTTTTTTTTATTTATTTATTTTTTTTTTTTACAAAAATACATCACTCATTGATTTTTTAACTTTACATTTTCAAGAAAAAAAGTATTTTAAATAAGCTTGTTATCCTCTATAAAGATGAGAAGCAGAACTCCACAGCTGAGCATCAGGATTGATTTATTCATGGAATTTTGGAATTTTTATAATTATAATTGTCTGTTCTATAAAAGTTTAGATAGTTTCTGTCTGCAGTTTGACACAAAATTCTTACAAGTACAAGTGGTTACTGTTAGATTTCAGGCAGCATTTCAGCTTTAAGGCACCAGGTAGAATAAAAATTAATGAACAATGTGTTAAAATTATTGAATATATATATAATCAGGTTACTAACATGTTCATATTTGCTGTTATCCTGAAGGTGGTGGTCGGCGGAGCGCCTGGAAGCCCACTCATGCCAGCCAAGGCAGGCTCCACAGTAAAAGCACTTTAGCTTTCAAAGTGGAGCGAAGCGTCCCGTTTGGCTGGTGGATCAAGGATCGAAAACTCAGGGATATGTCCAACACTGGAAGAGGTAAATATGCAACAAAGGATCTTCTCCCGCATGTCCTTAAACTTGACCGGTTCAGCCAAACACGTTCAAGACTGTCCAAAAACAGAAATGTGACAGCGATAATAATACCATTTCTATTGTAAATTTGTCCCTTTTTTGAGAATTAACAAAATGGAGCCAACGTACAACTGTGTAGAAGGTGTTTATTTCATGGACTAGCAATAAAACACCTTCCTATACTTTATAATGAGAAATAAATGTATGCAGATGATGTGTTCATTACAAATCTATCTATCTATCTATCTATCTATCTATCTATCTATCTATCTATCTATCTATCTATCTATCTATCTATCTATCTATCTATCATAACGTTTTGATGACTTGGAGCTTTGTTTTGCTAAGCGCGCGCCTCCTCCACACTTTGGGGCGCGCGCGCGCTCGACCCCCCCGGGGCTGCTCCGCTTTAATATCCTGCAGGTTGATGAAGCTTGGCGGGGAGATTTTTTTTGCCACACTTCGCTGGTGGCGTTAATAGAGGCGGCCCTCCTTCGTCCGGCTGCCGTTTGATGTGGAAATGAAAGCTGGGGGAAAGAAGCCGAGAGAAACCCGCGAGTCGCTGTTGAATGAAAAGCAGGAGTGTTCTCTGACAACGACGGTTGTGGTTTGTCCAAAAGATAAAAAATGTTTGGGGTTTTTGTTTTTTAAGTTAAAGTTGGTGGCTTTGAAGTTATATTTTTTACAGATTTTTTGGTTGAGTCCCTGAAGTATCCTGAAGAATTCTAAATGTTTACATTTTACTGAGGCGTTTACGTCTATCACGAAAATGCGGAATTATCTGTGATTAGGCTAAAACTATTTTAATTTATTTCAATTAATAATAAATGTACCTTCAAAAAATACATCATTACAACTCATAAAAATCAAAAGACCACACCTCAAACCTAATTAGCTAGGAAATAAATTTTAAAAATCCAAAAATTGTATTAATATTTATTAAAACAGTTTAAAAGTGGTCAAAAGCCTATTTTTCTTTTTGCTTAAAATATATAATTGCAGAATACTGTCCGCCCCTAAACTCAGCCAAGTGTCACCCCTTCAACAAATTGGAGGAATATAAATGAAATGCTGGCAATGAACCCAGCCGGATTTAAACCAAACTTATTAGCCTCCAACATAAACCAAATAATCATTACTCTAACTGAAATGACTTGGTTACTGTTTGGGCCCTTAAAGCTAGATATTTAGTGTTCTATATTTTACTAATTTAATTAACTTAAATCACTTAAATCAAAGTTGAACTTTATTGATGGAGCTTGGACAACTTTTTTTTCTTTATTTATAATTAGGAAACACTTATTTACCATAAGATATATTTCTAATTAGTTGTGTTAAGGCATGTTCTTCTGCCTTCTTCCAAGTCTTTTGCACTGTAAGTTGAACGATTTTGGTTGAATCAAAATTCTCTGGGATCCTTTTTCTTGTTTTCTTTCCACAAATTGAGCGCTGCATTGTTAGCTTTTAAGATATTGTGTTGGGGAATTGATTTATTTGTATGTGGGTGACTATATGTCTGCTAAATAATACTGTTAGACTAATTTTTGTGTTTTTTTTTTCTCTGTTGTTGAGGACCCCCTGAATCCCTCAATCCTCCTTTAACAGTTTCAACAGTTTGAATAGAAAATAAAATCAACTCAGTATTTGCAAATTCCAATTAATTTATAATTTCCACAAAAGGTTGTTGGGTTGTGTTTGGTTCCTTGACATTTATGAGTGTTCATCCCCCCTTTTCCCCCAGGTCATGGGGGTCTTAATCAACTAGGTGGAATGTTTGTTAATGGTCGCCCACTTCCGGAAGTGATCCGGCAACGCATTGTGGACATGGCCCACCAGGGCGTCCGGCCCTGCGACATCTCACGGCAGCTCCGGGTCAGTCACGGCTGCGTCAGCAAGATCCTGGGACGGTGAGTGAAATAGGCGACCATCTTCTGTGAATCAGCCTCTACTTGTTTACTCACTCGGGGAACTTAACTATCTTCTTCATCAGCTACTACGAGACTGGCAGCATCAAGCCCGGCGTGATTGGAGGCTCCAAGCCAAAAGTGGCCACGCCAAAAGTTGTGGAGAAAATTGCAGAGTATAAGAGGCAGAATCCCACCATGTTCGCTTGGGAAATCAGAGACCGGCTGCTGGCGGAGGGCGTATGCGACAGCGACACGGTGCCCAGCGTAAGCTCCATTAACAGGTGAGGACCATTTATTTTTATATTTTTTCTCACTCCTTCCAAAGGGATTTAAACACGTGTCTGTTTCAGAATCATCCGAACAAAGGTCCAGCAGCCGTTTAACCTCCCGCTGGATGGGAAAGGCCTGAGTCCTGGTCATACCTTAAGTGAGTGTTTCCAAACATACGAACAGCTGAGGTTGTCCGGCAGCATTATCCTAGACACGAGGATTAAGATTAGGATTCTTCTGACTCCTCTGAAGGATTAGGTTAATGGTATTAAAAAAAGTTGTAGTTTAAATGTTTTTCTTTCTTTTCAGTACCCAGCTCAGCTGTCACCCCCCCAGAGTCTCCACAGTCGGACTCAGTGGGCTCCACCTACTCCATCAACGGCCTGTTGGGTATCGCTCAACCCAACTCTGATGGCAAGAGGAGCCACGACGACAGTAAGAATTAGATCAGAAAACCAAAATCGAAAACTGCATGAAGAAAAAGAAAGGAGGTGGAAGATAAAAACGAATCTGTAAAACAAGAATTTACAGTACTTTAAATTATACTTTTTTGGAAAATAGAAGCTATTTTCTCCATGGAAGAATGAAATTCCTCTTTAAATCCATTTAGCATTGATGGAAAACAGTGTTCTACATATTTATCCCAACCACACTTTAGTACTTACATATTTTATGGTAAGATTCCAAATCTAAATGAAGTCAATTGGGGCAGAAATACACATTAGTTTTTAAAAGAAGCGTGAGAAAAATCTCTGTGGAGGAAAAAAAAGCATTTTTTTTAAAAAAACGAAATTAAGATTTACAAATCTGATTTAAGTTTGTTTTACTCAGCTCACTGCAGCCATTTTTCTAGCTAAAATTCTTGACCTTTCCCAAATGTAGACATGTTTATTCGTCACATTCTGTGAGATGCATTATATGACAATCTCTTTAGGGGATGTTTATAGATCTAACAAGCTTGGACCCAACTGCTAGATTTAATTGCAAATTCTACTACAAAAATGTCTTCAGACAGAGCCCTGAGGGTCACCACAAGTCAGGGAGAAAATACAATCTGTCAGTTGGTGGAATTCCAATTTTAACAGCTTTATTTATCCTCAAGGGGCAGACAGTAGCTTATTAAAAAAAAAACATCTTATGAACCATAAAAATAAAAATAAATCAAGTTGCAAAAATACAACTTGGACCACTTTAAAACAGTTTCAGTCAGTCCTCCGTGGACTTCAGGTCTCCAACTTTGTTTTTGTGGCTCACATAAAAACCAAACTAAACAAACACAAAGGTAATCGTTAATGATTTTCATGTCTGAATTTGCATTTTCACATTTCCCTGTGTGCATTGTCCTTGGTATGTTTCCCAGGTGATCAGGAAAGCTGCCGGCACAGTGTGGACTCTCAGGGCAGTGGAAGTGTACCCAGGAAACAGATGAGACTGGACCAGTTCTCAACACATCTGGACTGCGGCTTTGATCGCCACCACTACCCTCCAGAATCCTTCAGCTCGTCCTCCAGCAATAAGACAGAACAGGTAGTCCTGAAGTATCAGATTTCTGTGCGTGTTTTTGGTGATGTGTTCTTTATTGAGACCAATAATTAACTCAGGTTTGTTATTCTCAGACTTTGTACCCACTGTCCCTCGTTAATGGCAGCCTCGACGAGGCCAAGACGACCCTCTCATCCACGTCCGTCATTGGACGGAATCTGTCGGCACATCAGAGTTACACCATGGTGACTGGTGAGACTCTGAAAACAGTCGTTCACTCCAAAGCTGAAAGCATCTGGAGTGAACGGCTCACCTCCACATTCACTCCATCTTTGCTTTTGCCGTATCACTCCACTCACGTTCACCTCTTGTTTTCCATTTTCTCATCCGCCCGCTCGCACCACCACCTCAGAGCCCCTTCAGACCCTGCCGCTGTGTCTAAAACAGGAAATGTCCCCAGAAGTGACCAGCACAAGCCCCTCCCCAAACATTGCAGCGCCCAACCTGGCGTTTGTGGACCTGCAAGCGCTGCAGAAGCCTGTTTCTGTCAGTAGCAGCTGCAATGGCAGCAGCAGCAACTCCAACCATTTTTCCAACACCTTCAACTCATTCTCCCATCATGCACCAGCGTACGGGCAGTTCAGCAGTCAGTCCATAATCTCAGGTAGCGTGGCCCTCCATCTCATTCATGCGGTTCCCTGAAGTTCAAATCATTTTAAAGATCACAAAGACAATTAAAAAATCAAGCCAAGTATTTAAAAAAATTCCAGAAACCAAAACGTGACTAAAATAATTTCCAGTTTCCATTTTATTTTGATTTCTGCACAGTAGTTTTGCTTTCCGAAATGTTTTTTTTTTTTTTTTTT
>NC_050523.1:12161686-12171181 GCF_002922805.2 Oryzias melastigma | reverse complement strand
TCTTTTCTGAGATGTTTTTTACATTTTGATTTCTAAAATATTATTGTCTCCTAAAATGTATAGGGTATTCTTTAATTATATATTTTTTGGCTTTTTAAATTGTCATTATGGTCTTTAAAATGTTTTTGCATCAAATGATTTGTTGATTGCACTTCAGGGCCACCGTACTTTCAATCCCTGAAATCATAACATAAAACTACAAATATATTTAAAAATTCAAGAAAAGGATACAATTTCTATAAAAAATGTCTTTTCAACACAAGTTTTTTAGGTGAACATGTTTGAAATCACAACTAATAAATGACTTAGTTTTAATGTTAATTTGATG
Organism: Oryzias melastigma; assembly: GCF_002922805.2. NCBI lineage: Eukaryota > Metazoa > Chordata > Actinopteri > Beloniformes > Adrianichthyidae > Oryzias > Oryzias melastigma. Next base: position 12,170,853 of record NC_050523.1, on the reverse strand, counting down.
ACAAACATAATTACATTTTCGGTGTTTTCAGGACGGGACATGATGAGCTCCACCCTGCCAGGTTACCCGCCCCACATCCCCTCCCCAGCCCAGTCGGGATACTCCTCCTCCGCCATCACAGGCATGGTGGCAGGTAAGATATATGACCAAAAAAATGTCAAATAAAATAACAGTGGCCAACGGATGAGTCAGGCCCAGATTAAGGCAGTGGGGGGGTGAGAGCAGGAAGGGAAAAAGAGAGGCTTGGATGGAGGCTTGTAGATTAACAGTGAGACAGGCTGAGTTAATCAGTAGCCTTGCCAGGTCTGCGAGCCGTGTGTGCGGTGGTGCTCGCGGGCGCACTCGGGCCCCAGGGATACAGGGAACAGGCTGGGGGTTCCGCCCTGCTGCCCACACCCCCCACCCAGACACCTCTGACCACATATCGCCATGGGAACCAGGGGGCCCAGGAGGGAGTTGCAGGGGTGGGCGGGAAGGGATGCAAAGTCTGAACGTAGTCTTTCTGGCAGTTATGTGTGTGTGTTGTATGTGTCAAGATGTTTGCATGTGACAACAGTATGTGTGTGTGTGTGTGTGTGCACGCGGTGTGCCTTTTTTTATTTGAAGTCTGCCCTCCGAAGCGCGAAATGAGAGGGTCTGATTTATTATTTTTCTGGTGGGATCGCTGTGAGGAGAGCGTTGATACACAATTACTGAGCGAAAGGGTGTGTGTGTGTACGTGTGCACGAGTTTGGGGGTAGAACTGAGAGGAGGAGGAGGAGGTGGGGAGCTCAGGGATTCATTCCAGCCAACATAATTACCAATTAGATATTGGAATGTTTAAAAAAAAAAGAGACACATCAAGAAAAGAGGAGGATGAAGAAGCAGGAAGTGCAGGACGGAGAAAGGAGGAAGAGGGCATTTCAAAGGGCACGGACTGAAGGATGATGGGAGTGGACGAGCGCTGGAAAAAGAGGGCGTAGAGGCTGTATGCACGCACCACTGGGCTGAGGGATTTTACCCTCAGCTATCCACCTGCACAGCAGATTAATGGTTTACATGCTGCACTAACCGCTGGTGAATTATGAGCTCAGGCTGAGCAGATGCTGGCAAACCGCTCCACTCTGCAGGGCACGACTCAACTCTGCCTTTTTAGCGGCAAATTTCTTCACAAATGTGATCGATACAGTTAAGATTTTTTATTTCTTTTATTGTTGCAGCAGGTGCAGACTACTCGGGTCAGTCCTACAGTCACTCGCCCTACACCTCCTACAGCGAAGCCTGGAGGTTCACCAACTCCAGCATTCTGGGTGAGATTCCAACTGCTACTCGAAGGCATTTTGCTGTTTCAAAGCTCAAAAGTGACCTCAGCCGTAAAAACAAAATAAAAATAAATAAATAAATTAACGTGCCGAAGTTCAATGAGGTTTTCTGCGAACTATGAAGGACTCACTTCTCCTGACCTTGTGATTGTCAAACATTTGAGTGTGACTGCAGGAAACAGAGCAAGCAGCTTCAGTCACACGTGCTGCACTGTTTACCTGAGGAGAAACATGGTAATGAGGCAGAATCGGCTTTTGCTTCAAACAATTTTAATTTAGGCTGATGTTATTCCACAAAAACTCATGGAAATTCATACTGGCCGCACATATGCACATTTAAATGCTGTTAATGGTTCTGTGTAATTACCTAATCTGGTCCGAGCGGCCAAGAAAAAAGTTCAGCACGTATTTAGGTAATTATGTGTGATTAGTCACTTTTTAAAATTGATTTTATTTGGTAGAAACTCTAATTGTTCTTTTATAAGAGCACAAAAAAGTAGATAAACAACAAAAATAAAATGATTTTGAATTTCTGCTACACTTAGTATTAAATGTAATACTTTATTGACTGATGTTGATAAAATAAATATGAGTAACCAAAAACCAACAAATCAATAGATTGAAATAAAGAGATATTTTCTTTTTAGTTTTAGCATATATTCTGATTTTCAGGCTTTGCTTCCTCAGATTCCATTTTTGGCTTATTTAGCTAATGTGTTACAATAAATTTTATTGACATCAAAAGTAAATTTAGGGCAACTTTTGTAAGAAAAAAAGTGCAGGAGTGGGTTTTTGTTTGAATAAAGAAATACTCTGTTACGGCTAGAGTTCATGAACCCAAATGTTGAGAAGGCTTGGATGCAGAAGGATAAATCAGATACTTTTAATGGAAAAAGTACAGAATAACCTGACAAAGAAAACCTAGAAATTCACAAACGCTTCAACACAGAGACATAAACCAAGAGAACTTAAATAGGCAAACAACAAAATGAACTGATAGGATGCAGGTGTGAACTCCTCCAGCAGGAACCACAGGAAGTGGGTCGGGCAGCAAGGAGGAGCCACAGAAAACTGCACAAAACAAGACAGAGAAAAGGGAACTCAACACACAGAACATGTCATACTCAAACACTGTTTTGATCTTCTTTTATTTATATGTCATCTATCACAAGAAAAATGCAACAAAAACACACTAAAAACACCAAAAACTTTCATTGGATTGAGTTTCACAATAAAAGTCCTGCTCTACCATCTTCTCCATCTCCCCCGCAGGATCTCCATACTACTACAGCTCGGCCTCCCGCACAGGTCCTCCTTCTGCAGCCGCCTACGACCACCTCTAGTGTCTGCCGTCTCCACGGCGACAGGACGGAAAGGCCTTTCATCGACGGACACTTGAATTTGGACCAAGATCTCTACTGAACCAGGAACATCATCTTTCCTCCGCTGGTCATCCACTGTTCATTTGTCCGTACCAGGGCGACTCCGACCCGTTTACAAGTCCTTCCTGAACCGATGACATCCCCCTGCTGATGTTGTGTTACAGTGTCGTGCAGTTTTAGCCAAAGACTTTTATTTTCTGGTGCATTTTCAACTTGACTCCACTGACAGAAGAAATAAGGATATGCAACTTTGCTGACTTTTGTGTTTACATTTATCTTTTTTTATATATATTGTTTTAGACATTTGCATTATAAATCAACTTCTCTTCTTGATCTTCATCTGCTTCCAAATCAAGTTTGTGATTTATGTTTAAAGGTTTGAGTGTCTGCTGCAGGAGGGTTAGAGAACTTCACTAAATGAAACAAAAAAGAACTGTAAATGGCCCAAAAATGATAATAAATGATCCTTTTCAACATGTACATAATGTAAATCAGTTTTTAGCTTATGGGGGGTGAGGGAGGTTGCAAGGGGGCAATTGAGGCTTGAACTTTTTTTTTTTTTTTTGCTTAAAATACAGTTTGTTAATGTCATGCGGATGTTCTGATGTTTGATAAAAAAAATTAAATCAAAATAAAAATGTTACTATTTTTTCTTATGCTGTTATTAATATTATTGCAGATGTAAATATGGAATTTCTAAAGAATTATTTTAATTAAAGCATGACAAACTGATGATGTTCCTATTGATTATTTTTATTGTTATTATTATTATTATTGAGCATGGTGCTTAACCTGAGACTTTACCTATTTTTGCGCTTCTCAGCATTCTAAAAGGACGCACTCAATGATCCTGAAAAAGCGCGCATCTGTCTAATTTCTTTTTCCTTTTTTTAATTTTTATTATTTTCTGCATCATGTAGTTTTATTTGCAATCATTTCGCCCCTCTTTGCGGTCCCATTACCGCAGCGCGTTAACGAGGCCACGGTTCGGTGGTGCCGCGGCCCACCTGGTGCCTGCGCGCGCGCAGGACGCAGCGAGGAGACGTTTGGCGCGCGTGGCGCATGATGGACAGTCTGCAGCACATGAAGCTGAGCTTTGGAATTGACTTTGTGTTTTTCTGAAAACACAAAAATGTAACAATAATTAGTATTTTAGAGAAAAAAATATTTATTTCAAGCCAAATGTAGGGAAATAATAATATTTTGTTTTTAAGTCATATTTTTTTAAGCTTTTTACAATTTAATTTTCCAATTTATATAAAAAAACTTGATTTAACTTGATTTTTTTTTTAAATTCAGGTCAAACAATTTTCAGTTGTATAAAAAAACTCTCCTCCAAGTCCCCATCAGCCATCTTCATTATCCGTTTTGTACCGGTGAAGATCAGATCACCCACCTGCACTATGTACAAGCAGCCAAGCCGTGTAACCTTCAAACAATAGCTCCATTTCATCTCATTGTTGTCCAGGAGGCCCTGCCCACTCCAGACAGCCCATCAGCAGAGCCAGTTGATGGGCTTCATGTCTGTCCTTGGTCAGGCATGAAGGAATGCGCACATCCATGCGCATTCACGAGCAGCTTTCAAGTTGTGTCACAAGCATGAGGAACAAAGTGAACCTTATCCAGAGAAATATGTTAAGCAAACGTTAAACATTAACGCTTCAGCTATAGGAGAGCTCAGAAGAAAGCACCCTGGTGTGCACAAAAGCTGCAGCAGAAAAAAAACTTCTCTCTGTCTCTCTTTGGGCCTATTAGTGAGGAGGATTCGGGCCACAGTGCTTCTGGTAATGAGCCCGGCAGCACAATACAGGCAACGGGCCGGAACAGCTGAGGGCAGACAAAGCTGGCAGGATGGAGCGACCAGGACTTAGGTTCAACACAGATACATACTAACAGAGTGTGTGAGGCAGAATGTGTATCTACTGTAAGAGTGTGTTTGTGTGTACTATTATGAGGACAAACCCAAAAGACAGTATGAGGGGCCGCTGGAGAGATTCCTGCCAGAAAGGCAACAGAGGAGTGTGTGGCAATGAGAGGGATGACGGGTTGGGGTTGTCCTCCGCCAGTCATCTGGAAAGTTCTCCACTTATCTCTGGGTCCAAAATGCAGGCCAGGCAATTGAGGTCTGCAAATAAGTATTATGTGGGCTGACAGAATTTGTCCTTCCAAATGAGCTGCAGCACCGTTACTGTGAATGGCTGCACTGCTGCAGCGTCCCCGCCTGTTTCAGGCCTTTTTTTGGCTCCCAAGAAGACACAGATTGTGAATCGGAAGTGTCTGGATTTACAGGAGAGGATCAGGATTTTTGCACTGACTCTTCACTGATGTTTGCAGCTCAGATTAAAAGATTTATAGTGAATTTGAAGCTCACAAACTCTAATTTTCAACCATTTCTAGACATTTGAGTGTATTTAAAACTAGACTTTTCTGACATTGCAACTTATTTTACACAATAATCAGCTGCTTGGATGTTTTATAATCTATCTTCCTCTTCACAAAACATTGCAAATCCATTTTTAAAGGCTAAGCAAAAGAATCCCACAATCCATAATTGATTGTTTTGTTATGTCAAGATGGAAGTGCTCTTCTTAAAGGAGCATTTTAAGCATAAAATAATTTAAAAGCAGTTGAAATCATCAATTTTCAAACAAATCTCTAGTTTATTTAAGAAAATTTAGCCAAATTTGACACAAAATCCTATTTTTACATTAATATTACCAAGAAAAATCCAGTAACTGAGATATATACTATAATTCTAACTGCAATATTTTTATATGTTCAGCATCACAACCCACTATAATCACTATTTTTTATTTTTTTCAGAATGCAAAAACTAATAAACAGGTGTGTGGTTTTACATAGCTGCTTCCTTACCGATAAATGTGCAAGCATAGCCTTCTTTTTCTGTATTTTTCAGATTTTAAAATGAATATTTAAGCTTTTTTTTCCCCCACACGTAAACTTGATTTTTCAAAAGGAAAAGCTTTGTGCTTAAATGACATAAACTGGAGTTTAGTTTTGCTTCCATTTGTTTCTGGTTGAATTTAAACAGACTTGACATCTAGTGAGGGCAGACATTAATGTTCTGTTTATGCTTTAAGGAGGAAAAAGTCCAAAAGAACCTTTAGAAAAAGAAAAAAGTTTGTCTTTTAATGTGAATAAATAATAAAACGTTTGATCCTATGATTTGCCTTCTTTATAACTACAATAGATTTAGAAATGTGTTGATTTATTTGTCATGTTTATCCTACAGAAAGAAGCTGAAACAGCCCAATCAAAGACCAATAAAAAAGACCCGAGAACACCTGAGGGAACTTCAGATGATGGTACCTCTCATATTTCAAGAAGCCATCCAATCTCCCCCACCTTTTACTATAAAGCTCCTGAACAAATGTGCCAGTCAAACAGAGCAAAGTGGTCAAACAGAGAGTGTTTCTGTGCTGGAACAGGCAGGTGCCCTGTGTCAGAGCGGCCCATTAAACAACACACAGAGCCTGAAGGCAGGAAGCTACTGTTGACTGGGAGACATCAAGAAAAACGCACCTTTCAAAGCACTCACACACACAGTCATGGTTACACACACACACAGCAAGGTGGATAAAATCTTTCAGGTATCAGGTACTGCCCCCAGGGAGAGAGGTGACCTGCAGCCACAGAAGAAGTCAAACACATAAGTGACAAATACTTCATTCAGCGTTTCGTATCAAAAAGAAGCTTTGCACACCAATCCTTTTAGTTATGGAGGAATTTTACACAATCTCACAGATTGTTTTTTCGTGCATTAATATGTGCAAAGCTTTGTTTATAATCTTCTGCAGCTGAATCTGGACATTTTTTTGCTGACTCCTGCTGGGTTTGACATCAAAATGACAAGGTTTTTAAGGAAACTTGAAAGGGAAAAGTGTGGTTGGCATGGTTACTGTAAGAATCCTCAGAAATAAAAGAAGAAAAATGAATGAACAGTAGTCCAAATTACTCCTCCTCCACCCTTGTGCTTTACTGATGTGAGAGGTTTGTGCAGTTAATTTTTTAAACACATTTGGTGAAATTGAAGATTTGACTTTAGTCTGGTGCTTTACTTGTTCAAATCTCTTAACCTTTCAGTTTTGGTTCATTTTAGCTAAACAGTTTTACTCTTATGTTTGCTTGTTTATAAAGTTTTTTAGGTTTCTGCCATGTTATCTTCTCCATCTGGTTTTTCTACAAAACCACTTTATTTGTCACCTTTATCAAGATAACATCATCAACAAAAATGATGGATCTCTAAATGGCGTTACAACAAAATCCACACTTTTAAGCAACAAATGTTGCAGCTAAATTGCAAGGGAACACAGGAATCATTGATCAAAAATCCTACAGGATGTCCTTTAATTTTTCTGATGACACTAAGGCAGGGGGGCCAAAATCCATAACACACCTTAGGGTTGATGAACAAACAGAATAAACATTTAGTGAATACTCTAAAAAAAATTAAACTTTAAAAGCGTAACTTTTTAACATAATTATGAACTACATATCAGCGATAATGCTAGTGTGAATGCTGTAAGTTGAATTTGGCCACTAGGGATACTGAAATTGATTGCTAAAGTCACTAAAGCTAATAGCTTAAAATGCTAAAGCTGATAACCATCTAAAATATTAGCTAGATGCCAAATTAGCCAAAAAAAAAGAAAACAAACAAAAAAAAAAACACTTAGGTTAGTCAAAAAGCTAGCATGTAGCTGAAAAATTAGCTAAACTTCAAAATAGCCTATAATACTGAAAAAGCCTAAATTTGCCAAAAAAAAGCTTGCAGGAAGTTGAATTATTAGCTAAACTACAAAATGGACACAAAAAAGCCTAAATTAGCCAAAACAGCTAGCATGTAGCTGAAATATTAGCTAAACCATAAAAAACACCCTGAAAAACTAAAAAAAAAACGTCTAAATTAGCCAAAACGTTAGCATTTAGCAGAAATATTAGCTAAATTTCAAAATAGACTAAAAAAATCTTGGTAAATGTTAAATTAGTCCAAAAAGCTAGCAGAGTGACAATTTAAAAACTTTAAAACCGTCTTTTTAGCATAATTATGAATAAAAAAAAAAGGCAGGAATATTATTCCAGAATAAATCAACTAAAACATTAAATAACTTTCAATATTTTACTCTCCATGATATTTTTTTGTCAAATTTATAGAAGTTAGAAATAAGCGCATGACAACATCAGGCCATTAATAACAATAAAAAGAAATGATCTGGAGGGCCGGATGTGGCCTCCGGGCCTTGACTGTGACACATGTGCATTAGAGTTTGCATATTTATTCGCCAAGGATCAAAAGTTACTCGGAAAGGAGGAAAACAAACAGCAGACTCCTCCACAGTTAGAACGACGGACCGAGATAAGATGGAGCAGATTAGTCCACAAACATTCTGTCTCCATTGGAGATGCTGCGTTTAACCCGTGAAGCTCTGACTCCAAGGTCCCGCCCGGTCTGTTTGTCCTGCAAGCAGAGTCTGCGCCTGAGGAGTGTTGTTACAGGTAGCAGTGTACGAGTGGGTGAGCTGAGAGGAGAGGGCAGAAAGAGGTCACGCGTTGAAATGCCCTTAAGCAAGGCACTTGTGAGAGGAATTTCCAACTCTAGATTCTTATTTGGAGTGTTTAAGTAAATGAAAATGTCTGACTGTTAGAAAAGCTGCATAAATAAATGCTAATTTTTAATGTGTTTGATTTATTTTAAGCAAATATATATATATATATTGTTTACTTTTACAAAAAAAAAAGACTTGTGGAAGGCAAAAACTTGAGAAACCTCAAGGACCCTCAACAGTGAAGGACTCATTACTGCAACAGCAAAGAGAAACCGAGACGGAAAGAGGATCATCAGGTGAGACAGGAAGAATATTTTTTCCAGTCGGAGAAGTCAAGTATTGGAGCAGATGACACGTAAAAAGAACCAACTAGAGCGTGCAAGGCGCTAGCTGCAGCAGGAGGATAATCGTGGCTGTTTACAGTACATCATGTGTTAGCAGGAAGTGTTTTTTGTGACTTTAATGGAACCAGTCGGTGAGGAAGCGGAGCAGCACAATGTAAAAACGAGCGGGGGGGAGCAGAAGAATTGACCTGTCGAGGGTCTGTTTTAGACAAGCCACTAATGATTACAACTTGAGGTCTTGCCTTTTTAATTACCCACCCAGGCCTGACTGAGCTGCACAAAGCTCCAGAATGGAGTGGAGCAAATGGAACAAAAACAGGCCACTTCCTTGGGACGGATGCCCTCTGAACCCAGGAGCTTATGCAGCCCCTGCTGCTCTGGCCGGTCATTATCGTTGTTGGAGAGGAGGAGAGCGATGGCACGGGGGATAAACAAGGCCACCACCACTGCAGGAGTCATGGTCTGCAGGCCATGTGAGAAGAGCTTCCTCCTGAGAGCTCCTCTCACCGTCAAACCTGCGCCTTCACTGCTGGAAATATTTCAGTCATTGCTGTTTTTTTTTTTTTTTTTTTT
>NC_050523.1:12156977-12161670 GCF_002922805.2 Oryzias melastigma | reverse complement strand
AGCCACGCCTCCTGCCCTTCTGAAGGTGTTGTGGCGGCCTTGGGGGCTTGTCACTCATGGCTGCCAATCAGTCTGCCAAATCTAACTTTATCTTAATGAGTGCTTATTGTTCTTTAAATGAATTCACAAAAGAATGCACAAGAGTGCAAAAGAAGGTTTGCACCTCCAACTTAATGGACTGATGTTTGGAGTTCCTGCAAGATGACCACGAGTCACCTCGAAGATGCAAAATGCTTTTGCAGCTGTCAGGATGCAAAACATAAGAACACACCCTGGCAGCAAATTCAAGTTTTGTTTTTAAGCTAAAAAAAAGAAGAAAAAAAGCAGCAATGAATTTCATACTCAACCAAATCAGCAATTTCACAGGCGAGTGCATCACCAGTCCGGAGTTAGTTTATCGGTTTAACCAGTCTGCGTCAGCCTGGAAGTCTGTGATAAAAACTGCAGCCTCCATGAGGGGTTCTGTTCATGTCAACACCGCAGAGGGTAGATTTAAAACACAGATGGTAGAAATACTCTCTCAAGACCTCTATAAGCTTTTATGAGAAATATTTTTGGAATTTCCTTTATAAAAAATATGTTTTTTAAACAAACATGAACATCCAATCAGTAACAGAGAAAATGTAGTTATCACATTTTTAAAACACAGTCAAGTCAAGATCTAAATTTAATAGGTCAACAGATCAAACCCGAATTCTGCATGTTTTGTGCCGTCAAAAATGAAAAATATTTTTCTTTTTAATAAAAAAGTGGAGAAAATGACATTTTATAAAACAATCCTTCATTTATACAAACAATGTTGGACAGATGCAGCCATAAATCTATCAACTCAATGTTTTTTTACATTATAAAGAATAAAAAAAGAAAAAAAAGTGCAATTTCCAACCAAACTGAGCCAGCAGATCTTGACTTTCACAGAATAAGGCTGTTTGACAGCGCCCTCTAGTGGATTCAACACACGTTTGCCTAACAAACCCTATTGTAGAAGTCACACTCTTGAGTTCTACAATGGTTTTGGGATTCCTTCCTGAGTTTTATTATTCTATAAGAGCACACACCTATGGGAAATACTTTGCATGAGAAGGAGACTTCTCAAATGTCTTTGGTCCACCTTGGAACGACGGTCTTGCGATTTGGCCGTCTCTCTGAGATGTTGCGCCGCACTTTGATCACCGTGGGAGGAGCTAAGTCCCCCTCCAGAGAGGGACTGGAGTGAGACCTTTGCAGCTCACTTTCCTCATCTTTCTTGTTGTCTACAGAGTCTCCACACATACATTTGTCAAACCGGTTCAGCTCGCTGATGCTCAGTTCTCTCTGATCTGCCGTCTTCACTTTCTTCCAAGCTTCCAGCACTTGGATGTAGATCTCATAGCGGCACACCTGTGGTTGGACAGCAGATACTGAATCACCTGGACTTCTTAACACACAAAATCTGTCTTTTAATACAGCTTTGAGACCAAATAAGTATGTTATTTGATCCTAGCAGGTCTTGGTGTTAAACAAATAGAGTCTCAGACAAACAAAATTAGATTTACTGTGATTGTTTATCTGCTTTGCAATCTAAGTTTTGTTGTTGGATACACACCATTACATTTGTGTATAAAGTATAGTATCAACGCAGTAAAAACTTTCACTTTACTCATCAATTGTGCCAATATTTGCCCAAAACAACAATAATTTAATCAATTAATTGACATTTTTTTGCATGTCATTTTAAATAAAAAAAAGAAGTGTCAGTACCTCGTGACGTAGGTACTCTGTTCTGACCCGATATTCCTCCAGATCCTTGGCTTTAGCCTTCTTGCCCTCGGGGGCATTTTCCTGCTGGTGTGACAGGTCAGCCTTGAAGGACTCCAGCATTCCTGTGTGGCACTGCAGCTGGCGTTCCTGGACAGGGAAATCCACAAAAACAAATTATTTTGGCTTCACTAACTTTGACCTTCATTTTTGCTGTCGTGCATGTACTAATATTCTCATTTTTGGGGGATAAATTGAGGTAATTTCTTAATTATTTTAAATGAAAGGTCTTACAATTAACAAACACATCTAGTCTCTAGTAAACCTGCGCTAGGTAAAGTATTTATTTCAGATAATATTATATTCATGATTAAGTGCTGTAATCATAAATTTGATTTCTTTTCTAAACAGAACTGTGGCACAATATATTAAAAAATACTACTTTGGAGGGATAAATACTGAGAAAATTTGTGAAAAATTAAAAATTTGTTTTAAATACTTTAATTCTACATTGAGACAGAGTTCTGTCCAATGTCACTTTAATTTATTCGCATTATTATTTTTCTATTTTAACCCATAAGAATCCATAGTGACATCGATGTAACAGAAAAATATCTGAAATCGTTTCTGTGGTCTACTTGGCTTGTAGTATTTTCCAAATAATTTTGTTTTTAAAGAAAAAATGGTCTTCATGGGTTAATTTTTTATGCTTTTTTTTTAAGATTTGGAACTACCATCCGCCTAAAACATTTTTGACAACAAATTTAACTACATTTTTCATTCATTTTCTGTTTGTTTTGCTTTATGGTTCTCCATAACGATAAATTTGTTTCTTTTATATATTTGAAATTCTGTAAATATTTGCAGTCTTGTAATCTTTTTACATCTAGCTTGAGGAAACTGCAACTTCTTTTCCTCGTGTGGCAAACATGCAACGGAATAAGCTCATCAAACTAGGTCAAACTGGGATTTTGAACTTATCCTGGATGTCTTCATCCTGCTTCTTTGCAACACCTCTCAGGTCTGAGTTCTGCTGATTACACCACTGCTCTGTTCACCACAACCACCTGTTTGTCACTGCTCAGTGCATCTCTCTCTCTTTTGTAATGCTGCTTGGATTTCTCCTCCTGTTCAGGAAGGGGTTTTAATGCGATGCCCATCATCAAATCAAAATCAGGTTGAGCTTCCTTTTGTTTTTTGTTTTTTTGGTTTTCTCAATCCTAATCTTTGAATTAATTTCCCTCCTGCCAAGAAATTTGCATTTTTGATGTGTTTTTCCTCACATCTTGAGGAACCAATATGCAGCATCACCCATCAGATGCTGACCTGGAATCCCCGAGAGAAAATGAAGAAGACAAAGGAAGACGTGGAGAAGGGTGGCCTGGAGGGAGCTAGAAAGGATCTGTCAGGACAGAAGACGATGGCGGGGAGCTGTCCATGGATTACGCCCAACCAGGAATACAAGCCCTTACTAACTTGTATCATATTACTATATGCAGGTTAACTATTTAAACTAAATCTTTATTAATCAGAGAGAATAAAAATCATCAGCTAATGGTCAAAGCTTTAGTGAAAAACAAAAGTAAGACGCTAAACAACATGTTCACTAATAAATAAGTATCGTCTTGACAGAATTTTGAATCGATACAAGTGAAGTATCGCAATATTTTATTGAATAAATATTTTCTTACACCTTTAATACTTAATAATAATAGAACATAAACATTTATTGTAATCATAACCTTTATTCAATGCAATTCCATTAAAACTGATCAATTTCTTCAAGAATTTAAAAGTATTTTTTTAATGATTTCTATTATTTTTCAGTTTATTCAACAAAAATAGGAATTAAATGGCATATTATGTTTTTAATAACGATAAGTAAATGGAAGGAATTTTGATTACCAGAGTTTGAGCCGACTGCGAGACAGGAAGGATGGGCCTGCAGAACCTCCTTTGAGAACCTACGGCAGCCGGTAAAGGCGGGGAGGAGTGAAGCGCTGAAACCAAGTTGATGCGGCTGATCCACGAATTCATCTCCCCGGTGGAACTGCAACAAAATTCTTATTCAAACAAACGAGCATAAAAAAAGCATGCTTGTTTACTCAGCTCTGGAAAGATTCGACTTACGAAGCTTTAAAGAGGAAAACTCTCCAGTCGGCTGTCTGCAGGCGAAAGACGAATGGGCTCTTAGGGTAGTCGGCAGCCTGCTCAGCCAGAGAGTGATGCACGCTCACCACCTCCTCGAAAGCGTGGTCATCACTACGATTATTGTCCTGGCCCTTAAGAAAAAAAAAAAAAAGGTTAATCTATAGCAAACTACGGCCCACGGGCCGGATCAGGCCCTCCTCAACATTTGCCCGGCCCACCACACCCTTCTGCAGTCTGAAGTATGGGAGAGGATTGACTATGTATTGGTTTAATAATGATTTACTTTATCTTTATTTCTTCATTATTATTATTTTTCTTCCATACGTTTTTTGGACGTCCATAGCTCTTCAGCTCTTTCAGCTATTACAATATTCAGCTCTTTATATGCTAGCTTTTTCAACTGTTTTGGCAGCTACTAAGGATTTCTAGGCTATTTTGGAGTTTAGCTTATATCTTAGCCACAGGCTAGCTGTTTTGGCTAATTCAGGCCTTTTGCAGTTTTTAGGCTAATTTGGAGCTTATCTAATATTTTCGCTTTATGCTAGCTGTTTTGTCTAAATTACACATTTTAGCATTTTTTTAGGCTACTTTGGCATTTAGCTTACATTTCATCTACATGCTAGCTGTTGTGGCTAATTTAGAGCTTTTTTCTGTTCTTAAGGCTAATTTGGCATTTAGCTTGTATTTCAGCTACATGCTAGCTGTTGTGGCTAATTTAGAGCTTTTTTCTGTTCTTTAGGCTAATTTTGCATTTAGCTTGTATTTCAGCTACATGCTAGCTGTTTTGGCTAATTTAGAGTTCGTT
>NC_050523.1:12136278-12156902 GCF_002922805.2 Oryzias melastigma | reverse complement strand
GCACTAGCGTCTTTAGCGGCTACCTTCAGCTTACAGCATTCACACTAGCATTATCACAACTAATGCTATATATCTAGTTTTTAAAATGTTTTAGCATTATTTTCCTATGAAGATTACAGGAATAACATTTGGCTATGTGTGGCTTTTGGGAAAACCGTAAATGTTTACATTTAGGCTGTGATTGTTCTGTTAGCCTACAAACCATATCAGAGAAGAAAACAGTTATGTACCCCTCACAAGAAAAAGTTTGGGGACCCCTGATCTACAGAACCTGCTGAATCATTTTGGGGTCACCGTGTCACTGGAGCCAATCCAGCTACTGTAGGGCAAAGGTGGCAATCACCCTGAACAGGTCGCAAGTCTATCGCAGGACTGCACACACACACATGCACACCAAGGGGCAATTTAGAGTCACCAATTAACCTACGAAATATATTTTTGGACTGTAGGAAGAAGATAAAGTGTCTGGAGAAAACAAGGAGAACATACAAACTCCATGTAGAAAGTACTAAACCAAGATTCAAACTTCTCTAAAGAAAAATCTGAGTGACTCACCTTCTGCAGGTACAGGACCATTCCCTTTAGGACTCCATAGAAAGCCTTCCAGCCTCTTTTACCCCAAGGAGCTGCCCCAGAGAGACATGCAGCATTTCAACAGTTGCACAGATCAGTTCAGTATCAGAAGTTCGTTTGAAGGCTTTTTCTGTATTCAGGAAGCCAAATCTGAAATCTTTTCACTAAATGAAAGTGAACGTTTATTTCATCAACCAACATGTGGTTGTTCAAAAACAGAAAAAAGACACTTTTCATGTTAAAACTGTAAAAAATCCAAGAGTTTTAAGGACAGTTTTATTCCAATTTATTCTTTTAATCTAAATCAAAACTATATCAAATATCTCACTTCGTTTCTGTTGCCATTTGCTCTTATTTTGACAAAGCAATTTTATTAACCTTCGCAGCATTTATTTGTTATATTTCTTGTCAATAAGGTTTTTTTTGCCGCACTCACTGCGTTTGCCATCGATGTCTGCGTGCAGCTTCCTCTTCAGAAAACCCTGGATGAGCACGGAGGCCTTCTTGTCCTGGGGGACATCCAGGAAGGGGTTTGCTTTTGACCGGAGGGGTGTCTCTTCACCTGTGTTTTCCTCCCCCATCACACTGTTCTTCAGCTCCTCCTCGTTACTTTATCAGACGGGCGAGGAAGGACACCAGTGAGATGGTTGTGGATCAGCTGATGAGTAAATTTGTGTTTTTCTGTCAGGTTACTTACACGGCCCACTTCAGTGGCTCGTTCTTTATGGAGTTATAAAAACTCTGCAGCATAAAAAGAGCGGGAAAACGTTCAGGTTTGCGTATGGTTATGGTGCTTTGAGGGAATAAATGCGTGATAAAATTACTTTCAACAGGTCCTTGTTGAAGTTTCCTCCTTCGTTCATCCCATCCAGGTTTGATACAAACTTCGAGGATGACATTGGCTTTCCTACATGCTGTTCACAAACACGCCAGTGACTAAACGGTTGATGGGAGAGTGCATAACGTAGAGCTTTCTTACCTGTCCATGCAAGTCAGTGTTGAGAAGCATCAAGGCACATGTCAGAGCCAGCACAGACCCTGAGGATACCGACAAGAGGGATGACTTTTGATGCATCTTTGACATTCTCATGCATGTAGACTCACCTGAGGAAGAGTATGTGGAAGGATTGCACTGCAGGAAGCGGGAAGAGAAATGCTGCAGGACACGTTCTCTCTCCTGGCTCTCTCCGATCAGTACCACCTCCTTCAGGAAAGACCTGAAGGACAAAACGTAAAAGATGTTTTCTGAGGCTGTTTAACCCAAAAAATAAGACTAGGATTCTCCTTTTTTTTCTTACCTAAGGGCTTGGTCCAAAGTTTGCCCAGTGAAGTCAAAAAATGTAAGGTATTCTTCTCCAACAGCATGGCTAAAGTCATTACTGAACAGAAAAACATGCATTATGATTGAAAAGTCTCATTCCCAATGAAGGTTTTCATATAAGTGATAATAACATTCATAACACCACAAAAGTACCACTGATCATCTTTAAATTAATACTATTTTAGTCCAAAATAGTCCCATTTGAAACTTGAGCATTTGAGACATACAATCAGTGGATCTATTCAAAATTATTACATAACATTTCAGCCTTTTCTTTTCTAGTCCAAAACAAGTTTTTAACCCATTTACTGAAACTAACTTTAATTTTAGAGGATTTTTATTTTCCTCCTACTACTCATGATTTGATCTTTTATATTGTTATTGTTGGTCTTTGTTTTATTAAAGAAATTGATTTATTTAAACTGAACTCATCTCAAATACCTATTATTTTTATGTTTATTTATTTTGGTGTCACATCTGTATTCTGTTTTGTGGTCTGTTTATGTTGAAAAAGCTTGAAAAATCAATAAATAGGTTTTGATAACATTATTTTAGACCAAAAAACATAAATACATTTAATTTAATGCTACAAATAAAAAGTTATATGTATCATAACTATTTTTCGTAAAGAATAAGAATTGATTTAGTCAGAAAGAAGTTAAAAAAATATCTGAATTTAGCATCAGAATTTATCACAGATACCAAAACAAGAATTCGAAACTATTTCACAATAAAAATATTTCACATTTTTATTCCGTTATGTTTCTAATATTTTGTCTTAATTAAAGTAAATGACCCTTCTGGTTACTAAATAAATTCATACCCTCAAAAAGCTTGATTTCTCCAATAACTAAATGTGTTTTTTTACTACTAGGACAGTTGGGCCTTTAATCATTATAGCTTCTAATTTTTATAATCTCCTCACTCTCTGGAGGCAGTCAGGATTTTGCAGGTTTGTAGTAGAAAACACTTTTAATTCACAGTGGTTGTTTGTAACATTAAGGCACAACAATAATAGACAATAGTTAAACAAAGTGTTCCAAAAACGGTTTTTGAGTTGGAATACTACTAATAATACTACTTTAGAATAATGTTAATAAGGCTACAGATTTGCTGAATCAGAAGTGCACACAAGTCCTTCCCGTTTTATATGTTTTATTCCAGTAAAACAGTCTGCGGTCTCTAATTCATGCAAATGATTTTTTTTTTTCTGTCAAAAATTCTTAAGAAGACAATCCGCATCCTGACTGCACAAAGAATTCAGAATATTTTGCGTGTATTTTATTTTTAAGCTCTTCATTTAGAATCAAAGCCACTTAGGGGGAAAAATAGTGTGCTAAACTTTTACCAACTTTATGGTATGTATAGCTGTTAAAAGTAAAGGATAAGAGTTTCCTTTTCTTCACATTCAAGTTTTTGTTCATTTGAGCTTCAGATTTGATGTTTTGTGTCTATAAAATGATATAATTAATTTTTTGGGGGTTAATTTTGTTCATTAGTGATCACATGAATGATCAGAAAGAATAAATTTATTTACTGTTTTAAGGATAAAGTGTACATTTCGGGAGTGCTTACTCTTTGTCTAAGTGTTTCACCACATCTGCTCGCTGTATTCCATCCAGGTTGAAGAGCCGCTCAGCCAGGCTCCTGGCCATGGCCTTGTCCACTTTTCCATTCATGCAAGCCGATTCTGGAGCTTTGTGTTGTTCTCCGTTGACTTTTTTTACGTCTTCGATGTCGGTCGGCTCTGATTCTTCAGCTTGATTTGGCTCGTCCACCGCATGTTCTAGGATGACATCCTGTACCTGTAACTCTTGTGTGACCTCAGGCTCAGGAGACAGCTGCTCGTTGAGTTCTGACTCGCATGTCTTCTCTGGCAGCTCTGAGCACATCTGCGTCGGTGAATCCAGCATCTCCTCCACCGGTTGTATTGTCTCTACCTGCTCTGTCACTTCTGGGTCCACACTGAGCATCTCCTCAGGCTGCTGTTGGTTTTCCGATTCTTCTTCAAGCTCCATTTCTGGCTCCAACTGTTCACATTCTTCAGCTTGAGGAGGCACCTCCACGAGTCCAGACTCTTCATCCATGTCTAAGACTCAAAAGGCTAAAAAAATAATAATTTATTGTCCCATCAAGATTTTCCAGCACTTCTGCTTCCTTTCTAAGCTCTCTTTATTCTCTTCTTTGCTTTCTGCATCATTTGACTTTTCAGGCTCCACATCCTGACTAAAATCGTCACACAGCCTGGCTCTTCAGTCTGGGATCCTTCTGTCTTCTTCCTCAGAAAAGCTCCTGCAGGTGCCTGAGCTCCTCTGCAGGTGTGGATGTCAACGCTCGGTCCGGCTCTGCAGCTACATCCCTACGAAGAGTGAAAAACACAGAGTGGTTCCCGGTAAATGGACTATGTCATCATATTAGCCTTTAAAAATAGAAAAGGAAGTTGACGCAATAAGATACTTCCATGTGAAAATAAAAACTTGTTGCAAGTTGATACATTTATAAAAGTCTAGTCACTCAGAATTATTAAAAAATATCAATTTAAATCTTAATTAATTCTCCATTTAACCATTTCATAGGACATATTTTTTAAATGACTAATAAATGTGAGGGTAAATCCACACTAAGCATGACTAAAACCTGAAGGTGACGTGCCCATTAGTTAATTTGACCCATTACTTCCAACACTTTGGGCGCGTTTTGTTAAAAATAAAAAAAAAACTGAACTGAATACTAGATTTTTTGTGATGTTCCAATAAAAATCCCTAAAATAGATTTAACCATCAGATTTTATTCAATCTAAATTTAAGTAAATAAACAGTCCTGATGACTGAATAGCCAAACAAACTTAAAGCATTTAATCCCACCGGACATAAAACACAATTTTCCACACACATTTCCATTAAAAAAAAATTCTGAAAACTATGACTGATTGTTTTCAAAGGGACACTAATGAGACATGATTTGAATATTTTTATATCTAAGAATAAACGGGTTAACTATCAGTGTCTTTGGAAAACTGATACTTCTCTGGGTTAAAGAATCAATGTTGTTTACATTTTAAATAAAGGTTGGTTGAAAAAGTTCCTCTTTTTTAATTAGCTTGTGTAGTTGTCCAGGAGTAACTCATCACTAAGTAACAGATTACTTTTTGTTGCAGCAGAGATATTACTATTCAATTTTGAGTACTGATTATGTTTAGTAACTTCTGTATTACAAAGTACTAACTATTGTTTAAAGCGATGAGACTAAGAGTCATTAACATAAAAAAACACAACTTTTTTTTCACTTTTCTGCTTCATTTTAGTAATTTTAACTTAATGAATTAAATTTCCTGTTGGGCTTCTTGAACTCAAAGACGTTTAGTCCACTTTTGTGTTTCTAAATAAGCATATCTTGTCCTGTTTTGTCACAGAAGCCAACATTTATCTGTTTTGTTACTGCAGGCTAACCACTTTGATGAGTTAGCAAAAACAAATCTATTTAAGTGTACTACAAACATACTTAGTCAATCCTAACAGAGAATCCATATACTTACAGTTTACTTTTTATATACTGTAAACTTAAAATGTTCCAGTTAAATCTGAAGAAGTATTCAGCTGATACTTTCTATACTTGTACATGGTTTATACTGAAGTTTACTGAAGAAAATAAACTACTTTTTGATAAGAGAGGCCTCGAGTTCTCTTTTACTTCTATTTTTTCTTTTTTTTTCAAAAATGAAACCTAAATTTTAAAGAAAAAAGTATTCTGGGTTGGTCCTTCCTGTGCTTTCAGCTTACCAATCATAAACTACATTACTAAACTAAAATGTTCTGTGGTATTTGTCTCTTTAACTTTAAAAAAAAGTCGTATCACAATTCTACGGCAGTAATCATGTAATACAAAGGAATACTTTTGAATTACTTTGTTAAGTAATCTTTAACGCATTACTCTGTGGAAGTACGTTGCACAACACTGGTGGTTGCAGTGTCATGGACTTGAAACGTATCAGAATCAAACAGATTCCGCCTTCAAATGTGCATCTTAGATGTGTGGTGGTGAAATGATGATCTGTCAAGATACTCACACGTCTCCGCTGATGGATTGTGGCTCCGCTCTGATCAAACTTCACTTCAGCTCTAGTTCAGTTTCATCACTGATCTGTTGATCAGTCTCTGTCTAAAAACAGTCCTCCTCATCCTTGGAGTCAGTTTCAGCTCTGTTTTCTAAAGTTTCTGCGCTTTCAGGTTCTTCCTGTCTGCTCAGATGAATACCGATCTCCTCTTGTTCCACTTTCTAGGTTTAAATGAGTTGAAGAGTCCACCTGGAAGCCGGGAAACTCTCGAGACGCGTACTCTCACTCTGTGTTTTATCAATTTCTCGTTCAGTCTCAACACCCTTTTGTTGAAGTTTCTTCTCCTTTTGGCTCTTCCTGTCCTGTGAGATAACTGCTGACCTCCTCCTGTTTTTCTTCTGGTTCTATATGAACAGAGAAGTCCGCCTCTGAGCTTGTTTCAATGGGATCGGATGTTACCAAACGTTGCGTTTCCTCCTCTTTGTGAGCCTTCCATGAAATATCTGAAAGAATATTGTGAGAAAATACTGAATTCAAAACAACAAAACAGAGTTAAAAGAGTTCATTTCAGTGCCTAACTGCTCATGTGCAGAGTCTTTCTTCTCTGTCTTCAGTTCTTTCACATCTGGAGAATCACATGGCTGGAAATTGCAACACACACCATTGAGCATGAGCTGGAAGAGAAGACCTTGTGATTACCAGTGGGCTTTAGTCAAAAACTGTCTTATCTGGCCGGCGTTACATTTACTCAGTTCCTCCCACATTTACTCTTCCTGCTTCAAAAGCCCAAATGTGTCACGAAGTGATAATAATCTATAATAAAAAAAAATATTTAGACATTACCATCCGTGAATGTACTCCTTTATAATCCAGATTTTGTCTTTTTATATATATAAAAAAAGCCTCCTCTTGGCATGCTACTGCTGTGGAACACTGTGAGTGAAATGTCAGACGAGAACTTCCGGACGACAAACGATGAGCAAAGACTGAGTGAGAGCTGTACAGTGAAAATGGAAGGAGGATGGGGACAAGAGGAGGGCTTTCTGGTGAGCGGCTTAGCTTTCTGAGTGTGGAGTTTGTCACTTTAGGATTTCAGTGTGTTGCAATCACAAAAAAACCTTTCTGCCAAACAGGAAAGTTGCATGTAGGAGATCCAGACAAGTCTGTTTACATTCTGTTGTTTTCATTTGGTCTTCACTTCGTCTATCTTTTTCACAAATATTCATCTTTTGCCTTCATTATTGCATTCACGTCGTGTAACACGGCATCCGGTAGAGAACCTGACCGCACTTCCTGTGTGGGTGCTTCATTTTCAGTTCCTGACAGGGTGCAAAAAGCACAGGACGGAACAAAGAATCATATTAGGATCACAAGTAGATAAAATACACACAATATGTTTATTTTAGTGATGAATTTAACTAAAGATAAGCTAAAAATAGATATTTTTGGGTTCAATGAAACAAAACCTTTGACCCTTCACTGATTCATAATGACATATTGCGTGTTTCACATAACAACACTGGTCTTCAGTGTCATTGAAAGCACTGTTTACCATCAAAACAAAAGAAATCTGTTATTTAGATCTGCAGTTTTGGTATCGAGATGAACCTGCCAGAGCTTGGATGACGGTAAATATCTGTACAGAGTGCTGGAAGAAACGTGGCAACTTTCAACAGCACATCAGAATTAGGAAGTAGAAACATAATTAACAATACCAGAGAGGTGAAAAAATAATAAAAAGAGGAACTAGCGGAGAAGTGAAAGATGAACAAGATTAACATTTAGGTGTTTAGTAAGAATAGTCCAGATAAAGAGTCAAAAACATGTTCTACTAAAACATAGCAAAAGTAAGCATGAAGCTGAAGCATGACTTACCCCTTCTGGGCACAGAAAAGCATCATATGATCAATCAGCTTGTGGGGCTTTGATCGCACCACTCTGTCTTACTACATTGCTCTCAAAGAGTTACTCACTCGGAGACGTTTAACACTGACCTGTTTGTGTTTGAACCTGCTTGCGCTCAACAAACAAGCCCCATATCCGCTCTATTTACGCAGGGTGTTCTTGTAGTTGAATGAAGAGGGCCCCACATCTTGATTCTTGTCCTTCTTTAGTCTTCTCATACATGTCCAGACATTTGCGTCGCTCTCTGCCTTTAGCTTCTCTGTGGAAGAGGGAAAAAAAAAATCTGCTGAGTGGCAACAAAGAGGAAGAAAGCAAACTTTCTGATTGGCAAATGACTCAGGAGCTCAAAAGACACCTGAGAAGCCTCAGCCCACACCCACAGCCCTGAAGGCATGCATGCTTGCACATTCTGGTCAGATGACAGGAGTGGCGCAGCTTCATTCCAAGACACTACAAAGATGTGGTCAAACCAGATGTTTTCAGATTGGATTTACTCACATCAGTGTTGGTAAACCCTTTGTCTTCTTCTCTCGCAAGAAAAGACAGTTTATAGAAATGAAAACCAATCAGGAATGATTTTGATCAGTCATATGAGAAAGAATTTCACCTTTCTTCTAAATGTCAGCTCATTATTTCCTACCACATATTAAAATGACTTAGCTATAACTACATAAACTGCTTAATAGGACAAATTAAGGGGTTTTTAAGGGGTTTTCCTGTCTTTCAATCTCAGTTTTTTTAAAGAGTGAAATTCAAAACTGTATTCCTGTAGGTAAATCTGTAGTTTTTGATTTCTAACCTTCTCAGTGTCTAATTTAACTTAAACAAATAGTGTAATTTATTGACAACAATAAGTCATTTTTCATTTTTTAATTCAAAAAGCATCAGTTGTTTTCATCAGCATTTCAATGGGGGAAAGATGCATTTCTTTGTCCATAAATTGTCTTAAAAGTATGTTTATTTGCTTCTCTCGTTATTTATATGAAAATACTTCTGAGTACATACACTATTACTGAACTACATTTAATAATGTATGAGTTTTTATTTTTATTTTTTGAAAACATTACATATAATAAATGCATCAAAATAAATAAAATAGAATTAACAGAATTAATATATTACATTAATTAATTTAAACGTAATTAATAATCTATGAGTAATTTTTATTTCCAAGTAAATTACTTAAATTGTTTCATAATAGCAGTATTTTATTGCTTTTAACATAAATTCGACATATAAGTTTCAATAGTTGTCAGTTTTATGTTTTTGTTTATGTTTCACATTGGAAGTTATGGCGAAAATTATCAAACTGTCAAGTTTTTTTTTTTCATATATATATAATAACTTTTAACCTGCAGCCCCCCGAACCCCCTTGTCAGCCTGTGCTGGTGATGCAGTTCCACTCCTCGCCAGCAGGGGTCAGGCAAGGGAAAACCCACTAGTCGCGTGGCTCGCTTCAACTGTCAATCATCCTCGTCTGACTGTCTATGGTTCCGCCCACCGACCTGGACACTTTTAGCCCGCAATTTTTTTCCCACTTTTCCTTAAGATTAAATTTCAATGTTTTGTGGTCGCTGTACTCAAGTATCACTGCCTTACGCGCTCAATTCATTTAAAAATAAAATTATCTCGTGACATTCCTTTAATAAAGTTTTGACAAAAATTCTGGAATCTTTTTCAACGAAACTTTATTGACAAATAATGCACATACAGATTTTTTAAAAACTTTATTCAGGACATTTACCGGAACATGATATTCAAGTGAAGAGCAAAGAAAAATAAACTAAACATCAATTGTAAAAACAAC
Source organism: Oryzias melastigma (assembly GCF_002922805.2). Taxonomy (NCBI): domain Eukaryota; kingdom Metazoa; phylum Chordata; class Actinopteri; order Beloniformes; family Adrianichthyidae; genus Oryzias; species Oryzias melastigma. Next base: position 12,147,242 of record NC_050523.1, on the reverse strand, counting down.
AGAAATAGAAAATACCATGTTATTTTGTAAAGCTGAGACAGATAAGAGTTTTTTTTTGTTGGCACTGGTATAAACAGTGTGTCTGAATAACGTTTAATTTGAGCAATTAATTCAAATAAATTTGTAGTTTTATTTCTAATTGTGGTTTTAGGAATACAGTTTTTTTATATAAAATCAGGAGGTTTATCAGATAAACTTTTGAAGATTGTTTATAATCTTAATAAAACAAAACACAATGTTCTTCCAATCAGGAAGAAATTGAGATAAATAGATTAATAGATACAGTTGTTCCAAAGTGAGCCCAAACCTTTGCAGGTACTGAATTATTGGATAAAATCCCAGTACGATTTAAAAACATTCCTCTTTGACCTTGTAATTCAACATAAATGTGTTTGGAAGAAGTCGAAGCAGCAGTACTTTCGACTCCTTGGAGGGGATATTATTGGAGCATTGTGATATTAAAAAGAGGAATAAATCTGTTAAAAAAAAGCATTTATTGAAGGATTACACAATACAGAACATAACACAGTAAACCACCAAAATCATCCATTGGAAACAGAAAACAAATACCGAACAACAAACAATTGCAAGACAAAATAAATACAATTTTGTAATGCAAACTTCTCTTTCTTTTTGCTATATCAGCAAGAATTTACTTTAAGCATATTTCATTCACACAGTTAAATAATAAAAAACACATCTCTGACTATGAGTCTGACTATAGGAGATATAACGTAACTTAATGTATTTCTTTGTTCGCGCATTCTTTTTTGCACTTTGCAAAAGTAAACAAAAACTTAACTAGTTCACTACTACTAACTATAACTATTACTATAAGCACTGGTTGTGCAAAGAACATTTATAAGCAAACATCTTTCCTTGGTGGAAATTTGATGCTCCTAAAGTGTATTTAGTGCGATTTCTGCTGCCCCCTAGTGGTGAACAGTCATCCGAGATGCCGCATCTGTACCAACACATTCTTTTGATAGCTTCCTGCATCAACAGAAGCCAAATTCTATCTATAGATGATTGTATAATCATTTATTCTTACATTTTCAGATTCATCCAGCTTCACTGCAGACACAAATAATTCATTATCTCCTGGATGATGATCCAGAATCTAAACCATGAAGTAAAAAGAGTTGAGAAGTTTTAGAGGAAATTAAAATTAAAAATTATATCGTTAGACTGCTTCTTTTTGAACTTTTGAAAGATTCTGAAGAGAGTTTATTTGGTTTATTAAGCATTTATGTTGTCACTATTGTGCTTGTGAGAAAAAATATAATATATGTTGTTTTAAAGAGTGGCACAATTCTGAAAAAGCTGTTTTATCAGCATCTTGATATAAACAGTGAATTTTAAGTTTACATAAATGTTTCTGAAATATTCAGAGGAGACTCTTGTTTGCATATTTAGTTTCTGTAAGTTTATCCTAACCATGCCAAATGTTGGATAAAAGCTTGAATGGAAAAAAACACTGAAGAATATGTTTTAAAATATTCTCAGACATGTAGGAGTGGTAAAATAATCTAAGTTCATCATAAACTCCAATGAAAGTAGAATATTTTCAGTTATATTTCTGGAAAGTTTTTGATGAATGAAATTAGGCAGATCATTTAGTTAATTTGCATGCAAAAGTACACAAAGAGCAATGACTTAAAAGCGGAAGTTGGGCTGTTCAAACTTGTGTTAAAGTTTGGGTTCAACCATTATCAGGACTTCTGGTTTTATGTTTTTGCTTTTATTTCTGTTTCTAAGAAGTCTGTGTCTCCCTGTTTGGACAGCAGGTGTGTCTCCACCTCAGCGTCTCCTTGGACAGGTAGAGTATCGGCTGAATGCTGCTGCTGAAGTCCATCAGGCCAAAAGCGATGTAGTGAATGTAGCACTTGAACACCCCAGGAGAGAAGTACTTCTGGAAGGGGAAAAGAGCAACTGCTGGCAGGTAGTTGAACAGAATGATGGCGAGGATGATGAGGACCATCTTGAAGGCTCTCTTCTTCACTGGATGCATCTCATCTCTGTTGGGCCCGGACTGCTTCAGAGCCCACATGATTGTGATGTTGCACATCACCATGAAGGTAAAAACGATCAGGATCATTGCGGTGAAGACTTTGTCAAAGTTGGGGACGTTTCCTAAGCATTTAATGGAAGCGTACGCCAGGATGATGATCCACACCACCACAGCTAGAGCGGATCTGTAATCGTGGTCCCTTAGCTTTGTGAAGATGACGGGGTGGATCACCGCCATGTAGCGGTCCAGGCAGATACACGACAGGAAGAGGGGAGAGAAGTCTTTGATTCCATAGAAGAAGCGCAGGACGTACCAGGAGGTGCTGTGGTTGAAGAAGACCAGGCTGACCAGCTCCAAAGGAGGGATGAGGCAGAAGAGGACGTCTAACACAGCCAGCTGTGAGATGAAGATGTCAGAAGTCGATGAGTCCTCTTTGTTCTTGTGGATGAGCCAGAGCACCATGAGGTTGGTGGGGATGCCCAGCAGCATGTTGGTGAACTGCAGACTCAGATACCAGATGAGAACACCGGGCATGTCCTGGCACTGCTCGTACGTCGTCTCACCCTCAGACCAGTTTGAAGATCGATGAGAGATGAAGATCAGGGAGGAGTTGGGGGGGAAACCCTCCATGATGAACTGGATGAACTGCAGCAAGAAAAGTAGGATCAGCTGTTAATAGCACATCACAAACAAAAGCAGCAAATCTGTTTATATGCTACAAAACACTTCAAATACAGAGTCGTAAAAAGTCACAATTTGTCTTTTTTGTTACATTCAAATAAACAATATTTAACAATTTATTTTTTCAATCTGGAATTTTAAAACTGTATGACCTTTTTGATTTTTACACTGTGCAAATTCTATACAGAGCTGGTGGGAAAACATTCCCGTACAATATCCAGAAACAGTTCTTAGAAAAAGAAGGAGGATCCAAACTGAGAGGATGAAGGAACCACAACGAAATGTTTCTGTGTTTCTGTGTGTGGCAATAAACTCTGGAACAAGTTAAGTAATAAGCTCAAACACTGTTCGAACATCCATAAATTCAAAAAAATGTATAAGAAACTCTAATTTCACAATATAAAGATGAGTTAAAGATCAACTGGTGTTTGAATAATTCCAAATGTGTGAATGTCTGAACTTGAATGTGATGAAATAATCAAAGTTTTTCTTTTTAGGAACCAATGAGTTTTACACTCTGTAATATGCAGTAATGATTACTGAAATGTTTACTATCAGTATGGGATTGATTTTCTTTACTTGATCTGAAAATGTAGCAATAATTATTGGATTAACGTAATTATGTGTTCAATGGTTATTACATACTGTGTGAATCACAAAATATGGGAGAATTCTTTCAGAGAATAATCAATAAACACTCGATTTGTTAGTTAAAAACTTGATTTTCAATGCGTTATTTGAATATGTTAATATAAAATGGTATTTTGATGATAATCAATGAGTATTACATATCAGTTACATGATGTATGATTGACATTGTTTACTGAAATCATGAAATTATGTTTTATGAGAATAATCAACAAGCTCTTCACTTTGTTACTGGGAACTGAAAAAAAACTTTGGTCTGATCAGAACGAGATTACATAAATATTCAAAACTAAAAAATGAGGCAACCATTAAGGGTGGGATTATATAAATTTCCAAGCAATCAAACTCTACCTGACTTTGGTTAATAATTACAATATTTAATGAATCAAATGTGACAAGTGTGTCTCTGTTTTCAATCATTTCTGTAATGAGCTTGAAATATTTGTGTGTTCTGTCCTATATTTTCCCCCACAATCTACGCTTTAAATAAACCAAATTAAATCCAAATTAAACTTTATTTTGCGACACAGCATGATTACTGTTCAAGTGATGTTTGTATTAGAGCCATTTTTTGGCCAATAACAAAGTCAGGGAAACAGCTGACACAGACATGTCGAACCAAAGAAATAAATTTGATTAGTTATTAAAAATTAATAGAATAATACAATCAGCCCTTTAACACCGGAGCTCGCTTTTCTCCTTCAGAATCTACTGGAATTACGTTGATCGTGACAACGGTTGAAAAGTTACACAAAAAGTTGAAGATTTTGTGTTTAAGCGTCACCGGCGACACCACAGGTGTTAAAGGGTTAAAAATATTAAACATTTTAAATAATATTAAATTTACAGCTAATTTCCTTTTACAGTTATGTAACTGTAGCTTTACGTCACATTCAAACACAGTTTGTGAACACTATCAAGTTACTTTAATTTACATATCGGGTAGCAGATCCAATTATTACATCATTTATGTTTGTTTTTGAACAGTGCGTGTTACTCAACACTTTATACCTAGATACAAACATTTTTTAAACTATCATGAAATACGTTTTTATTGAAATACTTACTGAGGAGGAAAACGACATTAATGGATCTATTTGTCTGCAAGTGGATGCACTGGAAAGGAGCCAAGCGGGGAACAATTTGAATAAAGAAATACTTACAAGTGAAGTTTTGATCCTAATTTTCTGTATGTTCATCCTCCATCTTGATAAAAATGCTAAAAGAACATGTTAAAAACACAATTTTCAGTGAAGTGCATCTTGAAGTTTCTAATATTTTACATTTAAAATGCTTATAAAAACAAACATTCATTATTTTTAATGTAAAAATCAAAAAGTAAACTATTATTTTAAGATATATTCCACAGGATCTTTTCAATGTTTCCATTAGGAGTAAACAAAGTGACGTTAAAGGTCACAGCTTAGGTTGAAATGTCTTAAAGATTTACAACAAGTTTACTGCAGAGGAGAGCGGCTGTGAGAGTTCTGTATTAGTAATGCTGTTATTTTTATTTAAAAAAAAAACACCCAACCTGTGATATATTATCTGTAATTTGACCAAGTACAAAAATAGCATCAGTTTATTGTGAAGTGACAAATTTTGATCGGTAAATAGTGAGTGTAAGGAAATGACTAACAACTAACATGACGAAGAGGAGTGTGTTTTAAAACCCATTTTTGACTTCACACTTGTTAGTGTGAGAATTTTTTAACAAATTATAAAGGAAACATGAACTTCATCTGATAAATATGCACTTACAGACATAAAAAATGTATTTGGTGAAAAATCACTGAGATACCAATGATTTATTAAACAAAAGTACTTCTCTAAAAACACATCAAAACTTCAAAGTTTTAGCGACTCACCTTCGATCGGCTCTCGGGTTGAACTAATCTCACTCATACGTTGCTGTCCAAAAAGTTTCTCACACTTAGGTTGCAAAAACGTCTAACCATTTCCTTTTTTTTAGGTTATCACCCTAACCGAGCTCTGCTGGCCTCACAACACATGCAGCTGAAAAATTGTTTTCAGGAAAGCTCTAACTTTGGAGTTCCTGGAGCTACAATCTTAAAATATCTCCGTATCTACAGTAGATATGGAAATCAGCTACCAGTGTCACTCACCTGGACACAGCAGTCTTTATTTCTTCCGTGTTTTTAGTTTGCAAATTCACTTCCAAATGAACAGGTGGGATCTTCTTTAGGGATGGTCCAATCACACGGGGTGTGTGGGAGCCGCCCTGGATGATACAATGTCTGATGTGGCCCCGGTGGATCCATCACACCTTACAGAAAAAAAAAATTTATGGCGAAAATCTGGATAAAAGTAAAAAACAAGGTTGCAAGAACTCAAGAAAAGGATAAAAATGATGAGATAGCGTCATCCTTTTCATGCCGATTGGCAATGATGCAACTAAACAATGGCGTCTGACGGAAAATCATCAGTAAACAACTGATGCAACCATCATGGAAATGGTATCTGATTAAATTGGCTGTAATAGTGTGTAAGATGTTACATGAGACAAACATGTTTCTCCGATTGTCTTCGCTCCACAGCACTCTTTGACGGCCTTTGACCTTTTAGCAATAATGAGGCAGTTACTGTCTTATAACTCTGCTAATATTGAGAATTCATTACAATTTATGAACTATTTGCAAAGAAACCATGTTGATTATTCCAGCATCTATTAGTGTTTCTTTACACTTCTGTCAGGAGTGATCTGTTTGTGGAGTTGAAGTGAGTTTTAACGGGGTGGTTTCAGCTTATTTAAACAGTTTTAGTGCCTTAGCTTGACCCGCTTTGTTTGCTTTTCTGTGTCTGGACTTGTTTGCGCTCATGTCAGTCCACAAAAGACGTGTCTCCATCCAGCCGCAGAAGCACGGCCTCGGGGTTAATCGGCTCTGCTGCAGAGCTGGAAAACGCTGCAGAAATGCAAGAACTCAAACTGAGAGGATTCTTTCGTGGACAATTTGTGCAAATAATTTGTTTTTTTTAATCAAAATGTTCAACATCAACATGATTTAATGACTTAAATATGACAAAATATATATATTTTAAAACTAAGGATTACTTTTTATTCACTACTTTGATCATTAACTAAACATTTACAGAAATTTATGAATTTAAAAAAATAAAAAACAGAAGTTAAAGTTGGTTTTGACCAAATTCTAAGAATTCTAACTTTTAAGTAGTTCAACTTCTGCAAAAAAAGGAAGCAAAATTTAAAGCTAAAATTATATTTTGAAGTAACAATTAGGTTTTTTTCTGTCACTGATCATTTAAAATCCACATTTAAAATGCAGTGCAAAAGCAAATAAATGGAGTCAACATCGTTTTAAGGTTTTATTCTGACATCTGTGGACTCAGAATGAAGTTTGAGCAGCAAAGAGGAAGTTACAAAAAGTGGGTAACAAACGTGCAGATTTCCCAGCAGTACCAAACAAACATGAGAAAATAATGATTTTCTTTCTACTCTACTCTAAAGCTAGTTTTTCTAAACACGTGGATGGCTTTCAGAGTCTTAAAACCATCTGTTTGCAGCTAAAAGGGAGCTTGTAGAAAGCTGTGACTAATCTGCAGAATCTACATTTTTCACTAAAAATTTCAGATCAAAGCCGATGAGATACAATAAATACATGCAGATTTTGTTAACTCCTTAAAGGGGAATATTTAAAATAACTGAATCGTCCCCTGACATATTCTATCACTTGTACCGTCCGCAGTTTTTAGTTTCTCGTGTGCAAACCTTCAGATTTCTCCGTTCTGCCTGCATCTTTGTAGACCGTTTCTCCGCTCACGATCCACGTTCACTAGAACAGCAGCAGTGAAGGTTTTTCCCCCTCTTGGAAAAAGAGCTTCAACCAAGTCAGTTTCCCATGATCCCATGCAGTTTGTGTTCAGGCGTGAAACAACATTCAAGAACTCTGGATATTTCTTTACATGCCTATAGGAGATACATCATTCTCATCTAGTTATTCCTCTCTTCAGTGTTTAAAACACGTAGATAAAACACTGCAAAACTAGAAAGAAAGATCCGGTAAACACCTTACCATTATTCATTTACATGGATTAAATTTTATTGATTTCATTGATTAAATCGAATTAGCAAACTTTAAATGAAAGATTAAAAAAGTTCACAGCAAGCAGGAGCAGCTGATTTGCTTTCGTCTGATTATGGCGTTTTTATTCCATCAGAAGCTTTATGTGCCGTTTTCTGTGAAACCCGTCTATAAATGGAGCGACGGGGATTCTGGTTCCAGTCTGGAGTGTTTCTGCAGAAAACCCGAAGACGTCAACTCAAAGTGCTTCATCTGCGGTCATTCGGGTCGGCTGAGGAGTGATTGAGACTAGATAGTGCACGGCTGGGTTTGGTGGTGGAGTGGTTCACATGTTGCAGTTGAGGGCCTGTTATGGCTAAAGGTGCTAAAACGAGCGTCGTCCTCAGCTTTCCACAAGACGATTCCTAGTTGAGGTTCTGGGTGGAGGGCAGGACAGCTTCAGATGAAGGTGGAATCCATGGTGCTGGCGTCCTGTGCGCTGCGAGCTCGCGCCTCGAAAAGCTGCTTTATTAAGGCCGACTTCTCTTGCTCCAGCTGCGCGATCCGCTCACTTTTCTCCGTCACCTCCTTCAGGGAAAGAAAAAACATGAAGGTATTCCGGGGTACATTTGTACTAAAATCTGTTGAAGCGTGATGTACCTGAGTGAGGAGTCTGTTCTGGTCCTTTAGTCTCTGGATGGCTTGTGGGGGAGCGGGAGGTGGGGGCTGAGTGCTGGCTGAGAGTGCTGGTGTCGGAGTGCTGGTGGAAGGAAACGACTGCAGAGAGACCAAAATGAAGAGAAACTATTATTTGCCAAAAGTTCTTTTATTACAAAATTGGAGTTTTAACATGTTTTTGTATCATTTTTCTCACAATGGAGGACATAATAAAGAAAATCTCAAAGTATTTCTTTATTCAACTTGTTATGAATCAGGAGCAGATGGTGTTTAAAGAAGTGCATATTCGTGACAGAAAATACATTGGGCACCTTATGAACTCCTGTCGCTCTGCAGAAACTATGTCCTATGTGTGTGTGTGTTTAAAAACGACAAAATCATAATTAAAAGACCATTGGGGACGCTTTTAAACTAGATCAAAAGATGATTGGAGTGGGACTTTAATCTAAACTGATGAGGAGAGAAGGCTAAAAAAATCTATCAGAGAAATATTATCCAACACCACAACTATTTATCACCATTATGGAAAGATTTTTTTTTTATTCGAATACAGATTTTAAACATTTGGAGAATTTTGACAGATAATAAAAAAATACAAATATGTATATTTAATTTCAATTAGATTTGAACTCATTCTGATTCAATTACACATTGGTTTAACTAAATGAATCCCTTATGCTGCAAATTTTCATCAAAAAGTGACCAAATTACCGCAATAAAAATGTAGTTGCTTTGAGGACAAACAGAAAGTTAGTGGAAATAAAATCTCCTGACACAAATCAATGCAAACACTCAGAATACTTTATTTAACAAAAATTCAAAATGCACATTCTGTTTCTGTGCTGTTTTTGTATTAGATGAAGAAATCATGCTTTAATTTCCAGGAAATATTACATTAAACTATATGTGTCACAAACTCACCATTCCTGTGCAGGAAATCAGGTCGTTGAGACAGCGGTTGACTTCTTGCAGTTTAGGGATGAGAACATTCATGCGACTCTGACTGGCCTCAGTAAAGAAATCCTGTGGTAACAATAAAACACAAGTGAATACAAATACTATTCACATCACATCATCCATTTTTATTAAAAAAAATGAGAGAAGTGTCCTTCCTTTACTGAGATTGAGAAACATATAATAGAAAAAATATGAAAACGAGCTAAATTTAGACAAGAAGTGATCACAAATGATTCAGCAACTGCAGGAACAAAAGCTGGACTTCTGAGAGATTTAATGATTGAAAATTATGTTTTATGATGTGTTACAAAAATGTGTCAAAGAGGAAAATAATGAGGGTTTAGAGGGATTTTTTTCCCGTGAACTGGAATATCCCAAATCAACTGATTATATTGGATCAGGAAATCTCAATCTCAGGAAATTGGATCCTCTGTGGCTAGAAAAAGAATCATTATGCAATACTAAAAACACAAAAAATGTCTGATCTATGCTATGGATTTTAAGTGCTCCTTAAATCAGCTGTTTTCTTCTCTAAACCATGTGTGCAACAACTCAAAGAGGTGTTAATGTTGGGGTTTTGTCTATGTGATATAATATGTCACTTTATTGGTTCCCGCCAGCCTTTTAAAATATGTTTTTAAACATGTAACCCAGTAATTCAGGGGATGAAAGTTCATTTTCATGGAATGAGGAAATATTTTGCTGTCATACACATGAAAATGAGTATTATCGGTATGTTTTGTTTAAATATTAATGCAAATATCAATCAGGATATTTCATTTGTTTGTTTAAAAAACTGTGTTTTTCTCTGCAAGCTCAGATATCAGATGAGTTTTATTTATATGATCAGGGAAATTGATTAATTTCGCCGTTTCATCTTACCGTGCACGCAGAGCTTTGTCCGACTTGTCGCTGTCTCTCTGTGACGTTGTGGATCTGGCACTGGTACCAGTCTCGAGCCCGTTCTACCACTTCCAACCCGGCCAGCAGGGAGTCCTTCTCTTGCTCCAGCTCTTTCATTTGCTTCAGCTGCGTGAAACAAAACAAAAAAGAAGGATAACTTTTAGTCCCGGCATTCTCATGGATAGAAAACATTTTCTTTCCATCTTTACACAAAAGCATCTGCAGTACACTCCGGGACAATGGCGCCACACCACTTCTGCTGAACTCCCTACCGTCCAAAACAATGTTTAGAAGAGCGGCAACTCCAGCGCCATGGCAACCACACAGCAACCTAAGAATGGAGTAAACACTGGATCCACTTCAACTATGGGTACCCCCAGTGTGTGTATGTGTGTTTGCGGCCCAGCGGGGCTGTATTGAGTTGTGCTGACCAGGCTGTCCATGCGGCACGCTGCCACAGGCCAGGCCTCAATGCTGGCATTCATCCACACTGTGTGTCATCCCATCGCTGCATCCCTGTGAGCATGTGCTGCTCATTACATCCACCCATCATCACTCCTGCACTCACGACGACAAACACTCAAATTAAAAAAAAAATCCTGAACACAAAATCTAGAAATGAAAACTAAAATATGACCCAGAGTAAGGAAGACTGAATGAAGCAGGAAACCGGTTCAGCCCTTATATTGTGTTCGGGTCAAAATTGACCCATTTTTAATTGTGAACACAATATGAACAAAATTAAATGAAAATTGGAGTGAAGAAAACAGTAAAAAGCAGGACGGATGTACACACATGAGAGCTCCTTTTGAGTTGAATGGGATACAGAAACACAATGATAGCGTACAACAACACAACAAACTGTTTGGCTACGGAAAAACAAAATCACGTTTCAAATTTGCTCTAGAAAGAGTCCTGAAATTATGATGAAATAATCAGAAAAAGAATTCAAATGTTGCATTTTTGGAGATTATTTAGGGTTCGTCAAGCAATTTTAAAGAATAAAATTATAAGCTTTTAAATAAATATGCTCCCCTGATACACAT
>NC_050523.1:12125792-12135984 GCF_002922805.2 Oryzias melastigma | reverse complement strand
ACCCGCTTCAATGACAATCGAGTTTTTGGTGATTTTAACATGTTTTTGTAGCATTTTTCTCATGATGGAGCACATATATAAGAATTAATATTGCGTTTCTGTGTATTTCTTTACTCAAATCGTTGTAAATCAGATCAAAAAGTTTTAACATTTTGTAACATTTAAGCTACAATCATCAAGCCACACCCTGCTCCACTTCATTCAGCATCCGTGTAGTTGACTAGATCCATGTACGAATTTTTTGGGTGAATTTCTAAATAACTACTTCCACTTTGCAGAACCTATGTCCTAAAAAACGACACCGTTTATTTTTTAAATTGGTATGATCATAATTAAAAGCCCATTGGAAACACTTTTAGAATAGAAGATTAGAATGGGACTTTAATTAGGCAAAACAAAAGTCTGCTCAAAAATATTCTGTACCCACAATTGTTTTTTGATCAACACTTTCTTTATTTAAAATTTATTTTAAAAAAAAGTATTCCATATTTATATATATATAAAAACATAACTACAGATACACACCCAGGATCACAGCTTGGTAAATTGTCATTATGAAGTTTTATAGTAACTTTATTTTTAGCTTTTCTTTGATTTTCAGCCACTTCCTTTAAAGGTTTATTTATCTGTCTTCACCCAGTCATCTCCTCTGCATCCTCCTCAATAATACTGACCACCTTTGTGGCTGTAAAATAAAAACAAAATTCCCAATGTTTGATTTTTTGTAGGTTTATTTCACAACCTTTGCTTTAACTAATCAATTTATATATATATATACTTTGTATATAATTTTTACGGATTGTTTTACCCTAAAACAGACATTTTCTTTAACTGATCTGAGCTAAAAATATTCCATAGAGAAACAATCCAGTGTTGTTTAATAAATGGAATTGTGATGCAAGTGAAAAATACAGAGGGCACAACTGGAGACTTTTTTTCACAACTAAGATTTCTCTCAAAGAAACAGAAGAGGGTTAAAACAATAAAAAAAAGAAAAAAAGGCATGGAAAAATTGACTTTAAACTCAGAACTCTGAGAAAAAAGTCAGAGTTCTAAGTTTAAAGTCAGAATTCTGGGGGAAAACAAATTATAATTCTGAGTTTAAAGAATTCTGAATCTAAAGAATTCTGAGTTTAAATTTTGAATTTTGAGAAAAAAAATCTGAATTATGGAGGAAAACAACAAGAATTCTGAAAAAAAATTGAAATAAAAAAAAATCAGAATTCTGAGTTTAAAGTCAGAATTCTCAGAAAAAAAATCTAAAAAAGACTAAAATCTGAATTCAGTCATGAGCACTTGTTGTATGAGCACTTTGATGTCCTCCCTCAGTCCAAAGATGTGAGTGTGATTGTTTGACCCCACAACCAACTGGCAACCTGCCCTCACCTTTACTTAACAGCATATGGGACAGGCTCCAGCAACCCTCTGACCCCAAAAGGGATTCAATGGGTTCAGAAGATGGGCGGAGCTTATAATTCACTATTTGTGATAAGGAAAAACACCCCATAAAAGTGGATAAACAGAATGAAACTTCCAGCGAATCCAGATCACATAAAAAGTTCTGATTTTGAGAAAGCAGACCCACCATTCCATAGTCAACTCCGTTGGAGATGGTGTGCCTCCTCTGCTCTTCCCGACTCCGCCCATGGCGCCTGGAGCCCCCGGTAAACCCAGTGGCCGATTCACTCTGAGATCTTGGCAAACCAGATTTCACGACACCTAAAGAAATGTGAACCGGACAGTTTAGGGACAACCTGGAATGCTGTAAATGTGCGGAATAACCTGCAAATGTAGAAGCATTTTTTGAATACACAAAAAATATAAAAAACAAACTACATATGTTTATATGTATAAGAAAATATACCACAAAAGATTTCATAAATCCTGCATGTTGACATTCTGAGCTGATTTGCATGAAGAAATAAAAGAAAAACGGAATTAATATAAATTGTATCTGCTTTCTCAACCACTGGAGGGAGCTGCAATCTTTCAGGCTGACATTCATTACAGAGAAGCCAAATAATGCCACTAAAGATTCATTTACTCCTCGTTTTAGTCACCTGATTGCAGAGAACACCTCTCAAATCAACGTTGCAGTTTCCCATTAGATTCATCTCCAATTACACGCTGATTTAACGAGGAAGAGGCAGGAGATGTAATATTCTACCCCATCTCGCTGTCGATTTCAATGTGCGAGCACGATGACAGAGTTACCGAGCATGAATGTTAGGAATCCGCGCTGAAGCTGGGGGCGTCGGGGAGGATTTCATTGCAACAGTGATTCAGTGAGCCCTGCTCTGTCTGCTTTAGTACACACTAATCCAGCAGGGTTTGGCTGCGTGTGAAAGGTTATATCACAGGCAGGAACGCTCATGATGGTCAGCCCAGAGGATTTAAACTCCCAAACTTAACATCCTTCACTTGGACTCATTCATTGCAAGACGACAGGCATAAATATACAACTGTATACGTGCTTTTTAGTGGAGGAGGTGTTTATCCAAGACATGTTATTATACAGATGTTTGAATATTTTTTAAAGGATTTCAGACAGAAAAATGATCTCCTGCATGAATGTCTGCCTTTCCTCTGATCCTAGCTAACGTCAACTGGCTAATCGTGCGTTCAAAACTAGTTTAAATCGAGGGTTCTTCTTAACCAGGCCTTGTTAAAGCTGTGACATAATAGTAGTAAATGAGGAGAAAGATCCCTGAGTCGAGCAGTCAGTGATATTGACTTTCACTGGGATTCAATTAAGGACTCTCTTCATTGCTGTCAGCATTAACGCAGCCGGATGACCAATGCTGACGTGCAAGAACTTGTCTGATACTTGTAAGGATTTCGTGTCTCAGTGCATCCAGCAAGAACCTAAGATTTTGAGAGGAAACTCTTAGGGTCTATTTAGACTGGAAAAGTCTGTTGGTCTGGACTGAGTCTGCTTAATTTGGTCCAGATTGAGCCCCAAACATTTCTATTCCGGACCAAAGCTTGTAAATAAAACCACGTGACTAAAGATCTCTTCAGTTATAGGACAGGAATTACGAGGGCGGGCAAATGAGAGAATGAGAAGAAGAAGAATGGAAGTTGTAAATTTTGCTTTAGAGAGCGGTTCACTTTAAACAAACCAAATGTCTCCAGTCAGAAAACACCCTTAAAAACTATAAACTAAAATGACGTGTTATAAAGACTTTATGGCATAACTTTTTTATGCATGTGTATTAATGACTATGTATGTACTGTATTTACTTGGCAGCAAAAAAATGGGACAAAATCTAATTTGATATGAAAATGAAAACTAAGGGGAAAAAGAAATAGGATTTATGGACTTATGCATACTGATCTCTCTTTATTTTTACTTTCTTAGAAATTAAAATTAAAAAACAATCTATAAAAGAAATATTATGCATAACTAATCGATTCATCCACTTAGATCCATCTGTTAGTGGCAAGTTATTAATCAAATTCAACTTTAAAATTGTTCAAAAATTAAATAAATAGATTGCAAACCATCTTGTAAAATACTATTTTCCAAGAGGCACAGTAGGTTTATTTTACTATAGCATAGAAACAATCAAGTGACATCACTGTGTGCAACACACATATAATGTATGTAAAAAATGATCAAGAAATCATTACAATCCAATGTGAATTTTGCAAACACATGTGACCATACAGTGTGGTTCATAATGTTCAGTTTGTATTATTTGATGTGGAAGAAACAACAGTGGGTTGACCTTTATGAAGCTAAAACGTGAATAGATTTACCATTAATTCTTGTTTATTTGTTCACATATTTAATCTATACTTGTTTATGTTGAAAGAAATGCAAGGAATCTGGAAAACGTCACCTGCACAGCTCAGTACCAGGTATGTATTTATCTCTGAGTCACACTGGATGTATTTTGGATAAAGATTTTCTGGATTTGTTTAAGGTCAGTGAATCCGATCGGTCAAAACGAAACCAATATCGAAGAATCGTATAGGCAGCCATAAATTATGATATGAATCGAATTGTTGATCAAAAACAGATGTTTTGTTGTATAATTGACTGTAATAACATTTATAATGTGATAGATGGTGGTTCATAAATGGTCAACAATATAGTCTTTTTTGTCAAAGTTGAATAAGTATTAAACTGGATCTTCTGATGTTCTTATCAGGTTTTAATTGTTATTATTTTAAGTAATCTGATCTATCCAGAGGAATCTGGTTTTCTTTTACATATTTGATCTCTTCTCTGAGTGTGTAATAGAATCACAGTGAATGGTGATAGTCACAGCTGGAGTGGAAACTAAATGACCAATGACAGATGTTTGGAGATGAGAGCCAGCTGTCATCATCTCCTAAACTGATGAGGGTTCGATTCCTCACCTCCTTCCTGAATCTGTGAACCCTCCAGAGCCAGGGACTCGATGGACCGGACTCCGCTCCTCTGCGGCTCGAATGGTTTGGTAGGGTGACCCAGGTCGGGTCGGTACCCCCCACCACCCTCCGGTGGTACCGGGATGCGCTCCAAACTGCGCCCGGACCTCTCCAAGCCCGAACCGTACCGCGTGGGTCCACATTCGGAGTATCCGGGTCCCTCCCGGTTCTGCAGAGGCCGGTTCTGGTGGGTGTTGGTGATGTTGCTGGGCCTCAGCGGGCGGACCTTGGACAGCGGGGCGGGTTTCTTGGGCTCCTTCAGGAGCTGCTGGGCCTTCAGGTGGTGGGAGCCGTTCTCCGGGTTGAGCATGGAGTAACGCAACCCCGCCACGAACCTCTCGAAGGTGAGACAGCCATGCGGAGGGGTGACCCTCCGGAGGCAGCCCAGCACCCCGCCGGGCAGGTCCCGGGTGTCTGCGCCCTGCCAGCGGCTCTCAATCTCCGAGATGTGGACAAAACCGCGACCCCCGTCATCCAGGATGTCAAACAACGTCCTCAAACTGTGTAGGAAGGCTTTCGGGAGTCCGTCTGTGGAGTAATCCGTCTCTGTGAGCTGCATTTTAGTACTTTTTAAGCTCTCCGCAGGATTTTGAATCACCTCCTTCCTTGACCCAACTTTCCCATAAATCCCTGAAGTGCCGTTTAGCTTGTAGCTCTGGTCGGACGCTAATAAAGCCATGGAGGCCTCAAAAACCAACAAAATAAAACACAAAACTTCTACAGACGGACTAATTCTAAATTATTTCACTGTCCAACCACTCATATAAATATTTACTTACGAAATAAACTCCAAAATTATATCAACTTTCGCCTCCTCACACTCCTGATTTGAACTGAGCTCCTCCGCTCTGACACTGTCCAATGCTGTGACCCGTGCTTTCTATTTTACCACAAGCTCCGCCCACAAATAGCTCCTCGAATCAGCCATTGGCTGACATCTGCACATGCTCGTCACTGATTGGTTGGTGTCCGAGGTAGGCTTAAGTTTGAGTTGAGCTTTTGTTATTATTAATGCGGAGACGTTATTCATGAAACCTGCATTTGATTATGTTCTCCACAGCTCTCATCTTACAGAAGCCATATACTTTTCATAAAATATACTGTTTAGCGGCATCAAAAGGATGGAAACACAACTCTTTTGTCAAATTTTAATATTCATGTTGCCTTTTTGTTGCAAATTATTTCAAATACTTGATTTTGAAGGTGTGTTCCTTATGAAAGTGTCTATTTTTTTGTAATATTATTAAAAAATATATATATTTGGTAATATGTTAAGTTTATGGACTTATTTAGAGCAACTAAGTGCTAATTCACGTTTTAAAGAATTGGTTCAAATGATAATTTATATTTTTTTTATTGTTAAAACCAAAATAGTCCTGTAAATGGTCATTATTTAGCTCCAGGGGTGCACAAATCCAACAAAAGAAATACAATAAAGACCTAAAAGTCTTGTAAGTTATTCTAAAGATAGAGTTTGGTCACAATAGTTTGATTTCCCTCTTTTTAACCTTTAAAGATTTGAAGAATAAATCAAATTTGTGCAGAATTTTTTTTTTTAATTTTTCAATAAATTTGATGTCTTAGTTTGCTCAAATTTGCAACACTTATTGAAAATTATGGATATTTTCCATTAAATAAGTTCCTCATATGACAAACACAAGTATTATATAACTTGTCATGTATGCATTGTCCCAACTAGACATACCTTAAGCTACCTATAATGCTAACAACAGTTTTATTGCACAATAACACACTGAGAATCCTTGAAAACAAATATCGAATGAGACTAAGTGTATTATCGTTGATTACTATTTGTACATTTAATGTTTATAGAGTTTCTTTAGTACAACTTTGCAGAACGCTTACATGAAACTTTCCTTACTTGTGGAGAAACTGCCTCCACGCAGATATGTGTTTGTTCCCAACCTGCCCAGACATGAACCCTTATACCGTCATCTAAAAGACATTCTGTTTAAACTGAAGAAACTCTCACAAGATGCCTTGATCATTGACGGTCTTAAACTTTCTTGTCAGACCAGATTTTTAAGAGTCCCTCTTGTTCCTTTTTTTTATTATTATTTTTGAGAATTTGTTTTTTTGCAGAATAATTTATGGAAATTAATTGCACTTTGATGGATCACATCAAATAGAAACAACATTTTATTTCATTTAAGATGAGGAGATTTCTGAAAAGTGAAAGCAAGTTCAATTGGTTACATAATCAAATGGTGAAAAGAGACAGGAATGGGTAACTGTTCAACTTAGAGGATGAGCTTTCACTCCTACCCTCTAAGCGGTTGCATAAAGAAGCTCAGACATGTTTGATATTTTTAACCCCTTTAGGGATTGCAACAGAAATATAGTAACACATTGAAAAGAAAAAAAATATGTTTTTTTTCAGGGTTGAAGGGGTTCATACCACCAGTGTTTTTTAAACACATCCAAACCAGTTCTGCCCGATAAAGGTATTATTACTCTCCACTGACCTTCCTTCTCTTTAACACAAACACTTCTCCCCCATCATTATCTCCAGTTTGCCGCCAGCCTCTCTGCATCTTCCCTTGAGCGTTATCAGTGTGCGTGTGACAAAGGATTTCAGAGCGTACTCCCTCTCAAGATGCAGAAAGGGAGTCCAGAACCATTAACTCTTGATGTGATAAGTCAGACTTGAACTGCACTGGGGGAAACGGTCAGAGAGCAGAAAAGGAAGACGGGAAAAAAAAACATTACATCAGAACCGAAAGCAAACTGAGTTATTACTGTTGTCAGCTCCATGAAAAGCTTGGACTTTGTATCCTAATGGGATGCTTAAGGCTTCCTGAAAGACTCCATTGTTTCTTTAGCTTGTTAGTAATTATTTCTGAAGAAATAATATCAATACATTCTAAATATGTCTGCAGAAAGAACTACAGTTTTGCATCATTTTTTTCTGAAAAAAAAAGGTTAAAAATAATCGAACAGGTTGCATTTTTGTCATGTTTTTCTCATAAAACAAGTTTCCTATCAGTTTAAAACTGCAGCACAGAAGCCTAGCATTTGTATAAACAAGAGTTCTGTTGCAACTGTCAAAAAATACGTCAAACAATAAATTACTTTAACATTTTAAGCAAATGAGTCTTTACTTGATACCCAACTTGTTAAAGTCCCACATGCGAATAATACATATTGCAATAAGGTGAAAAGACATTTCAAGAGAATAATGGACTCAATATATGGGGGTTGTGCTGAGTGTTAAAATTCTGCTTAATATGGATTCAAAGAGCCATGTGAGTGTTGACTGGATCATTATAGTTTATTATTATTTTTTTTTGTAAATTCCAGTTAAGCTTGAATATTTGACATTTATTCCTCCCGCCTTATCAAACATACAATGTCTGTACAGGATCTGTCATTTTGCTGTTGCTCTTTAAGCAGATGATCTACTTCACACAATGTATTCCTATGAAATGCTGATACTGGAGCACTTTAATCTGAAAGCTGCTCGCATTCTTTTTGCCAGGAACACCAACATGTGGGTGTTTTTGCACTGATAATGACAGACAAGTACAACGCCTTTTTTTTCACAAAAAAAACATGCATTTGATGAATTCTACAAAGAGGTTTGTGAATTGCTCATGTGTGCAGAGGACAGAGAAAGATCCTAACTTAATCCCCCACAGATATACACATGAATCCCAATCTTTTTTGTAAGCTGAGGCATTTTTTATGTTTTTTGCCCTATTTCTCCTGGTTTTTACTCTTTTGATGAAAAAACAAAAAAATGACAAAGCAATAAATACACCAATTTGATTTTTGCTTTAATCTTGCTAACAGAAACCTGCTGTCCTGATGGGAAAGTGACAACAATCAAAGACAAATCTGACTGTAGGCTAATATTGAGCATCCCCACATCAGTTCAGTTTATAACCAATGAAGGTCAAAACAGGCCCTGTAGTGACAAACTAAAAGAAACATGCAAAATATTCCTTTGTAATGGAAAAATAAATCAATAGCTGTTTATTGCACACTTATGCTGCTTTGTCTTTCTTTGCTACATTGAAAAAATATATAATAATTTAATAATCTTGTTAGATTAGACAATAGAAATGAAAAAAACTTCAATTGTTTACAATTTAATAATAAAGTATCCACAAGTGCTTACAATAATAAAGAAAGGGTAATAGATCTTGTCTAACAACACTTCTCAATTTAAATAGACATTTGCTTTAGTTTTTCCTCTTATATATAAACTATTCGGCATTTTGTCAAATTGTATTTCAGTACTTATATTTTTCAAAACAAAAATTGTCCATTATTTGTTTTCTACAGCCCAGAAAGTGCCCCAAATACATATTTACAGAGTGTACAGCATCATCCAGTGGCTGTTTTTGGCAGTACAATTTATATTCTGTTATACAAAACACAAAAATACACAATCTTTAACAAAACCAAAGTCTCACCAGCAAATTCCTTTTAAAAACACAAAAATAATTATTGACCTGTGATTAAAGCAACTTCTTCTTTCTGTCAAAATAAGAAAGTCTTTGTGTATTTATACACTTTTTAAAACCCAAATAAATGAAATTGCACCTGTGTGACACAAGAAACAAAAATCCAGTAGTATGCAGAATCCACTTTGTGATACACAGCTCTCTGTTCTGGAAAAAAAATGATCATGGGTAAATGATTCACTCAATTATGTCGCCGTATTTTGTCTTCTGGGGTCCTTTTGATTCTTCTGGTTGATGAGGAACTGAAAGACAAATGCAAGAGAAAAGCAACAATCAATCCATGTCTGAGTAACAGAAGCTGTAATTATAAATCTTTTACAACTAAAGGCTACAGGATCTAAAATGCATACAAAGAAAAAATGGAGAATGTCCTAAAAAAGGAACATCACTAACAGAGATCGTTGGTAGAACAAAATATTAATTTTGATTCCTGTTTGTTACAGAAAACTCTGGTTCTCACCCATTGCTGGTGATCTGTCTGGAACTTTGCCGGTCTCCAACAACAACCAAAGGTCAGAGCATTTCTGCGTTTCCCAGCGGGTCACTGCATAACTCCCCAACGATGACCCCACTGCAAAAAAATAAATAAATAAAAAATAATAAATAAATGTGGTGACAAAGCAGATTCATTCCGCAAAGCGCTGTTAAAAGATATGACGCTACTCACGTATTGAAACAAGGAGATTCCATTGTAGAGGGTAAGGGAGCTTCCTTTGTATAACTTTCTGAAGGGCAAATAATCCTGCAATACCTGTAAAAATAGACCAGGAGGTGATGAAGAGGAAAAATTTACAGCAAAATACTTACTAAACACAAGTTTCAACAATTACATTTGATAACAATGTAACTACAAATTGAATCAGTTCCATTTTATTTTAAATATTTTGATTTCCAGCTGGTAAACTGAATAGATTTTCACTTTAAATGCCCATTCTGAGGAATAGAAATAAGAATAACTAACATTTTCCTTAAAAAAAGCTTAAATCCTTAATTAAAACAGGTCAATATTTTTTTTCTTTTTCACTTAATCAAGAGAAATAGTCTAAAAATACAGAAAATATTGCAGCTAAAAATTAAGTGAAAGAAACTGCTTTTTTTGCATACGTCATAACTAATTACAGAGATAACTGTCACTTGATCACTTTATTTCACTGGTCCTTGCACTGGCCACATAAAAAAAGAACATATTCACATTGGTTTCTGTTTATCTTTACATCCCTTTTTGTATTAATTTTTAAACATCTCCATTTATTGTAGCTGATTGTTTGTACCATAAACCACGA
>NC_050523.1:12113700-12124624 GCF_002922805.2 Oryzias melastigma | reverse complement strand
ACATAAAAAAAGAACATATTCACATTTTTTCTGTTTATTTTTACATCCCTTTTTGTATTGATTTTTAAACATCTCCATTTATTGTAGCTGATTGTTTGTACCATGAACCACAATAAATTTCTATGTGAAATATTTCAATGTTATAAAAAAAAACTGATTCTGCACTGTTCTTATAGAGTTATTAAAAACACAGTAAACCAATTGCTGACGACCGAGTCAGTCTGATGTACGGGCATTAGATAACATTATTCTACGCTGCGTTGGAGATACATTTTTGTGGATATTCCACCAGATCAATATAAAAAGAACAACTTGGACAAGCAATTTTCAGAACTCCAATAAGATTTAATCAGAAGCCATCAGTGCAAATTGTGCACAGCTGGCGTAAAAAACAACCAATTCAACAAGAAGGGAAACACAAGCAGTGACACAGATGTTGTGTCTAAACAAAACATTATAATTTAGAAATTTTCAAAGTTTGAAAAAAGGTCATCATAAACTAATACAAAAATAATGTTACCTTCAATGACAAAAGGTGTAAAATCATTAATTTGCACGTATCATTCTCAGAGTTTCCCTTCTGTTTGACTCTTTTAGGGTTGTATACCCAAATTAAAAAAAGGAACTTATTATGGTGCACTTTGTTGTTGTATTACTATTCTCAGGCATTAGTTAGTGTTTTAATTATTCATTCAAACCTCCACAATTTAACATTTGAAAACTTCCCAGATTACAATGAGCTTGTAATTAACATTATTTAACGCACTGAAATAACTCTAAATAACAAAATTAGAGTTTTTGTCAACAGTATATTTAGTAATTGTATTGTAATGAAGTAGCTAAGATATGTAATTACAAGTTTAATTTAGGAAAGGAGAGCTAATGCTCTGACATTATAGGAATCTCTGGTTGAATAAATTATAAAATAAAATAAACATTACCCAGTATGAAGGTCCCAGACCCCTTCATGAAGGCATGAGACTGACAGGCAGCGTAGGGCTCTAACCCCTGGAAAACAAGCAAACAATTCAAACAGATCAAAGCTGTCATCTAGTAAGTGAATCGCAGGTTTTTTGTAGCTTTTAGGACATCAACAATCAAAATGTTTAACGTCCGCGTCCTCTGAAAGTCACGATCAAAATAAACAAACATGATCTCACCGGATGTTTAGCAGCCACTTTGTCATCTACTTTGGTCAAACCGAGATTTACCATTTTGTCGAGATTAAAGAAATTAATTACTTGAATAAACTCAGAGGACTCAGACACATAAGGAGGTCTGAGTCAAACTGTTCTCAGTTGTGAAACATCCGCATTTCCAACCACAGAAGAAGAAAGCACAATAGTCGATTTAAATCTGTAGCGACATCTAGAGGAACATTAGGAATACTGCAGCACAGGTGAAACCAGCATGTCGGAATTCCTTCTAAAAAAATCATATCTGTTAATTACTCCGACAGGTTTGAACATTCATTTAACTTATTTATAACATCAAATATTACATAGTTTTAATTGCAATTCTAATGGGGATTGATTGCATAACTTTATTCTATTTATTTATTAAAAAAGAACGACTTTTTTAATCTATTTTCCACTGTTATTTCCCATCTGAACTCTTCTTGTGGTGCCAAAGTGAAGTTTAGCATTTGCTCCCTGATTTAAAGAAGTTACACATTTTATTCAGTTTACAAAATAAGCATTTTATCAGTTGTTTTTTTTTAAATCAGACACTTTTACATTTTTCCATTTTATTTTTCTTCTTTCATTCATAAACAATGCAGTATGCTCATAAAAGTAGGTAAACTATCATCCAAAACATGCAAGATTTTATTTTTTTATTCATTCATAAAAGTGAAAACCAAAAACAACAGTAACAGGGGTGTAAGGAGCAGAGTTTTTGCTTGTTTCTAGGAGCTAAATACTTATTTTCTGCTAAGTAAACTCTTTAAAATTCAAAAAATGTGATTTCCTGAATTCTATTTCCACATTATGTCATAGAAAAACATTACAGACACCTCATCTTTTTAAGTGGGACAGTTTGCAGACTATCGTGTTTTACCTTGCTATAAAAGTCATTTCTATAAAAAAAAAAAATGGAAGTGAAATAAAAAAAGTGAAAATTCAGCATCTTGTTTAGTCTAATTTCTTAAACCAATCATATTTTTAAATAAGCATTACTTATTGTGATTTTTGTCGAAAGGGAAATCTGTTTTCTTTTTCTAAGCCAAATTCCCAGCACCGGTCTCTGCTGTTTCACAAGCCCAGCTCTCACCACATTCTTTCTAACAGGAGGTGAGGACGACAGAGAGCAATAAACCCTGTCCACCTCCTGTGGAGGGTGAGCCAGACATCGACAGACCTACCGACAGGGATCCTCAGCAAGTCCTCAAGTTTCTCCCCCATTTCAGGGCATCTAGTGCTGAAAAATAAATAGATGAATGAATGAATGAGAAAAACAATTACAGCATTAAACCATGAGTAGATTTTTTTAAGTCCTGACCTTTATTTTTTCAGTAAAAAAACAGCATTTTAAAAACAATTATTAAAAATTCAGTTTTAATTTTGTTAGAAGTTTTTTTTATTAAGTCACTACCAAAACAAATGAAAATTTTGTAAAATATTGCAAACAGAAATATCAAAATTTGTGTTAAAAATTTGAACATGTCATAGACTTTAGGAATCATAGATAAATCTTTTCATAAATGCAGCAGAAGTGGAAATCAAAATTTTCTGTTAACATCTGGCTTGCTAAGAAGGTTCAGTTTACCAAAGTAGCTGTTGCTGGATAACCACTCCACCATGGAGAACACAATTATACTTTCTATGAATGATCTTTGCTCCTCTAGGAGAGGACAACAAGATTGCTACGTTTCCAAAAAATAAAAAAAGAGAATCAGGTAAAGACAAGTAATTTGAGGAGTCCTCATACATCCATAACATCACCCTGTGTGACCTCAACAAGGCCTCAGGTCTTCAGGTTTACCCTTTACTTTTAAAGAGTTTATTTGTGTAGTTTTTAATTTTACATCAGTGTTTCCTCTACAATCATTTACACTGAGGCAAATAAGTATTTGAACACACTGTGATTTTGCAAGTTAGAAATCATGGAGGGATCTGTGGTCAGATGAGAACAAAATAGAACCTTTTGGCCTTAATCCCGCTCATTGTGTGTGGAGGAAGCAGAATGAAGAACACCAACCCTACTGTGAAGCATGGGGGTGGTAGCATCATACTATGAGGGTGGAGGATGACTGGGGCCGTGTATTGTGAGATTTTGGAGGACAACCTCCTTCCCTGTCAGAGCACTGAAGATGGGTCATGGCTGGGTGTTCCAACATGACCTGAAACACACAGCCGGGATAACCACGGAGAGGCTCCGTAAGAAACATATCAAGGCTGTAGAGTGGCATAGCCCGTCTCCAGACTTAAACCCAATATAAAAATCTTTGGAGGGAGCTGAAATCCTGTTTCTCAACGACAGTTTAGAAACCTGATGGCTATAGAGAAGATCTGTGTGGAGGAGTGGGCCAAAATCCCTCCTGCAAGTGAAAACGTTTGACCCATGTAATCGCAAACAAAGGTTACTGTACCGGATATTTACATTGATTTTCTCAGGTGTTCAAATATCTATTTGCAGCAGTGGCATAAAAATATATATACTTTTTTTAAATAATACAGAATTTTCAGATTTTTTTAAATAGATTATATCTCTCACAGGTTCTTCCAAAAGCTAAAGTGTTTCAAGTTTTTTGTTAACAATGAAGAGAGAATTTTTTTGTATATTAGACCCAAACATGTAGTAGGTGAAAACTGACTTGACTCAACATACATTTAAGACAGTTTTATCAAATAAATAAATTAATTTAAAAAAATAAATAAACAGGCCTCTGCCTATACTGGTGAAAAAAAAAATCCTAAAAGGATAAACGTCAACGATTGGGTACTTCTTTGACAGATTTTGTCTACTTGCAACTTCCTGTCCGAACATTGGTTGGAAAGCAAACCGCACAGTGAGTTAAGATCATTTCATTTTATTATAATTTTACACTGGAAAAGCAACCGTCAGTTATCTCCAACTTCACTTCCATTCACATACTGTAGCTCCTAAATTCAATGTAATTAATGCTTATATTCTTAAAAAAAAGAAGGAAAATCTGACAATCTGTACAGTCAAAAAAAAAAAAAAAAAAGTTTGCACTCTTCCCTTCACCCCCCCTCAAAAAAATGACAAGTATCCCAACATCGGAGCCAAATTTTTAGTGCAGAGTTGAAAATGTGTCTTGCTTACAGAAAAACAACTAACCAGCGGCAAAGACACGTGTTTAAATGTACGGACCCATTTGTTAAGTGTTTGCTGGTAACAAAGAAAGAAGGAAGGAAGGGAATACTCTTTCAAAATAAAATGTACATTTGCTAGGGAGTGGTAGAGAAGGGGGGTCTTCAAGTTTTTCACTCCGTGACATCCCTCAAATGGAAGATTTTAGTGACTTTTCTGCTGTGTTGTGGAACAAGAATCAAAAATGCAACTGTGAGGACTCACTCATTCAAACATGGGAGGAAAAAAAGATAGAAGTTGGAAGAAAACAATAAAATAAAAGAAGAATCCAGTAACAGGTCAGTGTTCAGTCCCTCATCCACCATACGACAAAAATGTTCAGCAATTACTTCTAAAGCTCTCCTTCAAATAATCACAAAAAACATGTTTCACAATCAGTTTAAATAAATACATAATTGACAACTTAAAAAAAAAAAAGATTCTTACACAAAACACCTAGCACCTCACAGAATGCATTCAGGACAACCTGACAAACATACAGACGAGGAGAAATGTCCGTCAATAACCAGCAAAATGAGAACGGCTGCGGGGATGTTCGACTGACAAACGGGTGAGACGACACTTTGGTAAAGACAACTTTCACATCGCGTTTGTGTGTGATCACCTGCAAGGTTTATTGTGAGTTTGATCACGGGAAGAATGTCTTCTTGTGGAAACACCTGCTTTCTTTTTTCTATGTGGAAAAATTATTTTCAAGGCCTTTGAAAGTAACATCACCACCAGCTTTAGTAAACTGTACCTGGACAATGCAAAAAAAAAAAAAAAAAACAGCTTAAATGGAAGGGGGAGAAAGAAGAAAACTTTAAATTTAGAAAATCAAATACAAAATTAAGCCTTTATTTGGCAACTACTTTGAAACAGTGAAAAAATCTCATTGAATGAACAATTTCTGATTAAATGACTTTAAAATCTGAGTATTTATGGCCCCTTTAAGAAGCACTAATCAAACGTGGAAGCATGTGTTAACTTCCACGTTTACAGCACACTGGCAGCACATATGCATACATCCATAAACACTCCTTCAATACTGGTAGTGCGACTTTCTCCGTGACATCTATCTGGTCTGTGTTATAACCGGCTGGGAATAAGATAAGAGCGGGAGGCGGCGATGGTGTTGATGACCATGAACGCAGCAGCTGTGAGGGATCAGAGAGGGGCACGATACAGTGAAAAGGTCCATGTCCCATTGTACCAGCTGAGCAACGGATACTGTGGCCCCAAGGGCCCCCCTTCCCCTCCACCTGCTGTTAATGCAGACGTTGTGGCACCCAGTGGCTGGGTGGAAGAATACAAGTGGATGACGACGACAACGGTCTGTTTGAGTGTGGTCCAAAGAAGCTGGTCCAGTTTGTGAATGGGACAGCTTCTCCTCTTTTGAAGAAAAAAAACAAACAAAAAAAAACATAGCAGCAGGTTGAGCTTGAGGTTCTCCCTCCTCAAGAACAATAAAGCCCCAAAAGAAACAAAAAAAAAAACCTTTCCAGGGGAAAGGTTTTTGGGAAGTGGCAGATGTCTTTGCTTTATTCTCCTCCTTTCGTCTGCCATCTTCTTACCCCCTGAACTGTCGAGTCCACATTGTCCTCTGTCATTAGTCTCTTGTAAGCAACGTTCCGCGACTCTCCACTTTCTCCCCACTCCCACCCTGCAAGTGAAACCCAGTCCCTCTGTTCTCCCTCTGCGGAGGATGAGAGCAGATCATCGTTCAGGCTCCGACTCCAGGGCCAGCACTCGCTTACGCTCGCGGCATTGCTTCTTGTGGGCGGGCCAGTCTCTCTGCTGGCACTGGGAGCCACAGTAGCGAGCCACCTGGCAGCGCCCGCAGATGTTGAACTCCCGCAGCTGTCAAAAGATACAAAACATCATTTTTTTTAATCCTATGACATTTTATCCAACAATGACAAACTTAAGTATCGACATACCCTCCTCTCGATGAGTGAACAAGGAGGGTAATGGCACTCGTAATAAGTACAGGAGCACTCCTCCTCCTCCACCAGCTCCCCGTTAGCATTGTAGTAGCGTGTGCGACTCAGCTCCAGATACTGCTCCTCCACAGGGTCTGCAGGGACCTGCTGGATGGCCAGCCAGTACAGAGACTGCTCTCTGAACAAGGAAAAACACGACAAAATATCAGGGATCAAGAATTATTAATTACAAAATTGAGTTTTTAGAAGAATAGACTTCAAGTGAGATCTTCTTCCTACCTCTGCTTGCTTGAAATCTCTTCGGGCTTGGGGCTCCACCCCACTGGCACCAGCCGTAGGTTGTCTAGTCGGTTGTCCACCGTCACAGAATTAATGTGGATGACTTGGAAACTAGGAGCAATGCCTCCTCTGTGCTTCTCCCTGAGTATAGACAACAGTTGTGTTACCAGCATGATTTAAAAAAAAAAAAAAAAAATATTACATCTAGAATTGAGGACCTTTTTTTCCTTAAAATCAACCTCTATGCGGGTATTCTTTAGTCCAGGAAATACAGTAGGCTAACATCACTTGATCTCATCAGGAAAATCCTGAAAAGGTCAAATGGGAGTTGGCTTAAAGAGTGTCAAGTTGGACTAATTTCCAGAATATTCATCCGGTGAAGCAAAGTGGCCCAACTGGCATTCCAAGTTCTAATCAGGGAACTTGTTCATGTGTGTCGCCTTCTTGAAAATCCTTCAAAGACACTTCCAAGATAATTCCTTCACTAATAATCCTGTCATTTTTAGGGATTTAAAACTATTGCATAATTTTATGGTGATAAGGTAGAGCAATCATGTAAATTTTGTGTTTTATGTAAACGCTTGGATTGATGTCCATTTGTCCTTATTGTTTTACTCAACAAAGTCAATGTGTTGGAGCTAAAAGAGGAAACTATATATCAGTACCTAAAAGAAAACAGGTTTAATTTCACTTAAAAGTACTCACCATAGCAGCTCGTGCAGCGGTCTGCCTGCCCACCGTCCTTTGCCAATATCAAAAGCATAAGCAAAAATCTTAGCACCATTCCCATCAGCATCTACCTCCATACGTGCCTGAAAATCAAACAATAGGGGGATTTTTTGTTTGTTTGGGGGAAATAAAATACAGAAACACTCAAATTACAGTGCTAAAAATTAAAATGTGTTACCTCAAAGGCATAGTTTTCCACCAGTGGTATGTCCTGCTCATCAATTAGAGTGTATTTTGTCTAAAATAATAATAGGATACATAAATGATAGTGTCAGTTACACATTGAAGCATAATTAGTCACAATATAAACGTTCTACACATCAAAAATGTATTTTTTATTGTGACCGTTTGGAATTGTGGATTTGTTATCAGAGATTAAGGAGAATAATTTACATTGGGTCATATAGTTACTATCAGATATTTAGACTAAATCTAGATAATTCCCTTTCTTTGCAACGACAAAAAATAATTACAATGATTCATAGGAATGTATTTTAATAATATAAATACTTAAAAATTTAATTGGTGAAATAACACATATCTGCATATAAAATGCATATTAGTGTGAGCCACAATAATGTAAAAAAATGGAATATTCCAAAATGTGACAGCTAGCTAGCAGCGTGCTTTTATGTATATGTGCGCGTGCGTTAGGCGTCTCGAGCTGCTGCTGGTTGTCGTCATTCAGCAGGTGGGCAGCTCGACCCAGCAGAGCTCACACAAAAACTGTCCGGTTCATCCCGGGTGTCTTGTGACACCAGCAGCGTTTCCAGACCAACATCCAGCCCTTCTTTCACGTCACATCCTCGTGGAACAAATACTCGGGGTTGACATCATCCTTCACTTTAAATAAATCATAAATCTCCGTCTCACCATCACACAGCTCGGCACGACGCGGTTCAACCCGGCAAAAGTCAGTTGTGATAAGCGTGGCAACACTTTCCTCATTAGCAAACAGTTGAGTGTAATCCACATACAGCCGTTAGCGAAGTGCTAACTATTAACGACTGATAAATTTGCGCCACTTGGCAATAAAATGTGCACATTTCAGCACTCGTAACAACAACACCGAGAATACAAATTAAAAACGCGAATTTGTGTTTTAATTTGCGCCACAGTTGTTTCGAAATTAGATGAAGCTAATGTAACCTGCTAGCTAGCGCTAGCTCTAATCGAGACTGATAGCGGCGGCATTCAGAGCAGCAGTCTGGCTCGACACGGCCGGCTTCTCTGCTCAAACGAGGCTAAAAATGTAAGCTAAACGACACTTGAGTCCACAATGACCGCATTGTTATTATAGCTGCTAACTACCATCGACTAATATCTGTAACAGTTACTTCAAGCCTGTTTTTGTAATCCCCGCGGGCCCTCCCACGGCCGCACATGGCAGCCCTGAGATCCAGCTCACCTTCCCGGCCACACGGCCGAGCCGTACGATCCCGAGCTTGAAATCCGACATGAGGAGGACGGGCTTGCAGTGACACCGGGAGGAAGGGGATCCAACTTAATCGGAACCGGGATGGAAAGCTCGCCGAGGAAGCTCCTCAGCGATGCCACTTTGAGACTGAGCGAGCGGTAATTGACCTGTGTCCGGGTCTATCCGGCCGCAGCCCTGCCTCGGTGACACACCACCACCGCTGGCGCAGGAGAGCCGAGCGAGCTGCTGTGAGGGGGGCGGGACCGGGGAGAGGAACTAGTCAGTAGTGAATCAACCAATCAGATGTGAGCTTGGTGCTAGAAGTGAGGTCACTCAGACCAATAGGAAACGGGAACGTTCAAAGGCCACCCATTTCAGATATGACGCCATTGAACTCTCGTGACCATGCACAGGCATTTGCGCGCGAAATAAATTGATAAGTAAGCGCACTTAAACTTCAAGTGACCTGATAATATTATTCAAACCGTAAAAACTATTCAAGCTAAATTGGAAAAGTCATTTTTAGTTTGAACTCTCCACAGCACAGGTTTGCTTTTAAAAAGTGCTGGTGATTTTGTGGAACTTTAAAATACCCACTCCAGTGAAAATCACATTCTTGGTGTTTTTAACATGTTTTTATATAATTTTGATGATGATGGAGGACAAATGTGAAATAATTTAGAAGTAAATCTGTGTTTCTGAGTATTCATTCAAACTATGGTGATCAACAGACAATATATGTCGATCCATGTACGTTTTCATTTTCCTTGTCTGAGCTGCTGTCTGGCACTGTACGGATGCATAGCTCCGACATTGCTTGCCATTTTTCTTTCTTTTTTTTTGTGAGGTGGTATACACTAGCGAGAGAGAACGTAAACAAAGGGCAGGCTGATGGGAAATTAGATCAGGCTAACTTCCGGACCAACAGTCCTGTCCACAACTCAGAGGTTACTTTCTCATTAACTTCTGTCGCTCTGC
Source organism: Oryzias melastigma (assembly GCF_002922805.2). Lineage (NCBI taxonomy): Eukaryota > Metazoa > Chordata > Actinopteri > Beloniformes > Adrianichthyidae > Oryzias > Oryzias melastigma. The sequence continues at coordinate 12,114,964 of NC_050523.1, read as the reverse complement.
AGAAATTATGTCCCAGAAAGCGACATAGGTTTTATACATTTTTGCTAAAAACTGCATAATAAATGACCACTGGGAATGCTTTTAGTATAGATCAAAAGATGATTGGTCTGGTAAATGACAATTCTATTTGTGAGAATGTCACAGTACTGAGATGATTTCACTACCTTATTGCCTAAATTGTTATATGTCAAATTTAATATCCATTGGATTTTATGAATAAGGTTAAAGGCTTTTTCCAGTAGCGTGGCTGCAAACAAGGAAACCAGTTCCGTCAGAACAAGAATCAACCCTCTCTAGGAAAAGCCATGCTCTTCGGGATTGTAATTCTGGAAAAAGGCCACCAGTGTTTTAAAGAAAAACAAACGTTGAAAGGAGGTGTTCACAGATACAATGCAGCTTTGGTTCTCTTCAAGTGAAGGTCACTGAAGGAAATTTAATAGCAGTTCAAACATGATATCTTGTGATCACATTAACTGCCATGGTTGATCTTAATGCTTAATTGTCACTACCTCCAGGATGGGCAGTGAGACATGTGTGACTTCAGCAGCTCACATGAGAATCTGGCGGTAACGCATAAAGTCTTAAACTACACAAAATTCACAGAATTAAAACTTTCAAAATTTTATTTAAAAAATCTGAAATGAATTAAATAATGCCTTTAGTTTTACTGTTCTCAAAAAACAGTATAAACAATTTAGAATAGATGAATTCTCTGACTGAGTCTTTTACATTCAGATTACATGAAAGTAGAAATACAAAGTAATTAACTTTTTGATATGTTAAAACAATTTTCCCATTTTTTATTTTATAAAATTATATTTATACATGTTTTTTTCCCAATTAGGACTATGGTAACTTTATAGTAACTAGGTGAAACACGTGGTTCAATAATATTTTCTCTTTTGCCCTCCAATCTGCAGCCAGTTGTGTAAAAACAAATTCTTGTTCCAAACCCCTTGTTTCAAACAAAAAGTTCATGTAAGTAAATAATTAAATGTAATTTTCGGTTTCTCTGTCAAGTTTTAATAACATATTTCAATAATTTGTATATTTTAGAGATTAGTTTTCTTTTTTTTGTTCCTTGATGTCTAAATTAGCACATGTAACACTCTTTAAACATTGGACTTAGTGCTTGTGAATATCGCCCCCTGGAGGGCAGCTGTACTGCATTTACTTATCTCATCTTTTAGAGATTTGTATATTATGCAAATATTGAAAAGTCTATTAACTCTAATTACTCTTCAGTGTTAACACAGTAAATTCT
>NC_050523.1:12095663-12112988 GCF_002922805.2 Oryzias melastigma | reverse complement strand
CCAATTAGGACTATGGTAACTTTATAGTAACTAGGTGAAACACGTGGTTCATTAATATTTTCTCTTTTGCCCTCCAATCTGCAGCCAGTTGTGTAAAAACAACAAATTATTGTTCAAAACTCCTTGTTTTAAACAAAAAGTTCATGCAAGTTAATAATTAAATGTAATTTTCGGTTTCTCTGTCAAGTGTTAATAACATATTTTAATAATTTGTATATTTTAGAGATTAGTGTTCTTTTTTTGTTCCTTGATTTCTAAATTAGCTCAAGTAACACTCTTTAAAAACTGGACTTAGTGATTGAACATTGCCTCCTGGAGGACAGCAGCTGTACTGCATTTGCTTATCTCATCTTTTACAGATTTGTATAATATGTAAATATTGAAAAGTCTATTAACTCTAATTACTCTTCAGTGTGTTAACACAGGAAATGCTGTGGTTTAGTTTATTTTAGAGTAATAAATAGTATATTTTAAGATGTTAAACATCAGTGATTTTTATAAATAGCTTACAAAAAAAACAACTGGCCAAATTGTTTGAATCTAAATAAAGAATTCGAGTTAAACTGAGTTAATATATGAGCACAACCACAATTTGATGTAGAATAATTGTGTATTTACATGGAAAAAAATAAATAAATAAAAGTTTAACTTGGAAAGAATTCAAACTTCTTTTACAAGGAGACATTTCTCTTAAATCTGGTAAAAAAAGAAGGACATTTTACATTTATTGAAGGTCACCTATAGTTTCCTGTTGTGCAGTCAACCCCCGGTTTCATGTCCGGTTGTAAACACCTCTGTCCGTGCGTTTGCTGCTTTACACAACAGGTTGTTATGTTGCTGTAACAATGGCAGGTCTGTCTCTGATGTGTGGAGGCCCACCTTGTCAGAGCTGGCAGGCCTGACGCTCTTCTGTCAATCACTCCTATTCAGTTACACACAGACAATCAGTTGGGGGTTGTTGTTCTTGTTGCTGGTTCGAGTTTCTTGAGATTTGATCCGTTTCCTGTTAGGTTTGACTTCAGATTTGACAAAAAGTCTTTGATTTCTGTGAAGGTCAAAACGGCCTGAGGTTACAAAAATAACACAAAGCCATTGTCAATAAAGCTTGATGTTTATTCACAGGAAAAAACAACAAAAATAAAGCAGTACTAAAAACTGAAAAAAAAAATCCCTACTGCACTGACATTACTTTATTATGTATTTCTTGTATGGTTGCATTTACAAAACTTTTTTTTCAGTTGAAGACGTCAAGTCAATAAAGAATGACACACTTTGCCTTTTAAAATCCACTCCGATACTTATTTCAGGATATTCTGGAATGTGGATTTTTCCAGATACTGGGTGCAGCTCACTATTGCAAAACAGAGGTGTTTCATTAAAGACAAAGTGTATCACTAATCTCTATGATTAAACCAAGTGTCATAATACTCATCTTTTAGTTAAAAAAAATGGATACCATATGTTTTGTTTGATTTTTTTCAACATAATTTTTTACCTTAAACATGTCAGACATATGACAATCTTACCATTATTAGACCATAAAGTGAGGGTATTAATATTAACCCAATTTGAAAAGGTGACAAAATGTGCTCTCCCCCTGGCTTACAGCCTCTCACACCCCAAACCTATATTGCCGCCGTACAATTTTTAGCCAGATGTCAGCTGAGACAGACCAGGGATTTGTAGATGGATCTATTTGTCTGCAAGTAGATGAATTACAAATCCAAGCTTTTTCAAATCGTTGGTTTTTTGGTGGTTTTGAGACTTGAAAAATCATTTGGTCTGGACTAAATCTACTTACTTTGGTCCAGATCGGTCTGTATTCAGACTGCCGTCAAGTGGACTTTGCTGTTTCAAACCAAAAGACCTCTTCTGTCATTGGCCAGGAATTACGAGGGCGAGGCAAAGTAACAAGAGATAGAAACTATGGGTCGTTTGGGATAGTTCACTTATTTAAACCTTATATTTTGCGGACCAATTTTGAACACCTGTATCACCGGCAGCAACAACACTTCTGCGACTTTGGTGCGGCGGAGGTTAATGGCAAGAAGACGGCTAAGAAGGTCCACTCATAAGTGGTTATGACATGTTGATGGTCAGGAAAACAGTGAAAAAAAAGTTGTTTTTAATGAGCTTGCATATATGCGACTCCATTTCAGTGAGTTGCTGGGCCTCATCATTGTGGTGTTATGGCATTGTGTTAATATAATTATGGTTTTAGGATGACGTCCGCTGTTCAAAATAAACATTCTAAGAAATACAGTTATTTTTTCAGCCTAATAAAACTACAACTGTTGCTTAAATTTTTTGGCCCAGTTGTTCCCCTCTGAGCACAGATTGTATTCAGACTGAGAAATCTCTGAGCCAACCTGAGCGGTTTCTGGTCTCGGACCAGAGCCCGCTTGGGTGTATTCAGATTGAAAATGTGTTCCAAAATTATCATGGGAAACAAACTCCGGTTCATTTTAAGCGTAGCAAATGTGTCCATTCTGAATATAGCATTTCATTTGCTCCTGATCCAACAAAATTTGAATAAAGAGATACTTACAAACAGAATTTGCTTTTAGATTATTTTATATGTGTCCTCCATCATGGTAAAAATGCTAGAAAATGTCAAAAACACTGAAAAAAATACTATTTTTATTGAGTTTATTTAAGATAATAAAGGAATAAAAGTTAGAATCATAAAATGTTTAATTTAAGGTAATAGAATAGAAATATTTGAAATTGAAAGTGTAATATTTAAGAGGGCAGATTCACAACAAACTCCTTTGGGAGTGATTAAACACTGAAAAGGTTTGCTTGCGTCAAAGAATAGGCGGTAATCAGAGAACAGCAGTGGGGCAGAAACTGCTCTGACCTTTCCTGACGGCGCTACTTCCGTGTTCCGCTCACCTGTTACACCTGTGTTACAGGACTATACTCCTCCTCCTCCTCCGCCGGTGCACCTGCTCTTCCCTCTCCCCCAGAATGACGGAAGGCTTCACCGCCTGCGATCTAACATGCTCGGCCGCGACGGAGAAGGCTTCCAACGGCCGCAGGATGGACTTGGAGCAGCCCATTTTCTCCGTGCTGACCGGGGGTTTGAGGGCGCAGCAGGCGGGGGGCGCCGTCGGAGCCACCTCCGACACCGAGTCCGGGATCTTCTCCGCGGAGGCCGAGCTGTGCGTGGAGCACGACAGCGAGCTGGACTGGTTCTGCGGGACCGAGCAGAAGCCCGTGTGTTCTCAGTGCGCCAGCTCGGGCTCGTGCCGCGGGCACGCGGTGACCCCGCTGGCCACCAGGGTCACAGCAGTGAGGGTGAGCGCGCATTGGGCCAAACAACACATCAAACTAAATATATATATATTCAGAATGCATATATGTAGTCTCAAAGAAATAAAACATTGACATATTTGAGTTTCATTTCACAAAACATGAAAAAACTAAAATTGGATTAAATCTTGATATATTAAAAATAAAATATTGACTTTTTCAATCATACATTTTCTTTTTACCTCCAATAAGAAGTGACTCTTCTCTAAATTTATCAACAAACGTGTATTTTTACTAACCTGTTAATCATTAGCCATGAGTTAGGAAATATTGGAGTGAGTCAGAGATGTGTGGAAACTGTTTGCTATATTTTTTTGTTCTCCAGGGGTGTTTCCCTCTACTGAATTGTCTGAGTGGTGTTTCAGAAAACTGGATTTTCTTGTTGTCTTTCCATCTAAGGATGCTCAGGAACTGTGTCTGATCCATTTCTAATCTATTTCCTCAACCAGAACCAGCTGGTGGACGTGTGTGAAAAAATGCAGCTGCAGGCTAAGAGGATCGAGAGGTTCATCGAGCAGACGCTGAGCGCCAAAGAGCAAAAGCTGCAGGTGAGAGAGAGAGCTGCTGCTCCGGTTGGGATTGTCATGGATCATGGCTCATGCAAACATGCGCTCTCAGGAATGATGGTCCAGGCAGAGCCAGTTTCACAAGTATGCCTGATTTTAGCTGACTCACCCGTTCTTGGAAGTCACATGAGCCCTAAGGACTCCTGTTTGACAAATCAAGGGGGTACAGTTAAAATATAAAATCTCTGAACACAATTAAATCATTTAAAAAGCCCAATTTAACCTAACAATAGAAGTGCATTTTTAGCATAATAGACGCTTTTCACAGTAAAGACAAAATGGCGACATCTTCACCAGTGTGTAAGGTGACCTCCAGTTTACGGGTTATGCCTGGCAAAGCTGAATCTGAACTCTGTTTAACACAATTTTAGGTAAATAGTAAAAGTTAATCTTACCAATTTTAACGGAATTTTGTACATTAATTTAATAAATGTCCTACCTAACTGTATTTGTTTTCCTCTCTTAGATCATTCGAAAATCAAAATTCAAATTTATGATATCCTCCAATATTGGGGGCTTTGTAGAAAATATCAATCACCAGATAATTTTTCAAACGGGTTTATTATGGCTGATGTTATTCACACGCATTTTAAGTGCAAACAGAGGGTAATTCATGTTGCCCATAGGCAATACGTTTTTGGAAAGATGCACATTCCTGCATCACCCATACGTATATTTTATTTCCTTCCTAAGCTTTTTGCTGTTGTTTTAAGGGGTATTTGTTGTTTTATGGGGTATTTTAACTGTAAAAATAGGAATGATTACCAATCAGCAAAGGAAATATTTTAAGTGCGGCTATTATTACACATATTTTCACCATTTATAACAAGTGTGGCCACGAAAAAAGTAAAAAGTTCACTGCTGGCCGCGCATATTTTAGAAATGACGTGCAAATAGTCACTTCCTTGGGTATATATATATATATATATATATATATATATATATATATATATATATATATAGTTTCCATCCAAATAATTAGGATGAAATTAAAATTTCTTTTAAGGATTGAAATGTAAGCAACTTTAATCAGGCAGAAAAGATCTTTTGCAGCTCTACATCTCATACCCATTGTGAAAAGCTAGCTTTAGAGTTAGCATAAGTTAGAAGAATAAAATCATAATTACCTTTATAATCAAACAGCATTTAATGAAGTACTTGTGACCTTTATGTAACTTTCACCAGGTTGTAAGAGAGGAATGATCCATAACTCTTTTAATACCGTCCGTAGGAATGTGGGGAAGCACCTGTGCAGGATTCCGCAGGCAGGACTACTGGCATTTGTACTTTGATTTTTGAACGATCTAAGAGAGGAAATGAAAATACAGTTATGTAAGACATTTCTAAAAAAAAATTACGTAAAATTGTGCTAAACAGTGTTTGTCTGTCAGCTTTGAAATGACGCAATTGTTTGTTCTTTCTATCTAAAAGTGTTATTTACTTAAAATCAATTTTTATTAAAAAAAAAAAAGAAAAAAAAAGAAAAAACAGAACTTTGTCTTTCTCTTTGGATTAAACCACTTCAACTAAATGAATAAATGTGATAAAAATTAAAAAAGAAAGAAAGAAAAAAAGAAAAGGTTTTTATTTTTTATCATCTATGTACAATTTTAGAGCAAGTGAAACTCCAGCAGTGCTATTTTTTTATTTTTTTAACATTAGTGGCCACACACGTGTTTGACCCTCACTAAGTTTGTCATTGATACTACCAGCATACAGGTTAAAGACAATATAATGTGTCAGAAAAACTTGTAACTTAAAATGATGATATTTCTCTCAGACAAAAGCAAAATCATTGGTGTTTTACTGATACATGATGCCATGTTAAAAGTTGGCACATTTTTTCTAGCTTTCATTTTCTCAGATTTATTATGAAGTACGAGTGTTTAAATGCGAGAAAAAGTATTTTCATGAGAAAAAGTAACTTTCTTATGAGCTGGTACTAAACCTGCAGAACTTAGTTCCTTAAGTGTTATTTATTATGATTATTGTCAGTTTTTAGACCAAAGTAAAGAACAAATAACGAAAAAAGCAAATTTTCTTTAACATATTATCAAAAATATAGTTTATTATCTTGTTTTTCATTAATAATAAATTTAATTGTTTGTTAGCCTCATAAGCATTCTACTTGCTGTTAATTTATCCACTAAAATATATTTTAGTCAATATAAAAAAATAATAATTTACCAATACTATTAAATTATGATCCTTTAAAAATTTACTAAAATGTTTAAAATTTTGTAAAATATAAGAAAAAAGTGAGTTATTAACAGTTTGGCCTCATTTGCTAAGAAACAATAATAGTTTAATGTATCACTCATTTTGTGCTTAGTGTACCTTTTGTTTATAGAGCTCAGAAATGTCTATAAATGTAGAAACTTGCATTAACCATCGACATTCTTGCTAAAAATGGATAGCAACCAAGAAAGTTTGTAAAGCAGAAATAATTTTTCCATCTGTGTTTTTCCCATAATGTGAAGTTTATTGGGGAGAACTTTTCCTTTACCTACTACCTACAAAACCATTTATTTCCATCCATCTTCTGAACCCAACGGGTAAAATCCAAATTCTGTCGTCACAGAAGCTAAACAGTATTAAGCAAAATAGTCACATGAGTTGCTGAGCTCAAAGATTTGTATCTATTGTTAAATCGGCTTATAAAGTGTCAAGATATTTACTGTGTGAAAGGCATAAAACAATCATATATTACAGTATTTCCACTTGAAAATATCTAAAAGGGTGAATCTGCTGCCAATCCATCCGGTTTCTAAACCTGTTTAATTGTTTTTGGGCTCACTGGGTTGCTGGAGCCTATCCCAGCTACTGTAGGGTAAAGGTGAGGTACACCCTAGGCAGGTAGTAGTATTTTATTTAAAATAAAAATATTTTACATTTCGATTAAATGCTTTAGATGACTACTATCTAAATGTTGACCTGCTCCTTCTCCGTCTTTATCCAGTCGGCGGCGAGCAGGACCAGGGAGCAGGTGCTGGCCCAGATCAGCGCTGTGCGTGAAGCCCTGGAAGAGGAGGAGCAGCGCCTCCTCGAGGAGGTGCAGAGGGAAGAGGAGCGGGTGGAGCAGTGCCTCCTCACCCAGAGGGCCCACTGGAACCAGGCTTTGACGAGTCTGACGCAGACGCGCTCCCACTTGGTGCACACGCTGACGCACACTCCAGACGCACAGCTGGTGGTGAGAGACCGCGGGAGGTTTAGGCTGCAGGCGGTGGTGGGAGGACTGTAGAGGAACGCACAATCACATAACAGCAGCACTGATACAGACAGTAATCTCTTGCTCTGCTTTTCAGACCAGCTTGGAGGAGATTGCTGAAAGGTGCATAGAATTTTCTGTTTAGTATTCTTTTGTTGGCATAGAAATAATCCTGTTGAATTTTTCTGCTGGAATCAGAATGGAGGAGGCAGAGGGGGTCGGGGAGCCCCGTGACACCGAGCAGCTTAGCCTGAACACGGCCTGCAGTGACAGCAAACTTCTGAGGGGCCTGTGGGCCTCGGCGCTGCTGCTGGGACCAAAAGGTTTGTAAGAAATGCTGAGATTCTAAAGTTTATTAGATGCTGAGATGGTGGTAAACAACCTTCTGCTTCAGTTTGTGACTGACCCTCTTTGGTGTTATTGTAGGAGGTCTGTCTTTTTCTATCTTCTCTTGCAACTTATTTAGTAAGGAAAATAAGATCTGATTTAACTCTGCGTCAGATTGGCTTTTTTTCTGTCTGATTTTAACATTTTTATCTTAAAACTTAAGGTTTTGGGTTTTAGAAACTATAAATATATTTTATGTATTCTGTCATCTTATTTTATTATTGTGTCACTTGTATTGTTGATTTTCTTTTATCTTTTTCTTTTAATTTAATTTTTCCATTGTCTTTCAATGTTCTTTACAACACATTGATAACATTTGGCAGTGCTTTTGTAAAAGTTGTGTTGAAGAGGTTTGGATGCTGAAAGTTTTTAAACTTTTAGCCTTAAATGGTCTTTTTTTAGTCTCCAAAATAAAAAATAAATACCGTAAAACTTACAAAGATCAACTTAGCCTTTGCGTTTTTTAATGTAAAACTACATAGTCATTTAGTGGGACATGTGTTTAAAAAATTATGATATGTTTTAATATTTAATTTGTTATTTTATGCAGTAATATGAATCCAGAAAACTTTAGAGAGATGACAAGTGACTCCTGTGTCTCATGCTAATTTAGAGGCATCAGACACATAATTTCTGTTAAAAAATACAAACCTGCTTTGGTTTTTGATAAAATCTCTTAAAATTCTGAACAAGTGTTTTTTAAAGTCTTGCTTTTATCATCTAAACCTTTTTTTTAACTATTGTATTTGTATTTTTTATTTAAAAGGAGGGTCTAAGGGCAGGGATAACCAGTTTAGTTTAGTCTGTTTAGTTTAGTTTAGCAACAAGCTATTATTATATTATATCATATTTTATTACCAACTTTCTGCTTTTGTAAAATTACCGGTATGAAGCCCAATGAGAAAATTGTTTTGTGATATTGAGCTTTATAGATAAAATTGGATTGAATTGAATTCTGAACAAATCATGTAAAAACGTTCAATTATTTTTGTTTTATTAAAATATTTCTAAAAATTACATAGTAATATCATATAAGGAAGTAAACACATTATAACTAACTTTCTCTTTGAGATATTATGGGAAAGTAATTCATAAATCATTTTAAAAACTTTTGGTCATTTATAGCAAACTTTAGATGTTTTTAAGATCAGAAACTATTTTTGTGTCTGACTATCAGTTTAAAGGTATTTATTTTAGTGGAGATGATAACATTTTGCAAAATATTTAACTATATTAGGGCAAAAAACAGGTTTGTGACTGTCAGAAAAAATACTCTTAGCTAAAAAATCAAAAACAAAGGTAATTTTATGAACTATTTTTACTATATTATTTCTTTTTTAAACCTTAGAAATATAATTCATACAATTATATGCATATCCAGACTTTAGGGTCTGGGAGAAAAAAATTGATTATTTCATGGAACTGTGAAGGCTGAAGCATGAATCCTGCAGAGTGGAGGTCATGTGACTGAAGCTTTTCTGTTTCACTGAGGTTCTTCATGTCCTACTGATTGTGTTTTATTTGGAATAAATAGTCCTGTTGAAAGAGTGTTTCTATTTTTTTGATAAAGGAGTTAACAGAGGAATGTTTAACGAGGTCAGTCTAACCCTAAATATTAACACCTTTGCCTTCCTCCCACAGTTTATGGATCACCACTTCTGAAGTTTGATGAGCGCACGGTTAGTCCTCTCCTCTCCCTGTCGGAGGATTCCTGCACCTTGACTTTCCTCCACAAAAAATCCCGCCAGTCTCTACCTTACGACCCGGCACGCTTCGACTGTTGGCCCAACGCTCTGGGTTCGATGCTCATGTCCTCTGGAACCCACACCTGGGTGTTGGATGTGGGGCAGAGCGGGGCCTTTAAGGTGGGGGTCTGCTACGCCTCTCTGGAGCGGAAGGGCTCTGGGAATGAGGCCCGGCTGGGCTACAACAACCAGTCCTGGGTGCTGTCCCACTACGACGGAGACTACTCCTTCTGCCACGCGGGGAAGAAGGTCCCCCTGCAGGTGGTGAAGAGGCCGCAGAAGATCGGTCTGCTGCTGGACTGGCCGAGTCAGACGCTGTTATTTTATGAGCCGGACTCTGACGCTGTGCTGTTCTCCACCACACAGCAGTTCAGCGCCCCCCTGCTGCTGGCTTGTGCCGTTACGGACGACAGCATCACCATTCTGCACTGAGCTGGAAGCAACATAAAAAACTCTGTCTAATGTGAGATGAGCAGAAAAGACCAGTGCAATAATGAAAACTCCAAACATTTTCAGTTTGTATTTATTTTTGTAGATTTTTTTGTAATAGTTTTTAGGCAAAAATTGTTGTATGATAATCATATTTCTTTCAAAAATGATTGCCTTTTTTTTTATAGATAATGAAAAATCCAACTGAAGAGTTTAATATGTTTAAAGCAGCTTTGCAAATATTAAAAACCAATGTTTAGAGATGATAGCAACAATTAGCATGTTTTGGAATAAACATTTTTTCATGACTCCTTTTTGACTACTTTTTCTTGGACAATCTATACTGGGGATTAACAATCTCACTACAGTTGTTGTTCCCCTCAGGGGTCGCCACAGCGAATCACCTTTAACTGATCCACACATTTGATTTGACAGTTTTTATACCAGATGTCCTTTCTGACACAACCTTGTATTTTATGAGGACTGGCACAGGGAGACCCATACCCCATTTATCTGGCCCAAATATTGCTATAACTAAAATAATATAGTTTGAAATCCTGATGTGAATAAGGGTAATAATGAAAAATAGAAGTAAAAAGTACTTTTGGGTATAGTTCCAGTAATGTTGATTTTAAAAAAAGTTCTTAAAACCCCCCAAAACTGTTTTATAAATATTTCCAAAATATTTTTCCTAGTTCACAAAACTAAAAAAAAACCACACATAACTATAGTAGAAATTGTTCTTTTGAAAAGAACACTTCTGTTTTTTTTAAACCACATTCATGTCAAGTTTGAGTTTAGACGTGTTTCTTCAGAAAACCACTAGGGGGCAGTAATGTCAAACATATCACTAAATCCTACGTGGCAGTCATTAGCCATGAAATGAGTTTCACACCCAAAACCAGCTTTAAAACACACACACACACAAACGATATTAGCCATTCTATTTAGGGGTTGAATGAGTCATTTACTATTCTAGAAGGTGTGAAATAATTTCTATTCCAGGGGTTCGGGTCATAATTTCAGTCACATGTTCCAAATTAGTCACTTATAACCTTACAAGGGCTTCTGAAGGCAACTTATAATTGACAACTTGACTTTTCTATAAGTTAATGATAAATATGTACCTTTCCAAATTAAAAATGAACAAAAAATTCTAAACAAATACTTGCCCTAAAACTTTATGCTCAAAGAAATTTAGATTTTAAATTGAAAGAATTCTGAAAATAAAAATGTGCCTTTTTCTTAAAATAAAAAAGATCTCGATTAAAAAAATATATAATATATTTAAGAACTCCCCCCCTCCCTTTTGTACTGTTGAATTTTGTAAAACTTTAGCCTGAAATGATTTACAATGATCAAATACCAACTTTTAAATTTTTATGAAAAATACATTTAATCATTACAAATGTCACCAAAAGGGTTACGTTTGTCTCAAATGTGTCCAACGTCTGGAAAATGCATCAAGTAAGGGCTCCACAGTTTGCGGTTAGGTCCCTAATCTCACGGCGAAAAAGGCCCAAGTTCAAATCCCGGCTGCATGGGACCTTTCTGTGTGGTGTGTGTGTGTTTCTCATTGACTGTATAAGTAGGAAGTTCATACTTATACAGTCAATGGTGTTTCTCCAGGCAGGTTGGCTTCCTCCCACAAAAACATACTTCATAGATTGATTAGTGGCTCTGCGGTTTACTGGCAACCAGTAAAGTGTGCTCCGCCTTTGCCCAACAGTAGGATAGGCTCCAGCAGCCATGTGACTCTAAAAGGGATTAAGAGGGTTTAGAAAAGGGCTGGGTGTGTCGGGAAGTCCATGCAACTTCAAACCAAAGCCAAACTAAATACCAGCATATGAAAAACAATATGAAAAGGTGAATTCTAATTAGAATCTATAGTTTCTGAGAACAAATATTTTGGAAAGTGAGCGAGAACACCTGTTCCCAGCACATGTAAAAATCCATTACTTTATTTATCCGTAGGTTTCAAGCTGGATTCTATAATTGGCAAAGACTAGAGTTTCCCCACTTCCTCTCCAGTTAATAACATCCTTACATAAACAATTCCACAGCAACATACTCTAAATATTTCCAATCATGAGATATTAACATTCTTCTACATTTAACCCTCATTTCCTGAAGTTATTTTAGGTCTTCCGTGGGGAGTGGAGTGTGACAGGAGGAGGCTCGATGTGGAGCTCCTGCCGGAGATCTTCAAGGTTCTGATCCCATCGTCTCTCATAGAAAATGTTGAGGACGCAGCGCGCTCCCCTGCCGTTCCGCAGAGCCCAAGGACCCAAAGAGGTGAACAGTGATTGTAGGCGGCTGTGAGAGTCACAAAAAAAAAACAGGAAATACAACCTGGTTATGACACGGCAGTTAAAGTCAATAATGGGTTGTATTTCCTTGCATCAGCCTGACAGGTTTATTAAAAATGGGAAACTCCAATTGTAATTGAGGAAGGCTTAATGATTTACAGTTGGGAAAAAATGGTTTATCTTTCTTGTACATGCAGGTGATTTCCTCTTACTATGAACAGTTGGGAAATAGAAGGCTCTGTAGCAAAAAAACTAATCATTAATTCATTCAATTGCTTTTTTTTACGACAATGCAAAGGATGCTGGTCACTTTCCGTCACCAACAACTAACTGCTCTCAATAATAATTAAAATATATTAAAAAATGTTTTTACTTATTTTGATATTTTGAAAATAAAAACTCTAAAATTCTAACATTGTTAGCATAAAACATAAATTCCCTTAAGTTTTTTGGAGTGGTCAGTGTGTAAAAATGAGCACCAAAGATCAAATATTAATTTTTATCAAAGTATGAGCACCTGCTTAGTTTCTGTACATAGAGGCAAATATGTTGAGCAAACATTTGATGTTCCAGTTGACGTCATAAAAATCTACAGCATATGGAAAACAAATATGCTCTCTTGATTTGTTTTCCTGATTTTAGCTTCATTATACTGGCTGCTCATTTTTTTTAGGCACATTTTATTCACTTTAAAAATCAATACATGGTTTGTCACCTATTCACCTTTCAGATCTGCAACTACTTTTATGTTTCCAGGACATCCCTCTCAGCCGATCACATGATCATATCATATGAACTATTCAACTCAAAATCTGTCACTCTGCATCAGAAAGACCTCTCTCATAACCCATGCCTTTATTTGGCTTTTCATTGGAAATGTTTATTGTTTTCATCGTATTTTGTCACAAAACTCTTATCAGTCTATTTTAATTTTTTACTTTTTATTCATTTTGACACTATTTAATTACTGATTTTTTATGCTATTATGAACTGAATTTTATTTGTCCTACATTTGATGTTGTTTTTTGTAGCCTTCTATCTTGGCACAAGTGCTCACTATGGAGAGAATATAGTCTCATTTGATTTGTGTGTGCGAGTAATTCCTCATTTATAACTTGTGTCTGCCTATTTGTGTGTAACTTGTATTTGTGTGTTTATAAATCTTGATCTGTAACTCAGAATACATTTTGTGCATAACTATGTGCACTTACGATCGTTTACTCACATGTACAAAAATTACAAAATGCAAAAAAATAAATAAAATACAAAATACAATTTACATATCCACAACTTAAAATTGCACCTGCTTAAAACCACACTTACAAATCTTTAAAAGTACACACAAATCGCCTTATACACACACAAAAAACTGCATTTACGCACAAATCTGACTAACTCTGATGACCCAGGAATCTACTACAGTATATAAACGCAACATTTACACACAAATCTTGGAGACTTGAAAGAGTCTCAAATCAGATTTGTGGTTTTGAGTGTGTATTTAAGGCAATTTATGCATAGTCTTTAATGATTTGTATGTGTAGTTAGTTGTAAGCTGTCATAATTTAAAGATGTGCATGTGTAAATCGAATTTTTTATTTTTTTGTACAAGTGAATACACAATTGCAAGTGCACACAGTCACACACAAAATGTACTGTATGAGTTACAAATCAAGAATTACGCACAAACTCCATAGATTACAAATACAGTTGGATTGAATATAATGTCATGCTCCCAACACCTTGCATTAAGTCGAAGTGGGCCCAACACAGCTCCCAAAGCACACATCGGAAGACCTGTTTGTGCCGCTTCAAACCACTTCACTACCACCTCACCTATAAAGAAAGAAACATAGGAAAGAGGAATTAGTAAGAAAACATAATAAGACTGATTTTATTTTGAAAGCCCTGATTTCCCAATCACACCAATCATTGACCAATCACATGACTCTAGCTGACTAATAATCATTTATTCACTTTGTAATAATGAGATGTACCCTAAAAGGTGTTATAGATCTCCATAGTCTCATGACATTGTTTATGCACACTCACCCAGCATATTCGTGGGCATTCCCAGCAACGTGTGCAACAAGTCGTGAACCTCCCTGTATCTTAGCATGACGTAGGCCAACTCTTCATCGTCCACAAACTTCACTTGTGCTCTGGAGTCAGGGGTCACGTTCTGTTTCACAAACAGGACAAATTAAAGTAAAACGTAAAGTAACAAGAGAAGAAGCATTCACAGTGTTTGACTCTTACATTGTCCTCCAGAAAACGGAGGTATTCTCTTCCGAAAGACCCGTCCGGTAAGGAGGCCATGTTTTTCAGGTCTAGAGTAGAGAGGCGGATCCTTGGTCTTTCTCTGGAGGATCATTTCACATTAAATCAGGACGTCAAAACAGGAAGGTATTTTTATAATTTGAAAGATTGAGATAAGAGTGACTTACGTCAGGATGGTGTAGCCTTCAGGGTCATTTCTCATTCTGTCCCTGAGGTTGACGAGAGCGAGGTGACCTGTGGTCTCTCCGAGCACTGCAACCATGTCTGAGTTTACAGAGCGGCGCATGGAAACAAAAATAACACACATTTAAAAAATCTGAACGCCATTGCTGCCCGTCTGATCAGAGAGTTCCACTTTCCTATAGAATGGAGTCATTTGTACCAATAATCACAGTATTCTATGTTATACAGCTTCACTTTCTGCCAATTGTTTCCAGAAACTTCAGCATTTCCTTTAGGTTTTCCTAAGCTAAATGGCATAGTTTGGTGAAGTCAAAACTAAAGAGGTCGCATGCTGCAAATACTTGTAGTCAGGAGTACTTTAAACCCATGACTGACTGTCAGCTGACAGGTGTCAATGTGTGTTCCTGTAAAAGAGGTTTCAGATGTAGCAGCTGGGTTGCTGTTTATTCTCATTTCTTTTTCTAGCACATTTCTGGTGAAAATGAAATAAATGACACGAATGTTCCGGTCTGTTAGCTAGTGTGTGAGAACAGGATACGAGATGACAAAACTTCAGGTAAATGATGGTGGGGAAAAAACTATTTCCCACTTTTCTTGGCAAAACATGAAATTTAAACATTTTTTATAATGTTTTCTCAATTTTTCTGTTCTATTTTGAGGCAAAACAAGTTAAACCTTTAACACCTGAGGCATCGCCGGTGATG
The DNA here is from genome assembly GCF_002922805.2 of Oryzias melastigma. Classification (NCBI taxonomy): domain Eukaryota; kingdom Metazoa; phylum Chordata; class Actinopteri; order Beloniformes; family Adrianichthyidae; genus Oryzias; species Oryzias melastigma. The sequence continues at coordinate 12,097,862 of NC_050523.1, read as the reverse complement.
TTTAAACAAAAAAAAAATCTTTAACTTACTGTAATTTTTCAATCTTTATCCTGACCAACATAATTCCAGCAGATTCTGAAGGAAAAAAGTGGGTTGTGCCGCTTTTTTCCTTCAGAAAAAGCTAAATTTATTCAATTATTTTTTTATTCAAAGAGAGAAAACCACTTTAATATCTTTTTTTCCATTTTTTGATTAAACCCCAAATTCTTTATTGTTATTTATAAATTAAATAGCATCTAAAAACATTAAATATTGCTATAGCTCTACCATGAAATACTTAGTATTAATATTAAAAATATATGTTACTGCTATAAGTTGGGTAGTTATATAGAAAAAATAGAGATAATCTAAATTTATTTTGTAAAAAAAGGGAAAAAAATCTAAATGTGGGAATATTTAAGCCTAATCATAAATGCAATGTGGTGTAGAAAATCTCACCGTGTCTATATGGGTCCTGCAGAGCTGCCACACCGGAGCCAACAGCCAGCAAGGCCTTCTGAAAGGGAGTAGTGTGGATGTGTCCGTGGTAAAGGCCATCATAGTAGCTGTGAGAACGATCAGCCCGACTGGTATGAAGCTGGTGGACAAACGGAGCTGAAAAAAGTACATTTATTACGACCTGGACAAAGACAGGATAATGAAGTAAAGATTATCCTAAAATGGAAACATTTAAGATTTTTGTTAATTTATTCATGGCGCTTTTTGGTTTGCAAAAACTGAAATAAGAAAAATTCATTTTGAACATGTCAAAAAAAGAAAAAAAAATCAAAAAAGCAACATGGCTGTATTTAGATTAGGATGCTGCAGAAAAGTTTATTAAATATAATAATTAAAAAAACATATCTATTAATATTCCTTAAAAGATGTGATTATTTTTAAAAGAAAAAAAGTTTCCCAATGAAAACTTCCCATGAAAATAAAAAATGATAAAGTAAGATTATTTAATAAATTGGGAAAGTTCTTTAGATTAAATCTTTAGAAGTGTTGGTTAATATTTTTGAGCCCTCATGACTTTGACCAACTTGGAACAAAACATTTAGGAATAAAAAAAGTTATCATCTCTGCTAAAAAAAATATATATAATTTACACTCACACGCTTATAATATACTACATTTTGGAAAAAGTTTCACATCATATTTTATTAGTAATAAAGATTAGTCACATTTTCAATTACCGGTAATTAAGTATGATAGTAACAGTTATGATGAATTTCCTCTTTAAGTGATAAAGAGGCAAACTTTATGGAATTACCGGAACAATCCTTCGTACATATAACACATTTATTAAATAAAACTCTTGCAAATCCAGATTTGCTGTCCTATAAAAACTCATAATTAAATAACACCACTGTCGTTGTTTGAGATAATTATAGTTCATGCAGACTGGGCTTGAGAGTAGGTGTGGATAAAAAAACAACAATTGAGGTTTGTGACTCGTGATCTGTGTATAATCCTATGAACCTTCTGCTTTTAGGATCTAGGTAAACTAACCAGTATGGTCGGTGAAGGTTTAAATTTATCCAGGTGGTGTTGTCTTGAAGGTGAGTCACAGCAAGTGGACTTAAAATACTCTTCCTTGAAATGTTTTACTGCTTATGCACGTGTTTCAAAATGTTTCAAGGAAGTCCAGTTACTATGACCCAACAATCATTATGTTGGGTCACTACTGGTTAGTTAATTACAGTGATTTCCTTCTTACTGACTGACCACACCTCCTCCAGGTAAAATTGTTTGTACTTCTTGGAGACCAGAGGTTGTCAGTCCACCATTAAAGAAGATGATGTAGTGCAACTTCATAAAAATAAAAGTTAATGAGCAATTTTCATCTGTTAAGTCAAAAATAAAGCATAAGCTTAATTTAATACTAGTTTAAAGGGAATTTGAGGACTCTACGAAGTATGAGTGATTAAAAATAATTCACAGGGTGAACTTTCTAATGTTGCCATCTACTTTTCATATTAATATGGAATAGGTGCAAGGAAGACATTAAAAATTGTTAATCTGTAAAAAATAATAAAATTATAAAAGATGGTCTTATAAATAGACAAAATAAATTATATAAGATTAATTGGTTTAAATTTCTTTCTTTTGATCTTATCTGTTTTTAGTGCATATGTTACACTGTTTATATACATTTAAAATCAGACCACAATGAAAAAAGGTGCTAAGTTATCATACTTTACCCACGGCCCTTTTTAA
>NC_050523.1:12090078-12095420 GCF_002922805.2 Oryzias melastigma | reverse complement strand
AACATGTTGTCTCAGAATGACTTCCCTAAACAATTCTGACGTGAATTAAGATGTTTTTTGAACTATCATTCTCACTTAAAAAAATAAAATAATAATAAAGTTACAAATCGACTTCAAAAGTATAAATGCCACACAGGGAACAAATAGGCAGATTGTAAACATATTAAGCATTTCTGGATTTGATTAAACCATTAATCACTCAGTTTCCCTTTTAAAAAACAGTAATACATTTCACGTTTATTTTTTATTAAGTGTACTTGAGTATTAGTGGAGTAGAAAGAATACTAACTGGATGTTTTCTTTAGAGTGTTTTAAGCTTTCAATTTATAAATAATATAAATATATATAAAGAAAACTTAATTTAAATATACTGCATTACTTTTAGTATAGCCTAAGTATACTAGTTTTAGTACACCTGTCGTACACTTACAGAGTACTTCTTGCTAAGGGTTAGCATTTTATTCAACCGATACCATAATAAAAAGCAATGTAACTTTTCCTCTACGACGCGACAAAATGTTACATCTAATTCGAAATCTATTCAACAATATATGTATTTATTAAAAGCACCGCATACAGCAAACCAGCATAACTTTGTACCTGAGGAGGTTAATTCGATGTGTCGCCTCCGTAGAATGGAGCGTGGACAATAACGTAGCCACATTGCTAATTTGTAAACAAACAGTGCGCATGCGTGGAATGCTTCCTTCGAAGAGGTCCTCAGTCACCGAGACTTACGGAAACATTGGAATGTGTCATTTTTCTTGCAATGATTTGTCGTTAAATGTGGTAAGGACATTATACTTTTCTGAAAATATATTTTTTTGTGTAAAAATGTTGTTGTTGACTCGTGATATTGCATGGGAGATTTTTTCTAATGTGTTTATTTCAAACCCTGCCTAGGGTGTACAGGAGGAACGATTCAATCCCACAGTTCTTTGCGGTCACGTTTGAAATGGGATCGATTTACGAGTACAGATCACTATACTGTCTTTGTTTTGTACGTATTATGCACATCTATCAGTAAATGTAGTCGGTGAAGCAAAGTAAGTAAGCGTTTTGTTGTTAAAGGTACAGATACCCATCACTACAGAGCCAATTTTCTTCTTCTTGCTTTTTTCACTTGTCCTGATAGGACGATATCGCCCCCAAGCGAGCGGCGTTGAGCAGCTCACCTTTAAAAACCATGTGACATCAAACCATAGACTGTATATAATAATAAAACCAGGTTTCAAATGTATTAGGAGTCTTTGTCAAAATATGCAATTATCGTTAAAAAATTCCATCCATTGAGATGAGTATGTAAGCAATACATTTGACACATATCTCATTACAAAAAGAGGAAACCTGAGAATTTCCATGTGAAGATTTTATATTCTTTGCAAAAATGTCATCAGTTTTTTTGTTTTGTATTCAAACAAAGAGAAGGTCACACATTTTCAAGGACAAGAACAAACGACAAATTGCTTGTGGCCCAAGGTCCTGTTCTTCTTATGAAAGTAAAGTGTGCCTTTCATTTGGTAATCAAGGTCCAATGCCCCATATAGAACCCCAAGCTACTTGAGATCCGGTGTGAAATGTCCAGTCAGTCATGATTTAGGTTGGAACCTCCAGCGCTGGTGTTGAGAAACTCTAGCTTTCTTCAATCCATAATCACTGCAACAACCTAGCAGAATGTTTTAGAGGAATTCATGAGTCATTCTGCTGAGGATCTGGATGGAGATGATTTCATTGTCCAGCGGGACTTGCCCCCTGTTCATGCTGTTGAAGATGGGAATACTTTGAAAATGCTTTATTTTGGTTGATTTTATGTGATCAGAATATTGTCCATCTTTTTGGAAAAAAATAAAATAAACTTAGAAGTGATGTTGATTTCTCTGGAGTATTCTAAGTTTGTTCAATTTACATGGGTTTCATTAAGTGGAACTCAAATTTATATATATTAGGGCCGGGAATCGATTAAAAGAAATTAACAAATTAATCGCAAACCTGGAGAAAATTAATCGCGATTAATCACAATATTCGTTTTTGTCTCAGCATTATTATCTGCGAATAATCACAATATGAAATTACACACAAAACTCTAAACTTAGAACATTTATTTTTAATTACTGCTGTCAATCAATTATTAAAAAAACTAATTAATCACACTTTTGTGTTAAGATTAATTACAATGTTTTACCAGGTAAAATTTATTTGTACAATTTGGCACCAGACCATGGATCAAATAATCTGATTTTTGTGGAAATAAATACATAAATAGTAAGAATAAAGCACTAAAAACTGATTGAATATTTCTTTTGTAAGCGACCATAGAATAAACAGGATGAAATGTTTTAACACATGCCGTGGAAGCCTGAACCGCCGAGTTAAAGTGAAGGACTGTTTCTTCAATTCATTTGTGTTAATACATATCAAAACATTAATTATTTTTTATTAATCGCATGTGTTAACGCGTTAAAGTTCACAGCCCTAATTGTATCAATTTTATAATTAATTATTTTGTTCAGACAAAACAAAAATGTGCTTTTTTTCATTATGTAAAAATAGAAAAAAATTTGTAATCTGAAATATTTTAAAATCACAAATGTTATTTTCGTCAATATAACAGAAACAAATGTAAGTATTAAAATCAGTCGGTCCATATTTGAGGGACACGTAACTACTGCGAACAGCACAAGGGGCGGGGCTTACGAAAAGCGCTTTAGTTTATCTTTGTTTTTCGTCTCTTTTCAAATGTTTTAGATATAAAACGAATAAAGGTTTGCTTGAACTTAAGCCAGAGTTTATGAAGGAGCAAAGAAGAGCGGCTTCGGTTTCTATTTCACTTTTTGAAACGCTCCTTTTATATACCGGGGAGGGAAGATAGTGACCAACTTCCTCCCTCCCATTTTGTCAAAACTGCAGTGCCATTCAACCCTGTTTATAATCTGCGCACTAGTGTCTGGTGAGTAAACCGTACTCTTCCTTCGACAGGAACAGCGAGGCAGCAGAACAGTATTGTGCAACAAGCTGGTCTGCTGACGGGAATTTGAGTTTGTTGGTTTTGTTTTGTTTTTGGTCGCCAATGGAAGTCTCTATGGGCAACTGGGCGCGTGCCTTTCTCAACAAAAGCAGCCTCGCGCTCACAGGAATGTAGATGTTTGCTTGTAAACAAGGTTTTTAGCATTATTATAGCTTTTTGGTCAATTCTTTTGCAATTACTTTAACGTAACTGGGAAAAAATGCGTTTAAACCTTAACATATGGGACTTTTACTATCATTTCTGGATCTTATAAGTTTGGTTGTGTAAGACTGATTATCTGATGACACAAAGTCTATTCTGACTGAATTTTGATGGAATTGCATGATATAAAACCAGTTAATGACAGGTTTCATAATCTTTTAGGACACGTTGGTGGTTAGACAAGTCACTGACTTGTTGAGCAGCTTTGAGCTGAGAACTATGTTTATAACGACTGAAATAACAAGACACTGGTGTGGTTATACAAAAAAGCACAGGACACAGGATAGTTATGAATAAACAGAGTTTATGAGTTGATGTTTTATAGGTTTCTGTTGAAAAGTTAAGTATTAGTTATAACAGTGATTATTTATGTAATGAAAAAGTTGTTGCCATTTTTTTAAAAATACATTTTAAACTAAAACAAGCCCAATTAAGCTCAAATTCTGCATTAAAACAGCAGAACGTTCACAGTGGGGTAATTATGGTTAAAACCTGCTTCAAAAAGAAAATAAATACTTTAAAGTTTAAACTTTTATGTCAAAGTTGAAGTTTAAAGAACAAACCTTGAATATTAGAGATACTTTATTTGATATCTCTCCAATTTAACTAAGATAAGTCTGCTAAAACATTGTTTTTTTTGTTTTGGACATTTTTATTTGACTGTGAGATTTTTTATTTCAGGGGGGGAAGGTCAGCATTCATCTTGTTTCTCTTTATAAATTGAGAATGTGTTGGTGTTTCTGAATTAGTGAAACTCTCGTGGTTGTGTGGGAATAAGCGGGTGTTTTGTACAAAACATTCCCCCTCATTTACATTTTTTTAAGGGCTTTTTTGATGAAGATTTCCATGTTGTCCAATAAAAAAAACCCAAGCGGACTCTTTGAGAGTAAAGAAGTCTTTTTGGCAACAGGATAAAAACTTTAGCTTGAAGTCAGCAGAAACATTTAGCTTTAACAACCGAGTTGGTCTGCCTGTAAAAAAGTCATGCTGCTGTTACACCCTCCTGTTAAATTACATGTTATGGCTTTTAGTAAGGAGGACACAGATCAAATACAAAGTTTTCAAAATATGTAATTCAAACCATCATAAGTAGAGTCAAGGGGCATTCTGCTAACACTGAAAAAACTGGCATATATAACTGTAGATCATCTGCATAAATGTGACTATGTTCTACAATAACTGAACCTAATGGCAACAAGTATAGGTAAAACTGCAGTGGACCTTGAATGGAGCCTTGAGGGATTCCAGTGGTTACGGACAATGTTTTTTTTGGCAGAAAGGACCTGAACCATTAGAGAATAGTTACAAATGGACCAATGGATTAAGATTAATGTTTGAGTGTCAAAATACTGCCAGTATAAGGAGCTAACGTGCTTTTAAAAGTCCACAGATAGAAAAAAAATACGCTTAAAGTTTGTTAATCTCTTATGTTTTTTGTTTAATCCAGCTTGATCTTTCTGAAGACTTCAGCAGCACAAATCATCACATTCTTTTTGTCTGAGCTTTAAGATCTTAACATCTGTGATAAAATCTCTGGGTGGGCTAAATTCTATTTGGCTGGAGGTATTTTTTGAAGTATCCTGGAAAAAAGAGGAATTCAGCTACTTCTCCACTGGTGTTCAACAAGGTTTTGTTCTTGGCACCCTTCTTTTCTGAGCCTAGTCCTGAGTTCCATCATTAAATCGCCTATATTGTTAATTTGTTGTTAGTTTGACAATACCTCCCATGAGAACTCCCACATCACTGCTCTCGAGGGGGCAACTCATGGTCACCGGATTAAAAAAATAAAAAAATAAAACTTCCATGGTGTGATCCCACTGTTATGGAAAATTAAAAAGCTGTTTTACTTTCTAAAACACAAATTAAGACACATAAGCTAATATATATATATTTTCATACTAATGTTGGATGTCTGTATGTAAAACAAAAACCATAATTGTTCTCTTGTAAATGAGACATATTTACTGGTGCATACCTAAAAATGCGCCGACTCCAAGTTGCTTTAATGAAAAGTTTTTGCCCCTTATTACATCATGTAAACATTTCAGTACAGAGTATAAAAGGAAGCAAAAAAATGCTTAAAAACCCAGACAACATGACTAAGAATCCTATTTTG